>NC_142255.1:14433043-14743478 GCF_052056855.1 Sturnus vulgaris
CAAAGCTCAGTGTCCAAGACAAGCTCATGTCCCTCTGTGAACCCATTCCCTTTGTGGCCTATGGCAGTGCACATTGATCAGGGAATAGAGATTGGTTTGGTGGCAATCAAAGAGCCTTCACCCCAACTTCCAATGTGCATTGACAGTCCTGCACCAGTGTGTCTGCACAGGGTGAACAGGGGGGTGATTGGACCAGGCACAGCTTTCCCTCAAGTTATCACATGGTTTTAGGGAAGCAGGGATTTTATCCACACATGAGCTACTGCCCCTTGCCTTATCCCCATGTACCAATAAACATCTCGTGTTTATTCCCAAGGAACCAATTATCTCCCCTCGTTTTTGCTAAGGAAACATAACCAGGTTTTCCCAGGAGCAGTTAAGGTCACTTCCAGGCAACTGCTAACATTTAAAACACACAAGGTCTCAGCCATAACAAGAGTGCCCAGGAGGGAAAAACTGGGAAATAAGTCAGGTGAGTAATCAAACTCCAGCAGAAATAGGAAGGGACAAATAGGAGAGATAAAGCAGACGCCTCCTAAAGACCAATTTAGTAAAGTTCAGCTTCTGTTAAAAGGACATTTTACATTAAACACTCTGCATATTGCATATTTTTTCTCCCTTGGAAAGCAGTCATGGGAAAATATCAAGCAAACTATGGCCAAATTATGCAAAAATTGCAAATAAACAGATGCCCGCAGTGTTTCATGAAATGTGTGAAATGGATATGACACATCTTAGAAAACGTTTACATTTCATTCTGAAAATAAACATCTCACCATCAGATGCAAATTAACAGCTATTTTAGCCCTAAATATCCCAAGTGGGGCAAAACACGTATTTGGAGTTTTTCAGTTATGAGAAATGCTATTTTAAAGATGATTTCGGGGGTATTACAAAAATAAAACCCACCAACAACAAAAAAGAAACAACAGTATACATATTTCAGCAGTTTGATTTCATCAACTTTTAATACAAGTTGTTAAGAATAAGTTTGGTAACGTAGCAACATTATTTTTACTCATTCATTTGATAAATCAGCTTTGCTGAGCTCTCATCATCAGTAGTCAAAATAATAATTCAATTCTTAAATTTACTGAAACAATATTCCTTCTCAGTATGATACAGCCTATTGGAAACATTTTTTTAATACGCTAAAAATAATCAAAAGAATAATAAAATTTGTAATTTTGTATTTGCTGAAAGGCTCACAGTACTATTATTTGGAGAAACATCTCATAAATATATATCTTTACATGCTATAAATCAGTTTTTAGAGGACTAAATATTATGTTTGCAAACACAGAGCAATAAGTACACAACAAGTATAAAAGATAATGACATAGTAATGTTTTAAACTTCTTCACATCCTGCATATAAAGAACTCGAGGCACAGTTAAAGCATCAGCCCTCCCAGATCCCAGAGCTGCAGTTGTGTTATCATCATTTCACAGTTCACTAAACTGAGACAAGGAAATTTTTAAGGGCTTTGCCCGTAACTGTAAAACAGCTACACTAAGGCTGAGAATAAAATTGCTTTTTCAGGCTCCCTTCTCCTTTTTATGATTTAATAATATTTTTTTTAAGGAGAATATCATATTACAGATTCTTAACCTTGTAATGCCAGATTTAAAAAGCCTTGAAAAAAAGATCCTATAAGTTATTATGCTTTTATGTAGCAATTCAAGCTTGGCTGTGTGATTCAGGTTAAATAGAATGTGTACAACAGGCCTGCTTTGAGCTGTGTGAAGAGGATGTTTTATTATCAGCTGAGATAAAATCTGGTCCCAGCTTCTCATTGACCTGAATTCACCTGATATGACAGTAAATCCTAATCCCCTCTGCAGGGCTCAATGGCTTTTCTCCACTTCATTTTTTTAACTCTGGCTGAGCACAGACAAGCCCAGCCGTGGCTCCCTTGCTCTGCCATGGTTATTTTGGTTATTTGTTGCCTCTTTTGCTCCTCCATGGCCATGGATCCCCACCACAGCAGCCAGTACACCCTGCTGAGACCTGCCCTTGTCAGGTGTGGGTTCCTGGCTGCATGTTTGCTCTTGGTTAGAAATGCTCAGCCCGAGGTACATCCCAAGGAGCATCCCCACCTCGAGCAGTAGGGGAAAAATAAAGGTGTTCTTGTGATTTGAGAACACCCCACATTTTGTGTAGGTCTGATATGGGGATGAATGGCTGTTTCTCCATTTGTAAACACTGTGGGAATTTCATCTGATGCGTTCCAGCATGAGGAGGTTTTTGTTGGACAGGAGAGGATTTGTTTGGACTCTGTTGAAATATTCACTTTAGCAGAGGGGCTGGGTGGGCAGAACCAGATGGTCCCATGAATATTGTGTTGCTGGACAAGCCCTGCTTTGAGGTGTGAAGCTGGCTGAGCATAAACACCACCCACACCCCGCTGGCAGCACCTCACCTGTGCTGTGCCTCACCTCACCTGTGCTGTGCCTCACCTCACCTGTGCTGTGCCACAGCCCCACGGGCTCACCCACCCACCTGGCTCCAGCTGCACACCCCCCTCCAGCAGCCAGATTTGCCCAATGTCCACACACAGATCTCCCAAAATGGAACATTGCCTTTCCCATGGAAGATTCCTTTCTCAGTGCCAGAGCTGCTAGTTGTGGAAGGAGTCTCAGTGCTTGTATTAACCAGCAAGGAGAGTGCAACAGGACCAGCCTTTCCTTTGATTTCCATGTAAAGGTCAAGCTGATTCATGGGGAAAGCATTAATAAGCCTACAAGGAAGGGCAGATTGAAAATTGCAGGAAAAAGGGAAAAAAAGGGCCACCAGCCTTCAGCTCACCCACTGCCAGGACCCTCCCTTGTTCTGGGACATCAGTATGGTACAAAAGAGTCACCATTATCACTGCTTTATCCCTCTCTTTCAATTACTTACAATTGGATTCTCTGCCTTGCCACATCCATCTTCCAAATTGTCCAGACCTGGCTCACAAAGTTTTGTTTGTGTCCATAAGATGCGTCCCTAACAGATTCTACACCAGTAACAGTATTTCAATTTTGTTTTTATTACAATTTGAACTGCAAGATATGTATGGTCCTAATAATTTTCTCTTGTCCAAATGCTCTCCCTCTTCAAGAGCCTCTTTTTTTGTACTGTAGGGCTGTACTGGTAGTGACCCGGGATTGGAAGGCAGGTAGGAGCTTTCCCATTCCTGTGGTTACTGGCTCCATGCAAACCAGAGACAAAGCAGACAAACTCTGGGCCCAGGCAGCCTCCTCACCTCCCTGACAGCCCCAAGGACTCTGGGACTAATTCTTCTCAGTGAGATATTTGGGCTTGTTCTGCTCAATTTTTCTACTTATTCCACAAGTCTTTGTCCTGTCTTAAAAGGGATTATTTTTAGATGTGCCTCTTTTTAAAGAACTTTAATCCCCTTAACTAACAATGACAAAAATTCATGCTTGTGATGCATATTTAGGTAAACTTTGAATTTTTTTTTTTCTTAAACCCCTAGAAGTTTACTTTTAACTATACTGAAGTAGTAAAAATACAGTTTAGCACACCGAGAGCCATAAATTGTACCTACAGTATATTCCTTTCCTTATTCCTAGAACTTCAGCTTTTAACTTCAAATTCCTGTCTGATACAGAGCACACAACTTCAGTGAAGGCTAATGAATTTCTTAATGTGAAAATGCTAAGTATGTTACCCCTTTTCTAGTGGGAATAAGCCCAGTCAGTGGTCACATATTTTCCTTATAACTTCAGCAATGGATGAGTCATAACCCAAAATTTATTCATAGAATTTCAGCTCTTTGGTTTTCCACTGCTTTTATGGGAGGCTGTTGCAGACTTTCCCACAGGCATTCATTATTCTCCAGGACTTGTGGAATAGCCTGCAAATAATGGCTTATTCAGAGTTGCCCTTAACATTTCATCTGAGCACCTTATGTGTCAATTGGGAAGCTGATCCCTCCTAGCACAGTCTAAGTCTGTGTGGTTTGAAGCCAAGTTTAGAAGTGAATATTCTGGTGCAGAGCATTGTAATGTTGTACTGTAGAATATTTGATGGACAGAACTAGCCCAGCATAAGGAATACCATTTTGTGATCACTTTTTTTGGTCCAACTCTCCTTAAAATTTTAATTTCCTTGATATGAGCTGAGCTAGGTAGCAACTATCACGTGTTCCCTGGAAGACTGTCTTCCTACAAAGAGGCTGAGTAACTCTTCCACTCCTCCCTGGGTCCTTGTCACCTTTTTGTCAATCCAGGACACAGCAATCTGCAAAGCAGACGTTGTTCTGCACCCTGGGTCCCGAGATCCATCAGCTGACAGAGTGTTCTATAGCAGCTACCCCTAAGTTTTAATTATATTGGCCAGAATATGCAGTCTTCACCAAAAAAAGACCTCTCCATGATAATGAAGTGTTCTGTTGATTTTGCTTCAACCCCGAAGCACATATTTCCATAACCAAGATCCTTCCCTCAAAACCTGGCTAAGTAGACAGTTTCTGGTTGTCCCTGATATCTTCTTTTCTACAGATTTTTATTTTTTTAAATTCCTGGGGGACCACGAATCAGTTGATTTATCATATACAATAACTAATTAAAGCAACATCCTCCAGATGAGTTTGTGACATTAACAGCTCTGCTGTGATTTATCTGCTCACTGTTTGATGGATGCTGTGTTGCAGAGATCCAATCTTCCCTTCCATCACAAGTCTGGGCTCCCTAGTCAGAATCTGCAGGGGTGTGCTTACAAAAGCAGCTCCACTTCTTCATGTCGAGTTTCAAGCACTGCCACATTCTGTGCTGAGCCCACTCTTCTCCTGGCCAGGGAACAGGCTGCCCCTCACCAGTCACTGCAGTAAAACACCGGCTAGAAGACAGTAACAATCTCCTCCACCTCCTCCTGACCTGAGATGTTTTCTGTTACTAAGAGGATTTGGATGAACATCTGCCATCCAGGGATTTTCTCCAACAAAAAAAAAAATTAAAAAATCAAGTTTGGCAGAACATTTTTTCTTCCTCATCAGGGTCTGGCAGTGCTGGCAGGGCTCACTGTCAGATGGGTGGCTGTGATGAATCAGTGAGTAGATACAGGGCTCATCCTCACTTCCTTCCACTGGCTGCCATCAGAGTTGCTCCATTAAATGTGGCTCAGGAGCCAGGGTAAAAGCATTAAGCCATCCAGAACTGCATTAAGATCCTTCCTTCAGGAAGCTTTTGGATTGAAACTGTTTTTGCTTTGGCTCACACTTGTAATTTTCACTTCAGTGAACAAGCTGGAGGTCAAAGTTAATAGAAATGGTGATCTCAGAGTCTGAGATGTGTCTGTATCTTCTCTTCAGATCAGTACCTGAAACCTTGACACACCTTCAGATCACCTCACCAGGACAGCTTGGATCAGGAGGGTAGGGCAAGGATAGGTTGCACAGAGCCACATGCTCATGGTGGAGGTACAATTGGCCAAATCCTGCTCCACGGTTCTGGTACAAAGGCTTTTCATAGACAAGAGCAGACTTTTTGCTGCCCATCAGACGCCATGTGAATTGAAAAGAATCACTCACATAGAGGTGACCCCACTGTGGAATAAGGAAATTTAAGAAATCCAAATTTTTCCACATCTGATCAATGTGACACCAGTGTCCTTCAAATGCTGCAATGGATCTCTGCTGCATAGCTTTTAATTTAGTAATGCATTTTAAATCAAGTGCAGGCATTTGCAATCAAAAGCAAGACAGGATCAGCTGCCAGATAACTCTGCATTAGCCCTTAGCTGGCTTTGCTGGACAGCACAGAGCTGCCTTCAGCCACCAGACTGATTGTTTTGTTTAAACATTAATGAATTACAAACACATTCATTGCCACCTTGTTTTCCAAGAGCAGGACCTGGGGAAGGCCTTGGCTCTCAAGAGAAGCCAAGCTTGGTTCAAGGTGAGGAATGGACCTCCAAAGAGTCAACCATGTCTGAAAAATGTTTCTTTTAGCTGTATTTCGTCAATCACCGAATAGAAATGTTTCCTGTTAAGGCAGTGTATTTACTTGTTCAGCATCTGATGCCTTCATTTGGGGCCAGGGATGCAGAGAGCACTGCTGCTTTCCTTCAGCCCCTGCTCAGCTGGATCTTGAACCTGACATATCCCCAGTGTCCAAACACCCTGAAGCATCATCCTTTTCTTTCAAGAACTCCCTGCACTGCAAGTTCTGCTTTCTGGCAAGCAGATGTTCTTCATCCTGAAACAGCTCAGCTCCTCTGGATCACATCCAGCCATGGTCAGGCCCCACCAGGATCTCCACACAGGATTGTGCAGCCTATAGACACAGGCTACAGTCTGTCAATGGGGTTTTATATGATGCAGCAGAAATTCTTGGGAGCAGCTTCTTGTACCTCTGTGCTCTCCAGGGAAAGCTGTGGTTGCAACCAATTTCTTCTGAACTACATCTGGAAAGTAGAAAAAATAAATGAAAAATAGATTCCTGAACGTTTGAGCATTATTAATTAGAGCTGTTTACACTGGTACCTGCACAAAGCAAAAGGCAATAAAATCTGTGGCCCTTCTGCAGCAGTGGCAGTAGAAGAGCAAAGGACAATTGCCATGTTCTTCAGGACAGTAGCAAGCACAAACTGAGCAGGGTACAGGGAGACTACCCAGGGTGGAAACCCATTCTCTCCTACTCAGCCTGGCACTAAATGAGTCATTGACACTGTCATTTGAGGACCTCAATAGTAGAAGACATGGTGAAGTCAGGTTAAAAAGAAGAATCCATCTTTCTTAACAATGCTAGAGAGAGAACTCTGCAGAGCAAACTGTCCAGACAAGCCTTAGGTTCTCCCTTCTCAAATTTTCAAATCAAGACTGCACTCTTGAGTAAGCTGTCCTTTAGTTAGACACCAGATCTTGGCTCAGTAATGAAGGAAGTAGCTGAGCTACACGAGGTGAGTCTGGGTAACAGACTGATCCTTTCAGATACAGCTGGGAAAAGCAGAGAGTGAAGGATGAAACACTGCAAAGAGATTTAGCCATGCTTCAGCAGTGTCTCTGCTCTCACAGCTTTCTGAGCATAAACAGCAGCCTGACAGAGCCTCCCCCTACACATCCTCCATCCTGCTGCACTCAGGGGGGTCAGAGGAGTTAAGACATCAGACTTCTGTTGTATTGTTGGTGGCACATAGCTGGGACACGTGCATCCTAAGCTGCTTATGCCTGGCCATTGCTTACGTGCAGGGGATATGTGAGCAGCGAGGTTGGGAAGGAAAGAGGTGGGTCTGGTCAAATGAGGGTATGTCCATATTGCCCGAAGTGATGGCAGCTCTCAGGCACAAGATGGGAAAATTACTGTCCTGCCAATGGGCAGAGTTTCTGGCATCTGAGATTTGGGGTGGTTAGGAGTATCTCTATTGCACAGTATGCCAGGACGACATCAGCTGCCACGTGGGCACTTTAAAATCTGCTTCAACACTGTGTACTATTTCCACCCTGTTAACAAGCTGTCTCTCTCACTTCCAGGCTTGATAGTCTACTTAGGAATGATGGTGGGGGCTGTCTTGCTGGGAGGCCTCGCTGATAAACTGGGAAGAAAGCAATGCCTCATCATTTCACTTGCAATCAATGCTGCCTTCGCGTTCCTCTCCTCCTTCGTCCAGGGATACGGATTCTTCCTCTTCTGCCGCCTTATCTCAGGCCTCGGGTGGGTACCTGGTGACTGCCCCCTGTCCTGGGGAGCCGGGACAGATGGGCAGTGTGGGGGTGTGGGGTGGCTGCTCAGGAGATGCATCCCTGGTACCCAGCTGGGATGGCATTGCCATTTAGGACGTGTGGCTGTGTTGCCTCACCCTTGACCCTTAGGGCTGTAATGATGGAAAAGTTTGGTTATTGATGTTCTTTTGGTACTGCCCAAATTGTGCAGAAATATGAAAAATCCCCACCTCCAAGGCCTCCAATGAGACCCTCAGCAATTCCAATTGACTGCCTGTATTTTGCCTCCCTAAAATGAAATAACAAGAGAAGATGTTTAAGTGAAGAGCAGGATATTACTCTGGGTTTGTACAAACTGCACAGGAAATTCAGCTTTTAGAGCATGAAAAGGATCTTGTTTATCTTTAATTTCTAAGACCAGTCCAACCAAAGAGAGATTTTCATTTTTCCTCTAAGTCTCACTTCTGAGCAGCCCATTTGTGTGTGACCTTCCCTCATTAAACATGCAATCCTAACCACAAAGACATGGATGAAGACTCTCATTTTCCCGATGTGCTGTTTTTTCTTCTCAGTATTGGGGGCACCCTCCCCATCGTGTTTGCCTATTTTTCTGAATTCCTGTCTCGTGAGAAGAGGGGGGAACACCTGAGCTGGCTTTGCATGTTCTGGATGATTGGTGGCATTTATGCTTCAGCAATGGCTTGGAGCATCATCCCACATTACGGTAATTTGCGCTTTTGACTTTCTACACCACCACATTCCTACACCACCACACCTTGCACAGGCAGTGACAGTTCTTACACATCCCACCATAAGTATCACTGAAAATAATAGATACCTGAAGTGGTCACAGAAGGTCTCATAAACTGACTGCACGATTGACTGATGGATACTGAATTGTCGATGGGACTGGACAGGGCTGCTTTCCATCTAAAGTCTCAAATACATCCCTTGAATTACATTGCTGGAGCCTGAGCTCTTAGTCTAAATGTCAACTCATTTGGGGAAAAAATTGACTGAGATTATATTGCAAAAATTGATCCAGTTATCAAAAACAAGCTACTTTAATCAGGGAATTACTGGATGCTGTGAGTGGTAGCAGTTAGGACAGCACATGTGCTTTCCCT
Source organism: Sturnus vulgaris (assembly GCF_052056855.1). Classification (NCBI taxonomy): domain Eukaryota; kingdom Metazoa; phylum Chordata; class Aves; order Passeriformes; family Sturnidae; genus Sturnus; species Sturnus vulgaris. The sequence goes on from NC_142255.1 coordinate 14,441,837, forward strand.
TAGCCAAGTGTCCACACTGTCAGGGCTGTGTCTGGTGACACAACTGCCCAGCATGTGATGGGCTAAAGTCACTTCTGACTTCACATACATGGGCACAGGAGTGGAATGGGTTCCCTGCCCTCAGCTGGAAGTGGGAATGAAAAAGTGGATGGCTGTAAACTGAAATTTTCTTGTGCTCTGAAAAGCAAAATCTGCATGTCATGTGAAATTCCTTGTAACTTGTGTATATAACCTAAGAAAACACCAGAAGCAAATATCTACTGGAAAAGATTAATTCCCCCAGTATTCAGTGACACCAGCTGTTTGCAAAATCCTGTTTGAGGAAAGTAGGACAGTTCACAAAACCCACAAAGGAAACCACTAACATTTACCTATCTATCATTTCATTTTTAGCACATTTAAAACAGTATAAAGAAATATTCATGCTTTTGATTGACGTGACAGAGACTGTTGGAAGAAATAGGCAAACTTACTGCAGTGGTGTCAGGTAGAAATAATTCTATTACCTGCAACAACATTTGCTTTTAGAAGCCCTTAGATATTTATATTACAATTAATTTTCAGATGAGTTTTTGATGTTGTGTTTCTGTAACTTCTTTTTGATTTCCAGTGTTCCACCTTCTATTTTGGAACTGTGTGAAATCATTGGAGCACCATGACTGGCTCAGATGAGGCCTCTGCAAAACCCATTGCTTGATGATTTCCTAATTATGTGAATAAGATTTTTTAAAGGAAAATAAAATGATTTGAACACTCCTTATGAGATTTGAGCCTAGGGAATGGAGCAATGTAGGAGAATGAGACTGTACTTTCCAGTTCTTAGCAGGGAATATCTAACTTGGTCACACACCAGGAAAAAAGCAGGAGCGGGGGTCAAATGCAGGATTAGGATTTTGATGTTTTTAAGTTTGAACCCCAGCTCAGGTTTTGTAAGTCTGGAAAAAAATAGACTTGCTTTTCTTGCTCACTTCCATGAAATGTGAAATACATATGTGATGTAGGAGATGGAAAGAAGCTGTCTCTAATGTGCCTCTCAGATCAGAGATTTAACCTTTGTAAACCTTTGGGAACATCACTGAGAAGCAATCAGTTATGGCCCTTATTCCTGTACAATTTTCCAGCCTTACCAGCCTACAGCAGCACAGAGCTGTTCCTATCACTAGGTGATTTCTAAACTCAAAGATAAAAGAAGGTTCTTAAAAGGCAGAGCCTGAGCATGTTCCAATTTCTGTAATGAACATGAACTTCTATCTGCTGAGCATGCTACAGAGCCTCCAAGAGCCACCAGTACTAAGAATAGCAAACTTTCAACCTGTCCTCATGTCATACACAGCTGCAAAGTTCAGAGCTGCTTTAGCAGAGAAAAACTCAGAATTTCTGGCCAGTATTTTTACTTGTTGGCTCTTGCTGTTTCCAGGCTGGGGGTTCAGTATGGGAACCAAGTACCACTTCCACAGCTGGAGAGTCTTTGTACTCGTGTGTGCTCTGCCCTGCATCGCCTCCCTGGTGGCACTGAAATTCATGCCTGAAAGCCCACGGTTTTTGCTGGAGGTAAGATGATTCATCTCAAACCTTGCAGTCAGATATCAGCAGAGGATGGCAGGTCCCTAATGTGTCAGTGCCTGTCTTTCTTTGTCCCATCAAACACACAGAGCACAAGCTCAGAGGCAAAGCCACTCCTACATGTCTACACCAGTTCCACAGACTACTTAAACCCCAAAGATTGCAGACTGTGGGGTCAATGACTGATGATTAGTGTGTCACTGCCAGATGGGGAACAGAAGGAAGGTAGTGAGAGATGGGAATTTTATATGGCCAACAAAGGCACTTTGAAAACATCTCACCGAGTTTGGACATGGAACTACTGAATCCTGGTGGTAGAGCAAAGGGCAAAGTACATTTAGCTGAGTAAAATACTTAAACCTCAGCAATCTTAAGCAAGTATTCTGTATCTCCATTTCACAGATGGGAAATGTAGCAATACATAGTTCAAACCTGCAAGCCTTTAGCAGAATTGGGGTGAGAGTCCAGTTCTCCTCATCCATCTCCTCTTCTTTCATCTATTTTTAAAGCTCTATCCCTGACCCCTTTTCTTCCTCAGGCAGTTTTAGGACAATTCCTTTCTCCAGAGATGCTGAACTCTGTGAATACCAAGCAGCTTTCAGCTCTTCAGGTTTCATGCAGCCCAGGCTGTCTGTGTGCTCCTCCACTATGCTGGACCTCTAGAATTGCTTTCTCTTTGTGCATTGATAAATTACAGAGCTGGGAGCTTGAACACTTGCTTTCCTTCTCTTTGGTGTTTTCAGATTGGTAAACATGATGAAGCTTGGATGATCCTGAAGCAAGTTCATGACACCAACATGCGGGCCAAGGGCGAGCCAGAGCGGGTGTTTACGGTGAGCTGAGCAAAGCCATGGGTAAAGAAAAGCTGGGCTTACCCTCCTTAGTGCAGCACAGCACAACTTTATTCCTCTTCGGGACTCTTTCAATGTAATCTCTCCCCCAGCAACCAGAAAAAGGACTGTGAGAAACATTTTGTGCATTTAAACTTAGATGCCAGTCTGTTTTTCCACTAATTAATCAAGTCTATCAGTTGCAGTGAGTACTCTTCATTCCTGGTGTTACTCTACATCCTTTAGACCAGTGATTTCTCAATTATGCACATGCTTAATTGGCTTGCTCTAAGAGACTAAAACAAAATAATAGAGATATTAGCCACACGGGAAACCTGAGTCACTCCTTTATCAATTCTGGCTTCTCATCAAAGTCTGATTAAACTTCACATACTTTCTAATGAGCTTTCCAAACTCCACCTGCCTCATACCCAGTCTTTAATCTCTCCAAGGGAAAGTGGGATGAGTGGCTATTACTCATTGGTCTGCTGCTCGTGAAAAAGGTCACACCAGCGGAGTCATTAATAGTAAAATCAGAGGAAAGGTTTATGCTGGGGTTAGCTGCAAATTACTATAATTCAGTTGTAAAATCCTGGTGAGCCAGCCAGGGAAGAATTCTTGATTTATTCTTTTAAAGATGAGAGCACACATGCTTTTAAAGGATGGGAAAAAGGAGATACACTTGTGTGTGAAATGTATTTTTGATCAAGAAGGTGAGCAACGCTCCATGTTCAGAAGGGTTGTCAGGAAACTGTGCCGATGGGGAGTGATCCTTCAAGGAAATTAAGGTTTCATATCTGAGCATGACAATTATGTGCAGGTTCATGTAGTATCTTAATGAGCATGTGTTATTTTTAGGCTACCAACCATCTGAGTAATGCAAGCCCTGATAGCATAGGTGAGAGAGACGTTTTCTTTAAATCCATCACTGTCTTTGCTGTAACGCTGAGCTGGGAAATGGAGCTCAAATATAAATACATATAAATATATATATATATATCTCACAAAGTAGGGCACTATGAGAGTCTGAGCTGAGTAGGAGAATGAAGGAGAAGCTGTACAGCCTCCATTAGTGCTCGTTACTCCATGCAAGAGTCGTGACTGCAGTGGAGGAGCTGAGCTGGGTATCGCACCTCGAGGCAGCGGCTGAGCCGAGATGTACTGACACCCGCTGGCACAGGGGCTGATCGGAGCTCCTGGTGTGGCACAAACTCAGCTTTTGTGTTCTTCTGATAGGCCAGAAGTTGTCAGTTTGTGGTGAGTCAGCTGGTACGGGACAGTTCCCAGATCTGACATTTAATCGGTGCCAGGAAGAGGAATGTGGAGACTCCGCAGCTGAGCCAAGGCGCTCGTTCACACTCAGAAATTTATTCAGCAGATTTTCGCCTCCTCCACGTGTTTACAAACACTTCTGTTTTCTTGAATATGTCCTTTAATTAACGTTACTAAGCAAATATTTACTGTGATCCATTTGTAAGTTTTCCTGAGCAGTCCAGTTCAGGTACTCAGCAGTGAAAATTCAGACTCTTTGGGTGAAGCAAACTGATTGCATTGTGTGGGCTCACTTGATGGCAGGATACATTTTCAGCTGCAAAGATTCCCATCTACACATTCATTTGTCATAGAAGTTCTGCCAGTGGTATTTAAAAGATGTTAAATGAGAAATATTCCTGCTGGTTGTCTTAGAAGAATGAAATCCTGAGGACACAGTTTGGGTACAAGTGGCTGATCTTGGAGATAATGTTTACTATACTTTCTGAGTCATAATTTGTAGTGAGAATCTGAAGATAGAGAAATAAGGTAGTATACAGGTACATTAGCCAGTAAATGGAAGATTGAAGTGGACATGATGTACTTAAAATATTTCATGGAAGAAGAGAGAGAGAGAGAGGATGAAGCGATGGATTAAAAGAAGGAAGGAAGGCTTATTTCTGTTAATAGTCTCTTGCTGTAATTAAATCAATTAGCTCAATTGCTAATGCTGACTTTCAAGGAAAAAATAATAAGGGTTATTAGGTGGAAACATTGCCCAGAAGACAGTGGAATTTAAATCCACCCAAGATCAATTCTGGAAACTTCAGTCCAATTTTTTTCACTTTTTTTTTTTTCTCTCCAGGTTTCCTATATCAAAACTCCAAAGCAAGTAGATGAATTTATTGAAATCCAGAGCTCAACAGGGACCTGGTACCAGCGGTGGCTGGTCAGAATCACAACTACTTTAAAGCAGGTAAAGAGAAGAAAAAACTCCACACAGTGCTCCAGTGCCTCCTTGCTTCAGGTCATTGTACCTTGAAACCCTGACTCTCACTTCAGAAAATCTTCTATTTTTTGCAAAGAGCTGCAATCTGACTGCACTTTCTGTGCAGATGTGTGCACCTGCTAACTGCCAGCCCCAAAAAGCCCCTGTGAGCATCACTGTCATCCAGCAGTGCACAGCTGGGCCAGCCACAGCCCCAAGTGCTTAGCTCTCCTCCTATGCAGATAAATATTGATTTTCTCTCCCCAAGCCTAAGTGAAATTACCACCTGCAGTGGAGGCAGAAAGTGTTTGCTCTTTATTCCTGCTGAGACCAAGTTTCTAAGAACGTTATGCTGCCTCCTTAGCTAATTTAACCTTTTATACCTGCTATGCCGCTCACCTAAAGCCCATGTAGGACTGTGGAAAACCTTGCTAGAACTTCTAGTATTGAAGGGTGAACTGAAAATAAAGGAAAGTTATTCTTAATTAACAGCAATGCTGTATAGTAGGTGCTATACTATTACTATATTTACATGGCAAGATAAGAGCTTGAGGAGTTACATCCCCTCATGTTCTTGGCAGCATTTTCTGCAATGAGTCAAGAGCAGATCTTGGTCTGCCTCCTGCTTGGCTTCATCCCTACCTGATTTCATCTTACACCTCCTAAAGTGCCAGCTATGTTTGGGCTTTTGCACTTCAGAGAGCTTTCAACCTCAGTTTGAAAGCACTCCTGACCCTAAACATATATTTGAAAATATAAAGTCAGAGGGTCTGAGAACAATCTCATATCCACATTTGCTGATATATCCTGAGAGAGACACTGCATCATACCCAGCCCTAATCATGCACTCCAGCTCATTACAGAGGGCTCAGATCAAGTGCTCTTGCATTGAGCTGATTAAGTGATTTTTTTGTAACCCATTTACTTGATAAATATAATTTTGAAAAAAAAAAGTGAATATAAGCCATACATCTGACCTTCCCCGAATGAACCCATTTTTCTGACATTAGGTTTATGATGCACTCAGAAATTAAGCTGTCAAGTGTCTGCTGGGGTATCCTGGCAGCTAATTCCTTCTTGTGGATTTGTAGGTTTGGGACAACGTGCTATATTGTTTAACAGCCCAGTACAGGATGAACACACTGATGCTGGCTGTAGTTTGGTTTACAATGGCCTTAAGGTAAGCAAGGTACTTCTTTATATTTTTCAGGAAACTAAGCACTATTCAGAGTCTGAATAGTTATTTACACATGAAAATAAACTATTATAAAATTGATCTTGGTCTTATTTTAAAGAGTTTTTGTGAACTAATCCTTGCTCTCCTACAAATATTGATCAATTTGATTGCTTTATATGAAGTACAAGGTGCTTTGAACAAATCAGGACTTGAGAAGTCGTTGGTAGCACAGTGATAAATTGACTCTCTCACCTTTAGATCCTTCATTTGATCTTGTCCACAGTCACACACAAAAGACACAACCCTACTAGATTCTCAGCTGTTCCTCAGTCTAGATCAAAACCATTCAGGGGAGTCTAAATCTAAACTACAGGTGAATTTTGTCTAACTCTCACTTGAACTGCACACTTGCAGAAATCAGCCCAATTTGTTTCTGCTCTGCTGATTTAATGGGTAGCAAGGTTAGCACATTTCTTTATTCCTTAGCCAAGGGAATTGAAATTAATTGTCCTGCTTCAAGTGCAAGGGAATGGTCCAACATTCTTCTGAGATCAGCAGGGTGCTTAGAGTGCAGAAACACTTTGCTCAGTCCTGTGTCAGAACTGAGCAAGAATTTGTGTCAGACATGCATTCACATTTGGAGTTTAGCAAGTTTACAGGCTGTGAAGTAGATCTTTGGAAGAATGTTGTGTCCCTGATGTGTCTCCCAATCCTGCTGCAGTTACTACGGCCTTATTGTCTGGTTCCCTGACATGATCCGCTATTTCCAAGATGAGGCATATGAATCCCGAGTGAAGATCTTTGATGAGGAAGAAGTGTCCCATTTCACCTTTAATTTCACCCTGGAAAACCAGATCCACAGAAATGGGGAATACAGGAATGACAAGTAAGTGAACAGAATTTGCTTTGATGTATTCAAACTGAAATAAATTTCTAGAAAGCTCTTTACTTCTTTTCCATTTTCTATCAACTTCAGCCTCTCTGTTGTTCTTTTGGACACTCAATTGAAATCTCTCAAACCCCAGAGGCAATTTTTGACAGACAAAATACCATTTTAATCCTGCTTTTCCACCTGGTTTGCCTCTGTCACTGATTTCTGCAGAACCCAGGGGATGCCTGTGAGGAGTTGTGCTTCCAGCAGCCCCGTGTTGGGATCAGGGCAGTGAGTGCCCACCTGGCTGTGCTGGGCAGCCCTGCTCGCAGGGGTGACTTCTTTTTCCTTAGCCCACACTGACATCTACTGGGCTTGGGCAGCCACTGATAATGAAATTGCTGTTCTATTTCCAAAATAAAAAACTATTTCTCCTTGAAGTCCTCTGTATGAATGACCCCAGTCTCTATTCTGCAGCCCATTAGTGCAAAGTGGGCCATGGCCACACTGGGCTGCTTCTCCCACTGCAGTCACTATCTCCCCACAGATGAGTGTGTCACCTTCTCTTTTAGTGTTTTGAAGTCAGTGAATTTACTCCAGCAGAACATCATCACTTTCCTCCCTTTTTTCCTCCTATTTGGGCTGGACTTGTTTTTTCTTCTGCATCCAGCCTGGACCCCAATCACTCTATGTTCCACAGCAATGTAAATCCTAGTCTTTCCATTACTACTTTTCAAAATCCCAACAGAAAGGGAAAATATCCCTATGTAATTTCTGTGATCTCATTGCCCCGGGTAGATCTAACAGGATGCTGCTCCAGCTGCCTTGCTGGAGGGAGCTCCTCCCCGTGTGGATGCTCAGTGTTACACAAAACACTCTTTGCTTTAACCTTCACAGCTGAAACCACATCTCATTGCCCAGCCAGGTTGTTCCAATCCAAACTATTTGTCTCCATTTCCTTGTTATATATTTGATATATATTGGTGGGGGACCCCAACATGTGTCCCATGCCCTTCCATACACCTTCCCTGCAACAAGGAGCTGAGCTTGATGCAAACCTAGCCCCACAATTCCTGTTCCCTAAAAGGAAGTGATGAGAAGTGAGTGTTGGTTAAATTCAGGGATTGGGGATAATTTTTTTATGCCTATAGGAGGTGCTGAATTTTCACTAACTTCATTGAGAATTGAGGACACTCAGCATCTTGCTGGATGAAGACATAGAACTGAAATGTAAATCAGGAGAATTCCTTCCTTGGCCCTCTCCATTTCAAATATTCAAACCCTCATCAAGCTAAATTGCAGTAATGCCCAGAAGTTATCTCAGTATGGTTTACAGCTGTGTTTTCCCTGCAGCCCTAGGCTGGGAGCTAAAATTCCATGGATCACCAGGCCATTGCTATCTGACTGTTCTAAAGTTGAGTGTTAAGAAAGCAAACTGCAGGGGGGAAAGGGTTTTAACAGCCTTTGGGAGTAAATACATCACAGGCAGATACATCACTGAGCAAAAGCAGAACAGCTTAAGTTTTGCTGTAACCTGTGAGACCCTCTACAGGGAGCAAAACACTTGAATAATCTTCTTGTGGTATTTTGTGCATTAATAATTTCTGTTAGTAGGCTCAGTCAAGAAGCCCTGCAGTGCTCATTTAAAGGTGTAAACAACCATCACGTTATGCTGTGTTAAAAGTGCTCAATTCAATTAAGCTGCAGAGTATATGTTAGAAGGCTTTTTTTCATCTGCTGACAGTCATGGCCTCTTTAACTAGAGCAATAATGCTTGTTCTTAATAGCTCCTTACATCTTCTAAACATGCCTGTGCATTACCTAATACATCTTCTCAGTGTTCCTGCAAAATCTCACAGGTAAATCAATATTGTGTCATCCTTCAGGCAGCCAGGTCAGACATGTCACGCTTCCCATCAGAGGAGAAATCAATCACCTGACACAGTTTATTATTTTTAGTGAAATCTGTTTTCATTATATGATAAGTAATAAACCTCAAACAGAGATGGTTACAAGCAGAACTCAGATAATCTCCCCACTCTCTCCAGAATCCCTACTGCATTTTCACTTTAAAAATCGCTTGGAGTTTAAACAACTGTCAGAAACCTTTCACCAAATGGCTCAATAAGCTCCTGATAGTGTCTGGTTTTATTTATGATGGAGGAAGGGGGAGACTAAGGAAGGCAGCAAGGTCAGTTCATGAAGGAAATGCCCTGCATTGAGTAAAATTCTGTTTTCTTCAGACAGATTAGGACAGAACATGAGAAGATTTTTGTCCCCTCAGCTTTAGAAGCACATTTCCTCAGATATGATTATTTTGAGGAATAGAAAAACTGCCCAAATCCTAAAAGATCCATGTCTCTATAAAAAATATACCTCTTCAGACCCCTCTCTCCTAATAAAACACAGAAGGACCTGGAGGGAGTTATGCATTCAAGCAACACTTTTTCTGTAAATAACTCTAGAAATTGGAATTAGTGCTCTGTCTCTTGAAATAGCCACTGCACACTATGCAGTGTAGAAAATATCTTAAAGCACAGAGTAAAGTTCTGTTTCCTGCCCCACAGATTTATTGGCATGAAATTCAAGGAAGTGAGATTTGAGGATTCATTATTTGAAGATTGCTACTTTGAAGATGTGAGATCCAGTGAGACCTTCTTTGAAAACTGCACCATCATCTCTACTGTCTTCTATAACACTGGTAATGGGATTCCTGCTGCAGTGCCATCTCTGTAACTGGGAACTATTTTATCATATCAGAAAACTATTTTATTAGAACCATTTTATCTGCTTTCTGGGAGAAAGGATGGTAGGGATCTGTGTGTTTGAGTGTGTGCTGGGTAATGAGAGTGATGCTGTATGAAAAGAGTGTGATGCATTTGGAAGGAGACCTCAGGTAGCTCCATCAGTGATTTTAACCCTATGGCTTTTGGTGTCTCTGAATGTTATATAGGAAATGCAAAATTCTGTGCTCAGGCCCCGACAGGTTAAAGTAAAGGCAAAATTCCCAGCACTTTACAGCTCTACTCAGTAAAACTGGCTTAAAATATAATTTGAAGCCACTGGCAGTTGAAGATCATCAGCAGTAAAACGATCACTAATTTATACCAAAAAAGCTCTTCATTGCTACTCTAATGAAGAACAAATTATAATGTTAAGAAAACCAAAGCCTGCATTGCCCTGTCCTTCTGTCATGGGGATACTGGTTCAGGTGACTCCACAAATAAAAGGAGTGTATGAGCTTGCATCTACCAGGAGCCAAGGACTCAGCTAGAGTTTGGCACTCTAATAAATTTCCACTGAAATAAATACTCCCTGGCCATTTCCATTGGATTAGAAACTTCTGCTGAGTCTTTGGTTTGGTCCTTGTTGTTGTATGAAGGGAGTTCAGCCAAGCAGGTCAAGCCTTTTCCTCTTTCCCTCACAGATCTCTACGAACACAAATTCATCAACTGCAGGCTCATCAACAGCACGTTCATGAAGGAGAAGGAAGGCTGCCACATCGACTTTGAGGAGGACAATGATTTTCTGATCTACCTGGTCAGCTTCCTGGGCAGCCTGTCCGTGCTGCCAGGCAACATCATCTCTGCACTGCTCATGGACAAAATCGGGAGGATAAAGATGATTGGTGAGTGGGGACAGGGGTGATGGGGCACAGCCCTGCAGAGAGCCCTGCTCCGTGTGAAGGGCTCACTGTGTCTGCATGGCTTTGTCATCCCCAAAGCAAAAGGAGCAGAAGGATAAAGACTAGAGGGTGAGGCAGGTGATCTACTCCATGGCAGTGAGCAAGTGACCTACTCCCCACCTTCTCACCCTGCTTTCTCTGTGGCTGCAATATCTTTTTTTTATCATTATTTTGCCTTTTGTGTCAAATCCTGAATGTTTTTCCAGTGTTCAGCAAAACAGAGCTAGAAAAGGACCTCTCGTTCCTGTTGAGTTGCTGCTGAAGTCCGAAGCCTCTGTATAAATAAATGAACATTTTGCTTGTAGCTATGAATATTCACAAAGATTATTTGATGTGGCAGCTTGACAGCCCAGGAGTTCCCTCCTTTGGTTTTTATCTGATTTTCAAATGATTGCACAAGCAGCTTCAGAGACCATATGGTGAATTAACTGACCATGCCACAGCCAAGAAAGGAGCCACCCTTTAGCATTGTGGGAATGAGTTATCGAATTATCACCTTATCAGCTTTTTGAATACTTTGGGAATTGCTGGTGTTGCAGCCTCCAGGGTTCAGACCTTGCTCTCCAGGTACGATGGGATCATGCCCTGAGGGACAGCCAAAGGAAGGTAATAAAATCAGCAGGAGTAAGGGATGAATTGCTCTCTTGAGCTCCTCTTTCTCCTCTGAGAACAGAGGGAAGGTTTAGCTCAGCCTCACCTTCAGACAGGTTAAAGTAGAGCAAGATGAGTGATGTCTCAGGAATGTACACTGAGGGAAAATGAGCATTCATGGGGTGAATTTGGAAAAGGCCCAAACAAACCAGAGGGCTTGTGAGAAATAAATTAGAGGAAGCTGAATGAGAATCAGATTGTCCATCCTGCAAACATGTCAGCATTTCAGCATTTTCATCTGGAATTGGGATGACAGCTGGAGCCCTAAATGCTTATTTCTCCTGCAAAACGAAGAGAACAGGACAAAAATTAGTAACGGCGTGCTGAAACGTCTCACTATGGAATTTCCAACTGAAAGAGCCTTCTGGCGTCCCACCTGTATCACTCTGTCAAACTTATTATTTCTGGTCAGCTTAACAGGAAAACTGAATTTCTCCTTTGTGTTATGTGTCTCGCTGAGGCTTCAGTTCATTTTTATCACGTCCTGCCAAGCCTTCCCTTGTACAAAACAGCAGATCTCTTGGTGCCCTCATGGTGACCAGTGCTGGGCTGGGCTTTTGCAGCAGGGGGAATATCCACACCACACTGTGGGGATGTAGTTTAGCCTGGTACCGTGGAGGAGAAGTGGACATGGAGTCCAGCTTTTCATAGGCAGGCCACTGCAGTGGCAAGATGCAACATAATGTCCAAATGGAAGCATTTTAGTTACACTTCAGCATCCAAATTATTTTGGATAGTGCTAAATTGACTCCAAAAACACCAAACAACAGAGAAAATTGTTTGCTTTTCTGGTAATAAATGACGATTTTTCAGTGATAACAGAACATTCTGGTGAAAAATAGTTTGATTTTTCACAAATTTCATTTTTCAGGTGAAAATTCCCAATGGGGCAGAAAGCAATGATGTAGCTATTAATATTTCTGAATCTGAACTGTGTCTAACTGAGCATGAATGCTCTCACTTTCTCCCTTGGTGATGTTCATAAAATTATGGCTCCTGTGCAAATGTGCCATGAAATCTAATGATGTTCTTGTAATTAAAAGAGACCTCAAGTGCTTCATACAAGTGACTGTAAATTATCCTAATTGGGACTAGAAATGTGGCAAGTGACTTCAATACAATATGAAATGCACAAGCTTATCACTTGGAACTCAAGTTGAAAAACCTTCACAATGATGCTTCCTCCTTATTGACTTTCATGTTTACTTGCCTCTGCTCTTCCTGGGTCCATCTGGAAGTCTGAGATGCTGGAAGCCTGCCTGGAAAAGCCTATCTTCCCAGCCTTTGTAGAGCAGGACTATCAGCAAGATCAGGTGGACACTGAGAACATTTCCCGGCTGGTTTCCAGCATCAAAGAATGACAGACAGGCAGCACCGAGGCGTTTTTGGATTCTCACAGATTTAATTCTTATTGGGATGAAACGCCATCTCTCGAAATCCTCTTTAACAAATGTGTTTGCCCAGCTGTGGACAGGGGGAGCTGGTGCCAGGGTTTCAGTGTTGGTTTCCCCCCCAGGTGGCTCGATGCTGATCTCAGCCGTGTGCTGCTTCTTCCTGTTCTTCGGGAACAGCGAGTCTGCAATGATCGGCTGGCAGTGCCTCTTCTGTGGGGCCAGCATCGCCGCCTGGAACGCCCTGGATGTCATCACCGTGGAGCTCTACCCCACGGACAAAAGGTGCTCAGGACACTGCTCCTTTTTGTCTCCACCCTCTACCTGGTTCCCAGAGGAAAAAGCTGCCCTGGAGACACGTGGGTGGGGGAGGTGTAAATTTTTATTTATTTTACTTTCACCAGTCCTTCAGGGCAGTGTAATTCTGGGTCAGAACAAACGTGTTCAAGCACAGTTCTGCTTGTGTGGCAGGTTGAACACAGGGATAACGTGGACATATGGAAGTTATGGGCTGATAAATCAAAGAATCATAGAATCATGATATCACAGAATGGTTTGGGTTGGAAGGGATCTTAAAGATCAGCTAGGTCTAAACCCCATGCCATGGGAAGGGGCACCAAATGAAAGCTGTACTCTGTCATTTCCATGGATGTGCATGGAGGTCTGGCCTTTCACACTGCATCCCAAGCCTCTTGTCATGGCTCATCACTGGGGCAGCCCTCCCCTCCAAAACCTGGAGAAAACTATGTGCACAGAGTGATTTGGGATATGGGGTAGAACAGGAGACTTTGGGACAATGTCCTGCAGATTGAATCTTTCCTTACAACATTACAAGCCCCTTTTTGGCTTTTTCAGACTGTTGGGGAAAGCCAGATATGAAGGAGGAGGACTGTACATTGAAAGTAATATGCTTTTAGTTGCTGGCTGAAACAGGATTTAGAGGAGAGCTGTGGTTGCTTTTCTGGTGAGAACCCACTCCAGGCAGCCCTTGGAAGGGCTTTGAGGAGATCTGGAGCAGATTTTGTCCTGCTCTCTTTGGCGGGGGGGCAAAGGCTGACAGAGTGGGCCACTCTAGGACTAGGGAGAAGGTGAGATTAAAAGGAGAAATGAGTCCACACAGACATTCTCCTCATTCACACAGACATGCAAAACAGTTGCATCTATTAATCTACTTATTTATTCTGCCCAGTTTTACTTGCTGGAAGCTTAGCTTGTGCAACATAAGATCATTCACAAAATTACCCATCCAAACCTTCTGTAGCTGTGCCAGAACCTCCCCCCTAACCATTGCTCTCTGCTTTTCCTCCCCACAGGGCAACAGCCTTTGGCATCCTCAATGGGCTTTGCAAGTTTGGTGCCATCCTGGGGAACTCCATCTTCTCCTCCTTTGTAGGGATAACCAAGGTGGTTCCCATCCTCCTGGCCTCCTCTGCTCTGGTGGGAGGGGGCCTGCTCGCCTTGCGCCTGCCAGAGACTCGAGAGCAGGTCCTGATGTGAGCAGCAGAGGCCAGGGGGTTTGGGGGGAGGGCAGATGTAGAGGAAGAACCAAAAAGAGCCATGTCTGGGAAACCCAAAACGTTCATTCGATGCTGTTCTGTCGATACCTCAAAGCGAGACTGCAGAGGGGAAGAAGAACCCGCAGGGATGTGAACAAAAGCATCGTTTCTGACCTTATTACAGCCACAACTGGTGCATGCAGCCCCCACACACCCCTTGCAGAGCTTGGGTTCCACCCTGCCTACGCTGGGAGCCCCCCTGTCCCCGTCCATCCCCCTGCAAGGACCCCAGACAGCAGCTCTGAGCCCACGGGTGTGACACGGGGGGACAGACCCCGACCCTCCTGCCTCTGCCCAGCTGTGAGACCCTGCCCTGCCTGCCCATCCAGCTGTGCTCGGACACACAGAGCATCCAGGGGGAGGCAGGTAACAAACCTGCTGGAGCTGACCTCCAGCAATAGGGCTAAGAGTTGCAGATGTGGCCAGGCACCCCAGCTGTCTTGATTTTGGGATCACCACTCCACCACCTGGAAGAGGGAGAGCCCTGATTTCTCAAGGATGTGAGGGCGGGTGCTCAGCTGTCTCAGAAGACTCAGAGCTTCAAAGCCCTTTACTGTCTTCACTTGGACACAGGGAATCACTAGGCACCTTCTTGCTGTGGAAGAGAAACACCTAAATAATTATATATATATATATATATATATATGTATGTATTTACACCTACTTGCAAACCTACATACACCCATTGAAGTGATCAGCTATTAAAATTTAGGATTTTTAATTTCTGCACCCTTAAGAGGATTTTAAGAGTGACACTAAAAACAAATCCCAGTAATTCAAGGTTATCAGGAGTCATGACCAACTTAGTGACACTTTATTCTTTAAATCCAGATACCAAATATTTAAATGTATTAGTGGCTGAGAATATATATTTCTATTATGATTAAGAGGGTTTTTTTTCCTACAGCTTTCACGGAGGAGAAATTGATATGATATTGGAGCATTCCACAAACCAAATGTGTACATATTATCCAGTGTAAATAGGGGATTTTTGCCTAATACCTAGAGTATGGTAACTGTGAATTTACCAGCATTTTAGCCATATTATTTGAAGAATATGATGCTTGATTTTCTAATATACTTGGGTCTCATTGAAACACTGTAAGCACAGTTACTTAAAGCCATTTAACTTGTTACACAGGGAATGCACACAGCAAGCTTTCACTGTACAGAACATTAAATTCCCCATTAAGTGGCACAGTTTAGTTTGATATCCTGTGGAGAATATTTCTGAAATTCGTGTGCCCTTTTTATAATACGAGTTAAATCCTGTTACACCTAGAAGCAAAGTGAGTTGTTTATTTTGGGGTGTGCTTTCTTGGGAAGCCAGAATGAAAAGTATCCTGTTCAATAACACACCAGTGCTCACAATGGATGAGATAACACTAATTATACCCTTTCAACAGGCTCAGCAATAGACCAGAATTGATCTGAAACCACCACATAGCGCAGCTAATTTGTCAAACCAGGATATTTTGTGACATAAAAAGTTCTTTTGTACTTTTGCTGGTGATCTCATTTACCTCTTTTTGAATCTTCTTCGTTGGTTTTTTGTTTGTTTTTGCTTTTTTGGTGATTTTTTTTTTTTTTTTTTTTTTTAAAAGAAAACCAAGCAAGGCTAGGCTGAAACCTGCAGGAGTGATGTCTCACACCCCTGCCTTCGGCTGCCCAGGCACAGCCCCTTGCCCTTAGGCTGGCTGGCACCAGGGCCAGCCCAGGCTGCAGCTGTGGGAGTCAGTGTGCTGCTGCAGGGGCAGCTGAAGGACACACAGCAGGGCTGGATCACAAGCAGCAAATCCTTGCCAATGAGGCAAAAGCCTCTAATGAGCATCACTTTTATCATTGTGTCAATCAGGGATAAACACTCATGCGTCAGCTAGGCTACAATGGGCTGTTTGGGATTTTTGACCTTTATTCTGAGGTTTATGAAATTGATAGAATCACAAGACGCTGTAATAACTGAGCTTATTTTGCCTCATTTCTTCATTTTATGGGTAGCTTAGGGCTTTTTTTTTTATTATTTATTTTATTATTTGTCTTCAAAACAGCAAGGTTCCTTCTCTAAGGTAGGAGTGAATGCAATTATGTCCTTTGGCAGCAGTTCACAACTTCTGTTCAGAATCACAGCCCAGAACGTGGATTTTTTTTCTCTAAGAATATCTGGTCCTTTTGGTCCCTTATGAGAAACAGTTTAAATATGTATTTTAACACAAAAGATCACCATGACCTTTAGGTTTCATCCATTTTGTTGGGCTGTGCTTGCTAATTACCACATTGCAACTGGGCAGAGAGGTGAAATTTTGTTTCATTTTCTGGACTATTCACTTGTGCTGCTCTGAGGAGCCAGAACCTATTTGTCTAAATATTTATTTTGCATAACATTCCTATTTACATGTCACCCAACGCTCACAGCAAACCTATTTGTGTTCTCCATTGACATTTTGTGGTGACATTAATGACATCATTTATTTTGCAAAACTTCCCTGTTAATTTTCAGAGAAAAAGAAGAAGAAACTGAAATCTTGAGGCAGTAGAAATGACAAGGTAATATTAGGGAGCATTATCCAGCCTTAGAAACCTGTCTTCCTTACAGAATGGCTCTTTCACAGGCTGCTAAACTTCACAGAGCAGCTGGGACAAGGTATAGGATCTCATTGTCAGTGTCACCTGGAATTCTTTGCAGCCCTAAAATCCATGGGTCAGTCACTTGAGGACTAAGGGATATTGTTGGGACAAGGCTCCTATCCCTGGGATGTAACAGGAGAGAGCAAACAAACGCCACAGCTGGAATATGAGAGCCTGAGATAAAGGAAAACAATGAGCAGAAAAGGAAGAGAGGAAGAGCTAAGGAGAAGTCCCATCACCTAGCTGAGACCCCTAGGATTGGACTGAAGGGATTCTCATTATTCTCAGCTGAAAGGCAGAGGCAATGCATGGGACCCTGCCCAAGCATGTGCCCAGCTGCAGATGGCCTGCCCTGGATATTCCTGCTTCCTCAGGGACACAGAGATCCAGGGCAACACTCCAGCTCAGGCATTGCATTTGTCCCACCTGGGCTGACATTTCCCACCCAACTCAGTGGGGACAGGTTTAGTCATTATTCCCAGTGTTTTTGTTTGCTGTCCTTGCCATGGTGTAAATCAGTGTAGGAGTCACACTGCTGCTCTCCAGAGTAAAATAGCTGCTGGCTGCAGACCCCTCTGCATAGGCTGGGCTTGTTTTGGGCTCAGTTTCAAGCCTTGGCCACCTGCTAGACTTAGCCTCAGTCACGGATCCCCGAGCCTCAAGCAAGGGCAGATTTCTCTTCAGGCACCTCTTCGATGGCTCAGCTTAATTTCTGCTGTAAAATCAGCATTGCCCCTGCTGTTCAAGGGCCAGCACATCTCCTCCCTCAGTTCCCCTGCCCACGTCTGCCACAGTGAGCAGTCTCTGTCTTGGATACA
The DNA here is from genome assembly GCF_052056855.1 of Sturnus vulgaris. Taxonomy (NCBI): domain Eukaryota; kingdom Metazoa; phylum Chordata; class Aves; order Passeriformes; family Sturnidae; genus Sturnus; species Sturnus vulgaris. The sequence continues at coordinate 14,459,243 of NC_142255.1, forward strand.
CTGGACCATCCACGGAGAAATCTGCTGACCACAGGTCCCCTGATGCTCTCTGCACAGCACTGTTTCCATGGATTCATGAACTTTACTGCAAAAGGGACACAGAGGACCAAGGCAGGGGACTTGCCTTAAATCCCAAAGATCTCTTCTAGAGGACAGCTGGATCTCCTCATGCATGTGTGGCACATCAGGACAGCCACTTAGCCAGGGACATTGTGGCAAGGGAAAGGTGAGTCTAGGGACCCCAAACTGGCCTGCTGTGGATTTGTGTCTTCAGCTCTATGGCACTGGAGTGGGAGGAGTCCATTGCTGAATTTCTGAGCATGCAGACACAGGCTGTTATAGGAACACCAAGCACTGTTGATACTATTATTAAAGACCAGTGGTATTACAATAAAAGTTCTGCCTCCTTGTATTCCCTGTTGATTTATGGGATTGTGGTATTGTGATTTATTTACTCCAGTTGTGCAGGACAGCTCCTGCCCCTGCCTTTGGCTCAGCTACACCCTACTGGTGGTGGCTGCAGCTTGTGCTGGGTGGGGTGATCCCCTCCTTGCCCTTATCAACATCACTCTTCGAAATTCCTTGAAATGCTATGGGACTTACAAATGGTGGTGTGTGGATCTCTTGGACTATGAAGAGGGTCAGTCTTGGAAAACCCATATCCAGTGCCAGAGGTTCTGCACACTGGGAAGTGCTCAGGCATCCTGATGTCCTCCAGTGATGCTGGAGAGGCACTGAGGGATGTTCCCCGAGCCTGGGAGTGGTCCAGCCCCAAGGCTGGGCTCACACAAGGGCACAGAGCAGGATTGCGTGGAGCTGAGATTTCTGCAGATGTCCAGGACCCTTCCAGGTCCTGCTTTGAGACCTCCAACAGCAGAGTATACTCTGATGCTTTTAAGGAGGCCCTAGGTCCTTTTATATTCCCTGCTTATGTCCTTTGACTTTCCAAAGGAGTCACAAAACCTGAGAAGATATTTTTAGGTTTATGTAGATTTGAGCCCTATGCATTTTATTTTGTAATAAGTTTCTCCCACAGTTTCTCACCCTTATATTAGCAAATGCTGCTTTTAGGAAGAATCAAGCCTGGGAACTGTGAAGGAAACAAAATAAAATTAATTTATTTGCTGTATGTGATGCTAGTGCTGTATAAATGTACACACACTGCAAGTCCCACTGTAAATAACACCTGGCATTGTGCTGTAATGGAAAGTTTCATTTAGATGTTCTGTCAACTCTGTGTGTGAAATAGCCAATTCCAGTCCCTCGGTTTCTTTCCTTCATTTTAAACCTTCTTTTATTTTTTTATTTGATCTGTGTCTGGTCGTCACTGGAAATTGCAGCTGTTCCAATGGACTTTGTTTTTGTTCTCTCTGTCACATTAAAAGGCTGGAAGAAAAAGAATGGCTCTTGTAGTGTTTGTGTTTAATGTACATTTTGAACCTTTTCACAAGGGCTATATTGGGTAACTTTGTACCCTGGCACTGTGGGGGCTTTCTTTGATGTTTGCTACTTGTTCATCCTTCCTCTCTCAAACAATCCCAACTCAATTAAGTCTGCCTTCTACCACAATCCTTCCGCACCGTGGACTTCCAAACACAGGACATGAGAAAGTCTTTACCCTGAAAAATTTTCTGGTAGAAGGAAGCATGAAATATCTTCAAATGCTTCAAAAAGCTAAACTCTGCTTTGTAACAAGAATGCATCCTCAAAGAAGCGCTGATTTTGAGGCTTGTACACCATTTGACCACAGTATACTCCCTTCTTGGATGTATTTCTAAGGATGTGAGCTCTGTCTTTTTATTTGCAGCTCTTTGTATATATCTAACTGTCCAGGCCATGCCTTCAGAGCAATGATACAGATAGCAGCAATTGTGTAGGAAAACAGCTCATGACACAAGCAGTGGAGGCTGACTGCCAGACTATGGGATTTATGCAAGAATTTATTTATGTAGAATATAAAATGCAGTGATCCCACTTGTCCTAGGCCCACTGAAGGGTTTTGATTTGATTTAGCTCTGGCTTGTTGTTAAGAAATATAAATGCTGGAAAGTTATTGGATAAATCAGTGATTAGTCCTCTCATCATGTCCTCTGCAACATGCTAAAGGTAATATTTAAGTGAGAGATAAAGAGCCAGAGAGATTGGAAATGTAATAAATAAACCATGAAGGTATTTCCATCATCAGGGGACTAAACCAGCATTTTCCCTCAGCTCAGGTTCAGCTGGATCCCATAGGACCTGTCTGGGCTGGGGTTTCTCTGGGTGAATCAGAGCCAGCAGCAGCCTGGGATTGGTAAGGACTGGTCTTAGGTATGAATCAGTAAGGGCTGCTCTCAGGTGGGAACAGGTAAGAACTGGTCTCAGGTGGGAGCTGCCAGCTGTGAATCTTGCAGTGCTCATTTCCAACTGCAGAGTGCAGAGCTGTGGAATCAACCTTCCCTGGGTCCCTTCTGTGTGTTCTGCCTTAGGAAAACGTGCATCAGCAAACACCATCAGAAAGCATTTTCTGCAAAGTGAGTTTTTAGATAAAGGTCAGAGATTTGCACTGAAAGCCTTGGAGGTGCTTTTGAGTGGTTCTTACTCCAGGCTAGTTGACATTCTGCATAAGGCTGAAGTCTCAGCAAGCAGAAAAATCCCATATTTGAATGTTCAGACAGGGTTGCTGATAAAAACAGTGCATAAAACCCCTGACTAATTTTAAAGTAGGGCGCAGGGAATTTAAAAGCAGGATTATGTGACACATCTGTTTGAGATCACACAGGATGGAGTGGTTGGTAAGAAAAACTTTGCAAATCTGTGTTCCTGCAAAAAAAAACACCTTTGCCAATCTGTGTTCCTGGTTTTCCACATTGATGTTCCTGCCCTGACCATCTCGTTTTCATCATGTAGATTTTCTGGCACAGATTCTCATAGCTACTAATAAATGACCCAGATTCCCTGGATGTGCAAGTTCATCCAAGCTGTCACAGAAGGTTACCTGCTGGAGGAAGAAGTCTGGGGATGATGGCATTCCCAGCAGCCACAAAATCCAGCAGTAGGTTTGAGTGATGCCTCTGAATTGTGAAGTGACTTCATATTAAGAATGTGATTTGAGTCAGGTTATGGTAAGATGGAAAATCATTTTACCAGTGCTCCTGTATCTCAAATCCTAATTTGAGGACTTTAAAAGTAGAGACCAAATTTGACAATCTGAGTTCACATCGGTTAAAAAGACAAGGGAAGAGCAACACACAGGCCCTTGTGGATGGGAAATGGAGCCCTGTTTTTCCAGCTTGGGGCAGAAATTGCTGGAGCCTGAGCACCCTGCCAATGCATAAACCATGGTATGATTTTGAGACTGATACTAAGTGAGTCTGTCCTTCTCAGACAAGTTTTTTTTGTGAGCATGTGATTATAAATCAGAAAAAAATATCAAAAGACTTTTCTTACCATTCTCAGGGAGCAAGGAGAATTAGCTGGAGAACTTTCAGCTACCATGGCCCATGATAATGCAAGCAATTAGAGGATTATACATAATTTTTAACATTTTAAGTGTACAGAGTTATTACTGCACTAAACCCTATAGTACTATTTGAAAATACTAAAAGTCAGATGTAAATTTATTGTTTAGCACTTCTTTTTTCACCTATAAAAATATGTGTGTACATATATATATATTTATACAGATATGTGCACATGTATGCACTTAGATGTAAAACTAAATTATTGCACTTGACCTTACTGATGATGCCCAAGCTTTTTGGGTGATTGAAAGGCCAGGAGATGGCAGCAGTTGCCCACAGCATCGACTGGTCTCTGCTCACCAGTAACTGCTGGAGGCTGTGCCCAGGACCCCCATCAGACAGACAAGGTGCTGCAGCAGGGCCATCAGATACAGCTCACAGGGCTCTGACCCTCAGCAAAATCGGGGGAAAGGGGGTAAGAAAAAAGAGCAGTTATTTGAAAGTTTAGGGAACAAACAGCCCTGACTAACGCCAAAGCTTTTGGAATGCTTTCGTGCAAACCTGAAGCAAAGCAAATGTAATTATGGGGGAGAAAATAAGAATTTCTGCTTCAGTAGGCTAGTGCAACGCTTTTCAAGCTTTCTCAGCCTGCACATCCTGAGTGTTTTCCAGGGGAGGTGCAGATTCCCTGTAATGATGTGGTGAGAGTGCAGTTAGAGGAGAAAAGCTGTGGACTGGGCAGAGCCTTACCTGCAGGGCTCTGAGCTGGGCTCAGTGGTGCCTGCTGCTGAGATCCTGTGGGGATGGCCTTTGTAGATAAGGCCTCCAGCCCAGCTAATCGTGACAAGATGTCACCAACATTGTCTCCTAAGTTACTCCTTCTCCAGAAGGCAGAACCTCCTGCAGTTAAAATCTGGGCTACTGAAAGGAGAAGTTTCACCACACAGTGGTTTGGTGAACCCCTCCCACATCTCTGTGTGAGGAATGTAAGTCAGGTGTTTCTAAGTGCTTTGCTTATCACCTCAAAACAACCTGAGGCCACAAACCCTGGATGCTTTCCCTATATGGATGATTCAGATCAGGATTCTCATCCTGCTGGGAACTAACCAGCTCAAATCAACATTGCAGCTGTCCTGCCCACGGCTTCCAGATCCCACAGAGCCCAGCCTGAGGCTTGTGATCCTCTTAAGCAGAGCTTTACCCCAGCCTTAGGGGCTCACACCCACCACACCTGCATACAGCTGAAGTCCACCACAGATTTTGTGTTGATGTTTCCTCTCTGAGAACCACAAGTTTAGAATTCCCTGGAAAGCTTTTCCTTCACAATAGAAAATTTTAATAAGAGCTACTCAGTAAATACAAACAGAGCTAATAACAAGGAAACCAAAGCCAGATCTTAAATGGCTTCCTTCCTCACTTTTGTTACCCTGGCAGAGTAAAGACACACTCCAGGGAGGATGTAACTTCCCAGGGCTGCAGCCTGTCCATGGGCAGGACAGGAGCAGGATCCACTCCTCTCCTGGGGTTTCAGAAAAGTCAGCAAGATTTCTCCAGAGGGAGCCCTTTCTTAGCCTTGAAATCTGCTTCAAAATGGGAAAAGAATATTGTCCTCAGCCCTTCAAAATACGTCTTTGAATGATAAACTCAGCTCTTTTATCCTTTCTTATTTAGGATAAGGATAAGAGCTTTGGAATCTTCCCAGCAACCCTGTTCCTTCCCTTAGACCCCTGAACAGCAAACTGCTCTGAAGAAACCAGCCTCGTACTGAGCCCTTAGGCCTATAAATATTTCAGAACAACTATTTACAGCCCTCTTTTGACCCTATCCAAAGATACCATAAAGAGTTCTGAGCAGTCCTGGCTTGGCACAGCTGTGGGACCCTGCTAAGGCACTTTGTCCCCTTTTGCATCCCACCTGGAAGAGGACAGAAATAGTGTTACCTTTGTGTTGCTCTCTGGGACAGATCTCTTGCTCTGTGTGAGGTGATCCCTACCTTAGGGGCTCAAGAGACCTTCTCAGACAGATTTTCTGATGTTTTGGGTTTGGGGTGCCAGCTATTATTCCATGTCCTTGCTGACGTTTATCTCTGGTATTGCAGAATGCCCTTCCTCCAGGTCAGTTAAAGCAGCTTTTTCTTGTAAGTGCTGCACATTTGCTTCCAAATAGGCAGTTTCCCATCTTCTTAGGTCAAGGTTCAGTATAAAACTTGTGGGGAGAAACTCTTGTTAAAGAGAAAAAAAAGAGGTAGCTCTGGGTGAATGCCATATGAACCACAGAAGAGTTCAAGGCTGAAGTATATCCTAAATCATGAATATGATTATTGCAACCTTCCAGTGTGCATTGGGGATGAAATATTGCCTTGATAGGCATTAGAGACTGGATTTATAAAGAAGATGAAATCTAGATGAGAAGGGAGATTAAGCAGGGAAATGTTAAGATCCACCTGAACAAAACGCCCCAAATTCAAACCCCAACCCTTTTCTGACCATTATCTCATGTTAAACAGGGGTGTGTCCCACCAGAGCAGGTTGCCCAGAGCCCCATCCAGCCCTCTCCCAGTACCACACGGGCCACAGTGCCCAGGCAGAGCCTCAGCCTGGATCTCTGCTGTGTGTGCAAGCCCCAGGCTCGTGGAGGTGTGGGTGGCAAGTTCTCTGAATGAAAATTAGGGTGGTGGTGTGGCTCACTGGAAAGCTGACAGTTCCTTCTCACTTTAGAAGAATACTTTCTGAACTAGATCTCTGAGGTGTCTCACGGCACAGCAAAATCCGGGAAATTCGCCTTCTGTCTCCTTTTCTCTCTGGGTTTTCTTTTTTCTCTTGCTATGACTTCCCCAAGTATCTTCCCTTGCTTGATGCAGTTGGAATCTGGTGACATGATGCAAATGAAATGCTTGTTTTTAAGCAAAATTATGTAAATCCAATATGTTCAGTCACTGTAGTCCTGGGAATTCCCTTATCAGCAACATAATCATTGAGAATGAATTCCCCCATCTGAGATAATGGCAGGGAAGGAGTGAGGGCTGAGCTAATCACCAGGCATTACTCAGCCAGGGCTTCCTCCTACATGACAAGGAATGAGCACAAGGTGAAATGTTTGTACCACAGAGATCTCCAGTGCAATGACCCTGCTCTCAATAGGCTCTTGAATAACTGCACAAAGCACTAAAGCCAGTGTGGAGAACAATCTAGATTTTACTGTTTGCTACATAGGGATCGTGGTCTAGTTTGATGTCTGCCCTTGAGGAATAAAGCACTAAAATTTTCTGTCCTGAGCTGCTCAGTGGTCATAGCCCTGACCTATTAGTTCTTGTGTTCCCTTCTGATGCTGTAACAAGAATGTGTTGCTTGGAATTACATTTATGAATAAAGTCCTTGGGTGGTGGCCTGATTAATTTGATTTCAAAATGAGACATGGAGGATAATGCTGCCTGTTTATTTAATGTCCTTGCTACCCTCTTACTACCAATCTTTGCAAGCACAACTCACAAGTGACTACTTTGTTTTCCTCTGGGCATGATTTAGCTTTATTTATTGACTTTGTTGTTATTACTATTCATAAAAAGAAATTATCAAGGTAACCTGGCTGGTGGACTTCCAAGCATTTGGTAATGACTTCTGCAAATCATGAAGAAAAATGTACCTTGGAAACTGAAGACATAAGCAAAAGCAGGGCAAGGATGATGAGATTTAAAGAATAGGTGTCCTTTTAAGCCAAAGATAAATTCCAGATTGAAATTATCAGACAGTAAATAATACACCTTAGTCTTTGTCAATAAGAAGCAAATTTACCCTGTTGCAAATATAGTAATCACTAACCTAGCAACTCACATTATTAGCTGAGAATAATTATTCTCTCCAAGGAAAGTATAGACCTTCAAAGGAGATAACATCTTAAATCACAGCAAATTTTAATTTAAATTCAAAATGTAGGAATGCACACAATACCCAATCTCCCTTGTATCCATCCAGGATGGTGTCATTACAGCGCTTTAAAGACATCCCCAATCATTGGACTAAATACCTGCAGCCTAACACTTTGCAATTTCATTTTCTCCTTGTCAGACTGTGTAATTGATATTTTTACTGGAGGTAACAAAACATGAAGAAAATGTGAAGGTGTTGGTAACTGTGCCATTACTGTTTCTTAAGCTGCCCGAGAGCTGGGGAGGACTGGGTGACAGTGAGGATCTGGTGCCTTTGTGACTGGGCACAAAACCAGTCGAGCCCCGAGGCTGCACTCAGTGCCTGCTGGGGCTGGGATAGGGGTGAGGTCTGGCACTTGTCACAACACCTCGTGTGGCTGCTGCTGCTGGAAGCCAAGTCCTGCCAAGAGCCAAGTTCATTGATTTCAGCAGGATCTCAGCTTGCTGCAGGACATGACAGGGGGTTTGGAGAGTCACCCCTGGGAAGGGCAGGAGATGGGGCTCTCCAGTGCATCTGCAGGGACAGATGGAGAGAGCTGAAATGTTCACTGCTGGCTTTGCTGGCTGTCGTGATGACTGACAGTCCCCAAGTAGACTCACACCCAGAGAAGTGGCCAATTCTGCTCCCCTTGCTCCCAGCCCGAGGACAGGGTGATGGGATCTGTTTCATGGGCTTTTTTGCAGAGAGTGAATTCACCAGGTGAATTACAGCAATTTTTCTGTTTGTGTGGGAGATTGTTTTCTCCTCCAAATGCCTTGGGTTCAGTAAGAGCACTTCTTCTACAGAAGATAGCTCGGAAGTGTCAAACTATGACAAGGGCCAGGTAATTGCCAGGTAAAATTACAGGCCAGGTAAATTTTTCTCTGAAGAAGGCTCACAGACTCCTGTCTTTCCAGGTGCCACAACAAGCTTTTCTTTGGCCATCACAGCTCTGAAGCTTTGCAAATGCCCAAAACTTCTCCACTGTTTTCTAATTCTTTTCATGTTTTGCTCTCAAGTTAGTGCAACACAAAGGCCTGATGGACTGAGGAGATCTAAATGCCCTGCAGAAATGACCCTGAGTCTGAAGCCTTTAAAATCCAGGACCTTTGGGTTGAAATTGCTCATCAGGTAAACAAAACAAAAGAAAACACCATCACAACACCCTTCAGATGTGAATAATTTGTTGAGAGTATCTTCTGGGGGGATAGATAATTGTATCTGTTCCGCCTCCAAAGCAGCTCAAATCAGCCCAGTGACATTTGTCACAAGTGGAGGCAGTTATTAATAGGCTGAATACTTATAAAACTTCTTTACAATGCAAATTGCTTCTTACTGCCTTTATCCAGCTTTGGGAGTGCTTTATCCATGTATTCCTGACTTCTGACTCCTGAGTCGAATCTAAATATCCTTAAAGGAAAGAAGAGTGAAAGCCCAGTTGACTCCAAAGCTTTGGAGTTAACAGCACCAGGAGCTCTGGAGATGTGTCCATGGGGGATTAAGGACACTGGTCCAGCAGGAATAAAAGACTCTGATGCCTCCCTTACTAGTAAAAAGCCTACCAGAATAATTCCCAGAATATGCTCAATTTGCTTGCTCACCACTGGAGCTGTTTGTACCCATCTACTTGGCAACACTGATTGAAAAAGAAGTTTAATTTATTTGGGTTTCAGAGATGCTTTGGCAAATGTAGAGTGGGGATCACCCTGTCTTCTTTCCAGCATTACATGAAATGTGTATTTTTAGCACTTGAGCTCAGAACTAATTTTTCAGGAATTTCACAGCTTAAGCCTCTTGGTTTGGAAAATAATCAGTGAAACATTAAGAAAGGCTGAAGGTAATGGGGATGGAGCCAGCTGTGAGCCCTTGCCAACGTCCCATGTTGATTGCTGTTTTTATCCTAGTGTCAGGAAGAAAAACAGGAGAAAGCAAATACAATGCAACCTCCAAGCATAATATGTAAATATAAATCATCATATAATTGTAGCAGTGACCCAGGGACAAGCAGTTGCTGGAGAGGAGAGGCTTTTGGACTTTCAGATGAGATTTAAAATCAGAGTCCTGAGCTCTTCTTGTCAATAACAGATTAATGAAATGAACAGACACAATGTGCACACTATGGGAAGATGTCAGAAAATTAAGTACTGAAATCTTGGCTGTGTTTTTGTGTGCAGCACAGTAGACTGAGTTGCTCTGAGAACGGAATTCTTGCTTCTTTGAAAATGTGTCCCCATACTGAAAAAATGTCCCTATAATTATACACAGATGAAATTACAGCAATGTGTATATTATATAAACAGACTCCAGTAGCTCTTGGGGTCAGATATGATATAGAAATGCAGATTACTGTTATTATCAATAATTATGATCATGACCAGGTAGAGTTTATAACTCAGGACATCCTAGCCATGGCGGTCTATTACTAATGTATGTGTCCTGATCATTATCTTATAAAACAGCCAATCAAAGTGCTATACTATGTATAGGAAATCATCCCCTCTGCACTGCTAAGTGAGCTAAACACATAGGTACCATTAGTCCTCCATTATATACTCTTCCAAGTACAATTAAGTGCAGACAGGGTCTAAAAACAGGGTCTTGTTGTTTTTCCCCTGTGCCTCACGTAGGTGGAATTGGTTTATTATGCCCATTTCAGCTCTTGTTTTTTTAAAAAAGAAAGAAAGCTAAATGGTCTCATTAAAACCTCATAGAGGAAATTTATTCATCCTACTGAAATATTTCTAGGCTCTTCCGAAACCAGTAATCAGCGTCTGAAGACAGTCATCTGCCTTGCTAATGGACCACAGTTACATGTGTAATTGATTAATTAAGGAACAAAAATCGCTGCTGAGACTAAGGGAGACATTCACAGCTTCAGCAGTCATCGAAGTGAAATAGCAGCTCCTCCTGGGCAAAGCAGATGAGTTTGTTTCAGGTATTTTTGTCCATTTTAAACTGCTCTATCTTCTCTGTACAGGTTGTTGTTTGGTATCCCAGACTTTTCTGTAGGGGCAAGAAACAGGGAAAAAAAGAAACACTCCAGCCCTCCTTTTCCAGCTGGCAGAAGGAGCACAGTGTGGCTGGGTTTGAGCATGTGTGTGTTTATCCCTGTGCAGGCACTCACTGGCTTTGTGTGCATGAGCAATCACGTACATGGGAAAAGGCAATGGAGGGAACTCAAACAAACAAGCTCTTTGGCAAGCTCTGGGTGAGCATGGTGGCATCTGCTACTCTTTGCAAGCTGTGTTGTCATGATTTCCCTCCTGTGGAGGTTGTTCCTCCTGTCTCACCACTCATTCCACCAGTTTGGGGCTTCCCCAATGCTTTGCAGCAAAGCTCTTTTACAGGGTCCTGGCTGAGGAGAGGTTTCACACACAGGCACAGCCAAACAAAAACATCTCAGCAGATATTTTGAACAGGGAAAATGATGCAGAGTCATCTCTGGTGAGGTCATGGTGACTGTACTGCTAGGCAGAGGAGCTGTGCTCCACTGGAGCTCTTTCAAGGCATAAGACTCCTTCAAGAGCAGGAAGCAGTGGGACACTGAGGGATTCTGCCTGCAGACAGCATGGCTGGTGCTGAGGTCTTGCTATTTCCATTTAATACCTGACCTGAGGGATTCCTGGCACTTTGAAAGAACTTTGAGATGTTTCCAGCTATATCAGTACTAGGGGCTGCACCTAAGAGAAAATAAAAGAAAGGCTTAAATACTTCCTGTCACAAAATCTATTGTTTTTCTGTGGCCTTAGTTTGATCTTCACAGAGCTCCAGGCAGATCCAAAGATCAGGTAGATTTTATGGTTAGAAAGAACCAAAGTGCTGAAATTTGACAAAAAGCCCTAAACCTATTTTTAGATAAGCATCTTGAGCCCTCTAATAGCTGAACCTTTGGCAGTTCAGCCAGGCAGCCCAACCAAAGCCAGTTTTTAATAGTCAGAGACGGAGCTGTTTAGCTTGCTCTCTTCATCTGCCCATTAGACACCTCCCATTAGGCACTGCCACTCCAGTAGTGCACTTGTCAACAAACTCTTGAAGAACAGATGGCTCAGACAGATTTTCTGTAGACCAGAGTCAGGCAGTTTAAGTGCCTTTATGTTCTTGAGGATATGGATGGTGTAGGTACAGCTTTGGACTCCTCACTCCCTGTACTCTGGCATAAATCCTCTCATAATCAGCCCACTGTCACCCTCCAGGGGCTGTTTCTGCTGATGTGCTCATGCACTCTTTGTGTTAGTGATGAGTTATCTCAGTTGGTCATGAAAAGTCAGGATCATGACTGAGGCACTAAATGGTTTCCACTCAAATAATTTTATTAGATGGTGAATTTGCAAGTGTTGGAAATTGTAGGTAGGCAGCTACAAGCAAACTTCCCTAAGTTGCCTTCAGATTTTGTAACATGTGAATTTAGTTTTCAGGCAGCTAAAATGAAGTATATGGAAATTGTCTGGCTTTTATGACAGCTGTGAATGATTGCTAACCTCGAAATTTTAAAAGCAGCATTTTGGTGTATTTATTCCTCAGAGCTTATGTCACATTTGGAGAACAAATTGAGCCTTCTCCTCTCAGCCTCCTTGAGCTTTTGCTTGTGAGTGGCAAAGATTTGGAGTTGGGTACATTTCCTTAACTGCATCTTAAGGCATTTGCTCCTAACTGCTATAAACAGCTGTAATGAGCAGCTTTTTGGAGGTCACTTAGGCCTGCATTGCTATCCACTGCCAAACAATGATTTGGCAAAGCATTATACAACCAGGCTGAATTTTAAGTATGGCATTAACTGTGTTTAACTCTGCTTGGTGTCAGTGGGGCTTACAATGAGTTTTAAATGTTTCACTGAACAAGGATGGATTCAAGCAGGTGCTTATTGTTCAGCATTCGCAAAAGCACCTGGCTGATTCAGGACCAAAGAGAGATAAATGGAGAGGGTTACAGAGCAGCTGGTGTCCCTGCCTTCCTAGCAGTGCAATTTCCATCCAGGGAGCAGGTGAAAAAGGAAAGGAAAGAGAAAAACTATTTTAAATTAAAGAAGGAAGGGAGAAAAGCGTGTTGGGTCACTGTGGGTCTGTTTAGAGTGACGTGTTGACTCTGTCTGACAGACTCCTGGCCATGGACGTGTCCTTTCTTTGTGAGGGGCAGTCTGTCTGATGGTTATGAATGATGGCCAAATGGAAGGATCATCAGGACAAGTGCAATCTTATTCATAGTCCATAAAACAGCAGAAGAGAAGCTCCTGGTCTTCTCATTTGCGTCAGTTTTGAGACTAAGCCAGAAAACCTGTTATTATGGAACAACTCTGTATGCATGTACATGCACATTGTGTGTCTGTGTTTGAAAACCTGTCATTGTCAGACACAATAATGGCATTTTCCTGGACAGAAATTGAACTTTCCTTGTCTTTTTGGGTTTTGACTTTGAGAAGAAAAGCTGAGAGACCTGCTGCCCCCTCAGCATCATTGACTTATGATTGAAGCTTATTTTATTGTAGATTTTGTTTTTTACACATTCAGATGATAACATGGTTCAGAAGGGAGAGCATGAGTGACATCCAGAATTCCTCAGTTTTCTTAAGGATTATGTAGTTTGTCTATTGTCTGATCTCTCTCAAACAATTTACCTTCCGTAATGGATTCCTACTTTATTTATAAAATAGATATTTCTGTACCTACCTAAGAGGCCCCATATAATCACAGTCTGGATTGGGTTGGAGAGGACATTCTAAGATTATCTAGTCCAAACCTTCTGCCATGGGCAGGGACATCCAGCCTGACTTTGAGCAATTCCAAAGATGGGGCAGCCACAGATTCCCTGAGCAACCTGTTCCCATAGAGGAATTTTGTGGTTTTCCTGTGTCTCCAGGATTATAACAGTAGTAGCTCTATATTGAACTCTCATTTCCTCTTCTTCTAGATGGAAATCTATTTTCCACACACACACACCACTCAGTTCATGTTTTCATCTCTTGGGAATATTTAGTCTTCTTATGAAACCCAACCCAACACAAAGAAATCAATTAATTCTGACTCGTGAAGACAATGATACTGCAGAAGGAAAACAGATGAGTAGGGGATGTTTAGTCTAATGGATGATGAAAAGCTAAAGTGTTTTAAACACTGATTTATTACCACTGAGACCAACAACAGGATTTAGAGAGGAGAAGAATTGTGGCTCCTCATTTTGCTGGCACCTCCATTTTTCAGGTTGGAGCCAAAGTTCTGTCCCAGCTGGTTAATGGGGACAGTGCCTGTGAGGCACAGCAGGTATCCTGTGGGGCAGGGTGGCTATTTGAAGCCAGGGGCCACTTCCTACCCTGATCCAAGGAGAGGAAAGGTGGCATGAAAGAGAAAACAGAATGGAGGATAAGAAAACAATGAAGTGATAGCAGTGAACAGGACAGGCAGGGATGTTTGCAGAGCAGCCTCTCAGTCCTGATTTGCAGAGGGTAATGATGGCAAGCTCTCAGTTCCTCCTCATGCAATTCAGATCTGCTACAAGAGAAACAGTCTACAGCATCCTTGGAGCTGTTCCAGCTGCCAGAGACCAGCCTGGTAGCATCTCACATGTGTTGGATCCAACGTGGAACTGTCTGAGTTTCAGGAGAAAGGGAGGGTGAATCCTAGGCTGAACTTGAGGGAAGAGCTCATTGCTAGCACAGATACAGCTGCTGCAGCTTCCCCTGGTAATCTGCACTTTTAGGAGCATGTCTCCTTCCACTTCCTCTGCAGTGGTAAATGCAGAGGCTTTCTGGCATCACTCTGTCTCCTTAGAGGGTTATAAAAGTGCAGTTAAGCACTGGACCGTTTTACAGCCCTGACCACCCCAGCTACAATGAAATAGATTAACAATGCTCTTTGTGGATCCCTTCCAACCCAGGACATTCTATGATTTTATTATTCTTCCATCCTTCATTTAAGCTCCTAAAAGAAGAGAGAACAGTCTGTTTTGTGGCCTTGAGTCTGCTCAGTGGATTTAGGGGAGAGATCCACACAAACGTGATCCACACAAAGGAACCTGACGAAGTTGATGGCTCCAATCACCATTTGATTCTTTATTTGCGGCTGCCAGAAAAATTATGTTGTTGCAGAGTATTTGTATGTTGATAATAGCCATCAAAGGCAGGGAATAGATGAAAGAATTAAATTTGTAATTACTTACTACAGTAAAATGCAGTAAAATGCCCCATTCCCCTCTAAGAACTTCCTCCCTTCCCTGTACCTTGCTCACCATCCTGCAAAGCACAGGAAATTATCAGCTGAAAGGGTTAGATTGTAATAATGTCCCAATGAAGAAAACCCTAAAGCAGTTGCTAACATTAATGTTAACCTGGGTTTGAGCTTGGGCTCTTGCCTACTGCAAATACAATCTTCTTATATTTACTTGACACCTGCAAAATTAAGATGTAGGTGACATGCTTAGCTTCACTAAATGGATTTCTTTAAATAATGTCAACTCTTTCCGTCCTCCCTTTTGTTACTGTCCCTCCCAAAGTCATTCTCAGTAGAGACAGATTATTACTTTGCAGGTAAGAATCAGCCAAAAAGCTTTTTGAAGGTGTCTTTGTCAAACTTAGCTGAGTTTTGTTTTTATGGAGAGGTTTGGGTTAGAAACTACCAGTGAGGACACGAATTTGTGTGTTCCTCTCTCCTGTGAAATGTGCAGGAGTCAGTGCTGAGGGGCTGACAGGCAGAGCTGCTCCCACTGAGCTGTGCCTCAGGAAGCGGGGCCAGGATCATTCCTGCTCCTTCCAGGTGTGTGGCTCAGTTACTATGCCAAAAACCAGTCCTCGATGATGGCTCAGGAGCAAAATGCTCACACGTCATGAGATGCGTTATTAAATTTCAGTTGTCAGCTTTGAGCCTGATGCTGGTGTTGCTGCCTTAGAACATGCTCCCTCTTCATCCCTTTGCTTTAATTGCTGCACAGCCAGCTGGTCTGGAGCATCCAGCTTGGATCATCAGGGACCACAACCACTGCTGCTGCCCCAAAATCAATTAAATTTGGCTGGTTTACCTCACTGGAGGCTCAGGTCACCTCTTCCATTTGTCCCAAATCAGGCAGGGTTCTGGGTTTCTGTATCCATTCCAAATCAACATCTGCTGTCTGAAGTGCACTCAGTGTCTGCAAACTGAGCTCCTGAAGAGGTACATTCAGCTGACAAACATAATATTTAGTGTCTGCTAAGACAGAGGCTCACTAGAACAGACCATCCACTTAAGCAGAGAAAATATAAGAGATTGTGTTCAATGTACTGTATACAGGAGTCCCTTTTTCAGCATATACCCTATTTAATTAACTGGAAATGAGTGTTCATCAGTCTCTAAGGGAAAGAGCCTGAAGCTTTTTCTTTTCTCTTCACATCAGACATTCATCAGGCTTTTGATCTTAGTGCTCATGACTACGTTGGCTTACAGAAAAGGTCAGGAAAAAGCTCTGCAAATGCAAGTAGGTTTTCCAAGGGCTAAATCCCTTAGTTCATAGGTGGGAATTTTTCAATAACATAATGGTCAAGTGCAGCAGGTAAATCATGTTCTTTTTATTCAGTCAAGGTGATGAAATTGCATGGAGATTTCAAATTCCCCATTGCTTCTCTCCAGAAGCAGGATGAATTCACAGTCAGAGTAAAGTTATATTAGTTTTGCATGCTCAACACCTTCAGGTCTTTCTACTTACTCCAGGAATCCTCTTCATGAAAATTCATGCTGATGACTGTCAAATATTTTTCCAGTTTTCAGCAAACAGCTAAGTATTTAGGGAAAATGGATGGCCTCAGCTATTCCTTTGAATGCTTCTTTTTACTTCTCGTGGAGCATGAGTATCTCTTCTGCTTTGGTAAGGAGGTTAGAGATACATCTAAAATCATTTGCTCTCACTCATTTTGCTTATAGTCATGGAGATAAAGTATAGGTTTTTGTTTGTTTGAGTGTCTCATTCTAGTGCTTCTTGTTATATAATACTCTACATAACTACTGGGAACAAAACAGATGGTTTTGGTCATAAAATTCTGCTCTGAGGCAGATGAATCAGGTGAATCTCAAGCAATTCCTTGCTGAATTGGGTGTCAGAGTCCCTCTGCAGAAAGCAGCCCAACTCTCCCATTTTTCTTCTCTGATTTTATTTCTAAAATACACTAAAAACAAACTCCTGAACCCAGGCTCTGGAGAGAGGTTTAAAGCCTCACTTGCAATCTGCACATCCCCACTTGGGTAGGGAGAGCCATCATGCAGGCTCCCTGACAGATGACAACTCCTGCAGTTATGACTCCATAAAGGGGCCCTTCTTGTGCTTTGTGAAGCTTTTCCAAGTGATAAATGGTGTTTTCCTGTCTCTCCATATCCATCAAAACCTCTTAATGAATTTGATTGCGCTCTGAAAGTGCGCCCTTGCCATATAAATGGATTAATATCAAGGGGAAAAGTCAGTTTTCTGCTAATTCACATCATTTTTTTCATTTGTCACATTATCTCCTCAGCTTTAAAATCCCTAATGCTCTGGTTATAAGCTACTGATTAATGACACAAACTTTCACCACTCATCTCTGCACTTGTATAAAGCATGAAAAATGAAAAATCAGCCCGTCCACAGATCTTCTCTGCCCTGCCCTCGAGTCTCTGTGGTGACCTGCTCCAGCAGATGTGTTTGGTGGGGTGTCACGGGTAAATTAACAAGTCTGAGTGATTTCAAGTGAAAACCTGTCAGGAAGCTGAAGGAGGAGCACTGCATTGCCAGCTCCTTCCTTCAGAGTGAGGATGATCTAGCCCAGTTTCCCTCAGAGAACACAATCCTGGTGGTGCAGCACAGGGAATGTTGATTCTTGAGCCAAAGGTTTGCTCTAAAGACCTTGAAATGCTGGAAGCGTTTGCTGGAAAAGCAAACCCTCTGGTAAATGCACATTTACATGAGCTTTTGCAATGGCTTTTTTTTTCTCACTAACTTCTTGTGTGCAGAAATCTGACCAAATGTTTGCAGAAATCAAATCCAAGAGAATGCAAGCACTGAAATGAATACTTCTTCCAAGGGAAGGGAGTAGAATTTCCCATCCAGGAGCAATGTGTAAAAGCATCTGTAACAGCCCAGGTTTCTGCCTGCTTCCTCATAGTTAATGTACTCAGAATAGCATCCAGATTTTGAGTCACTGCAGGCCACCTTATTGCAGGGCTGTACTGCTTTTAGGGGAAAACTGAAAGCAGAGATACTTGGTCCCCCTATCATATGCCTTGTTGCTTAACAGCCCTGTCTTGCTTAACTGCTCTAAATTATGCTTCTATTCTGTCACATTGACTAATGGGCACTATGGCTGCTATTTTCTTTTTTAAACTAGAGCCAAACTGAAGTCTCCGTGGATGAATAAATTAATTAATTTATTTTATTGCAGTACTCAGTCCTCAATAAAATGTCAGAGGTAAAGTGGGGTTATTTTTTTTTATGTTCTTGGATAGGAATATTCTGAGCACATGCTGTACACACGCTTCCTGGGGAAATTAATTATTGTTATTTTATTATTAGAACCGTTGAACACTTGTATGGAGTTTTGCATCTTCAAAGCACTTTGCAAACATTTAGCTAATTAATTAAAGTGCATTTCATGCAAATCCACTTCCATCTGGATTGACAATCAGTCCTCCTTTATGGGGAAATTATGTCACACATAAACTAAACTGAAGCGAGGCGCTGTAGCTGTGAGCAGGAGCAGTGGGAGGTGGGCACTAATGATGCTTCTGCAGCTGTCACCCTGGGCTGGGGTCTGGCAGCTGCAGGGCCCCTCACTGCTCCAGACAGCCCCTAATACCCAGAGACCCACAGCTCACAGCACCACGCACACCCACAGCAGGATTTAGAGACAGCCCCGTGGGCTTGTTTCACAGGAGAGTTTTGGAAGTGTTGAGGGCTGCCTGTTGTTGCAGTGTTCCTCCATCCTGTTTTCATCGTGGGGTTGGCAGGAATTATTCCAGCCTTACCCCCAGCCAGAGTGATGGCAGTGACATCCTCCAAACCCCTCTGTCCTGCACATGAGGATCACGTTTGTAGCAGAGGCTTCTTTACCCGTGTTGGAGTTCAATGATGCTTGAAGGACAGTGATTGCGAGTGACTAAACGGGAACATTGCTTTGACAATGTGGCACGAGGGAACCTGTGGCTTGTTGGTCAGCCTTGTCTTCAGCCTTATCCAGTGCCCTGTGACAGGGCTGCCTCTGCCTGCAGCCCAGCTGCCTCCCACACCCAGCTCTCAAAGGCAGAAATGTGCTCAGCCACTTGGATCAGGAGGAAAGGCAGTCCTTGGTGTAATCAGAGATGCCTTTGCTGCCTCACAAAGGATCAGTCTTGGTGCCTCCAGAAGGTATTTTGCCAATGATTTTGAAATTATCTGCAGCATTTACTCAATGACCACCACAGTCACTGAGCAGACACAGCTCAGTAGAGGTAAATAGAGTCCTAAAAATGAGGAGCTCCTGCTGTATCAAATAGATGAGGCCAGAGCCACCACCCAACAGCCCTGGCTAAGGACATCTTACTGTCAGCCAGCTGCCCAAAACTAAACATATAGAATGTATATATGCATGTTAAATAAACACATACAGTGTTACATGTGAAAAACAAGAGGTGAGATCAATCACCCCATCAAAAACATCTGTGAGAATGAAAGGACCAAAGGGGAAAACCACAGCTGTCAGAACTCAGAAATTTTAAAATATATTAGGACCAAAAGGAAGATTTACAACACAGATGGCCACTAGATTTGTGTGTGGTTCTGGGGAAAATACTTTAAAAATAAATGTGAAAATACCAAAAAAATTCAATCTGAATGCAAGACAAAAACATTCAAACAGGAAGAACGCTTAAGCAGCAAAATAATTAGTGTCATGGTTGTCCCATTTTCATGTTCTTTAAAAAAACCTGGATATTCTATCAGGTTTCACATAAGCTGAACAGTTTGTACGCCTAGTTCAGCTTAACTGGGTGAAGCTTAGAAATGAGAAATTTGATGAGAATATTAAATCTTTTGTCCTTGAAGTCCGTAAATAGCAGAGTGAAGGGCACATTCACATACAAACTGATGTAAAAGCTGCCTCGGAAAGAGTCCACTCCTGGTGGGAGGACTCTCAGCTCACAGCACAACAGAATTGCTGCCCCAAATCAGCAGCCTCTGGGGCTTTGCCAGGCTCCTGCTGCATCGAGGGACAGTGGAGTTAAAATTGCAGAGGTGAGAAATTCCAGGGAAAGAGCAGAATTGGGAAGGGATGTCCTAGAGCAGTCAAGGAAGAGATGAAAAGGAATGTACAGTGACCTGGTAAAGATGACCCAGAGGAAGAACAAAAGACTTCACCAAACATTTCAATTTCTTTTTCCTCTTCTGTATGAAGCTGAGATTTTGGCACTTGGGCCAGTATTTTCCAGCTGAAAATTAAAGTATTCTCCTTCAGGACTCCAACTATTTTTTATAATATGGCCAGACTTTAAGGAAAACAGATGTCTTTAACATTTTCCCTTCCAGTGAAAATGAATGTTCTCTTAAAAATGGTCTTTAATGAAAAACCTTGATTGCTGTAAGAATCTGTACAGTCACAGTAACATAAGGAGCACAGTGAATTGTGTGTATAATAATTTAAAGCTGTTCCTCTTCTCTGCTTGTGTCACTGCTATTGGACTATATGGTCATACACAGTACAGCTGTGGCCCAATCCACAAAAGTCCTGATCTTTCACTTAAGCAAGAGCAGAAAACATCTTTGACCCCTGGTGCAGTCAAGAGAGCTGCGTTTTCCTTTACAACCTGTTAAAGATGAATAAGATCTAAGAGGAGAGTCGTAGGGCAAACGAGATCTCAGAGCAAGCAGAAGCTCATGGCTGTGTTTGCTTTTTGAATTCTAACATAGAAATTGCAACATTAAATTCTAATGCACATTTTTCTCGAAGGGAAGAAGGATCAGGTGAAAGTTAGCTCTGAATAGGCATTTTCTGCATCATGGTTGCATTCCAAAGGGCAGCCTCCCCCTCCTTCTAATGATGCCCTTTGGCTCTTTAGGTTATATCTATCTTGGTTTTCCACTTTGATGATAATTTCTAAATTGTTGCTTATTATTGTAATATTGGTTCTCTGCAGAACGCTTCAAGCAAAATGTTTTAAAATACAATGCATAAATACTCTTGTAACTACCACTGATAATCTCTACCATGCCTGCAAGAGCTTTCCCAGGCTGGGGAGGGAGGAAATCCCAAAGCTCCTGCAGAGGGCTGAATTCAGAGTTTCTCTTGTTTGAATATTTTTGAGTGCAGAAATGACCAAATTTTTATGTCTTCATAGGACAAAACCAGAACTCCTCATACTGAGACATGAACTGGCTCCAAGGACCACACAGAGCCATGACCTTGGCTCCTGGAGAACAATAACTGTTCCAAGATAGGTGACAGCCCTGGAAATCAGGCAGCCTGTAGATAATCTCCAGTTTGGCTGGGGTCTCTGGCAGCACATTGAGAGCTGTTTATCTTCAATCCATTCCCTCTTCAGCCTCAGTGAGAAGTGAGCATCTGCTCCTGGTAGGTGAAGATCTCTGTGGCATCCAACTACCACGCACTGACCATTGCCCTCAGGATCTCTGCTGTGTGCAAATCATGGCCCAGACTGAGTTTCCTTTCCCCCAAGGAGGGAAGGGCTCCTCCTCCTACCACAACACCCAGCAGGATTAGTCATGAAAGAAATTCCTCAGCAATATAGTTCATACTTGGCTGTTGGGGTTTCAAAGTCTGGCCCCCAGTGACTCCCTTTCCAAAGCACAGGAGGCAAAGCTATGCACGGATTATCTCTTGGCAAACACTGGCTTTAGCTAGAGGAATCAAAAGGGAAGTTATTTTAGAAATTATTTTCTTTTCCCTTTATGCCTTGCTGCTTTTTTGCCTTTCTGAGACTCAATTTCTGTAGCTGAACTTCAATTTCCAGCTCTGTGTCACCTCTCTGAGCTAAGGATTGAATTTAATGTAATCAAATCACTGAAGAGATTGACCCATCAAATTTAGATCTCGCTCTACTTTCATTCTTCATACTGCTCATGTGTTTTGGGGTAGCCTGATAGTTGAAATGCCTGGTGAATTTTCAGTGTAGTCCAAGAGGCTTCTTGCTCCTTCCCTCTCCTTTTCCTGCTTTTCAAGTCAGTGTCCACCTAAGGGATTTCTTATGCATGTTGTTCCATGGTCAAGTGATCCTGATGAAGAGGCCTTTTTTCCCTATACCATCACATCTTCCTAATCTGGTGGAATAAGCTTGCTCACCTGGAAGGATCAGCTCTGGAGGCTTGAAGTTGCAGGAGGTTTGAAGGGACAGATCTAAGCATGCCACCAACATGATCTGGTTTGCCCATTCCTTGGTTCTTTGCTTTATTATTGAATACTGAATTGAGAAGTCCATGTACCTTATTGACATTTGTCCCTAAACTGCTGGGAGAGGCAGTGAACAAAGGTTCCAGTGGCCCACACTCTACTTTTATGTAATGAGCAGACAGCACATGGAACACTCTTCAGAGACTGATGCCAAGGCTGGCTGGGATCAGCTATACAGATTTACCTCTCAAGGCATCCTTTGAAAAAGGGACTTCATAAATCATTCAGTCATCACCATCTTGAGAGTGCTCACACCCCCTGACCACAGGGCAGGAGCACAGCAGCTCAGGGGATGCAGAATGTCTTGATTCAGGGGGTTATTTTCACTTCTTTAAGCTGCCAATATCCTGTAACATTTCAACAGCCAAAGAACTATTTGTTCTTGGGCACCATTTTCTGAACAGGGAATCTGTCAAGTACATTTGCATGATTTAATTTCAGAAACTCTGTTTGTTTAAGCCCTGATCCTCTCCAGGTTTTGAAAACTCAGTTTTCCCCTGCATTTTGTAAAGGCTGATCTCTTCCATCCCTCAAAAAAATCCTACGAAGCTTAAAATGAGCCTTCCTTTTCAATCCAAAACAAGCAAAGTTTGTGTCCTTCCACGCTCAGCTGCCTCCCATGTTCTTGGAAGCAGCTCTGTTGGTTTTCTCTCACTCCTGGACTGGCTGCCGAGTGCAGGCACAGGATCTTCAGGGCTGGCATGGACAGGCTTCCTGGAAGGACTTCTTGGTGAGAGATCAGGGGAAAAAACATGAATTTATGGAACCTCTTTCCTGCCATTTTGCATTTGGTATTTTGATTATCCTGGGTTTAATTGTCTGGATTGCAGCTGAATATGAGCTGGCAGTGTGCCCAGGTGGCCAAAAAGGCTGACAGCATCCTGGCTTGTGTCAGCAGGAGTGTGGCCAGCAGGACAAGAGCAGTGATTGTCCCTCTGTACTTGGCACTGGTGGGGCTGCACCTCGAGTCCTGGGGTTGGTTCTGGGTCCCTCACTATGAGAAGGACATTGAGGGCCTGGAGAATCTCCAGAGAAAATGGAGCTGGTGAAGGAACTGGTGCCTGAGTCTGCTAAGGAGCAGCCAAGGGAGCTGGGGGGGTTCAGCCTGGAGAAATGAAGGCTCTGCACTGACCTTACTGGTCTCTACAACTCCCAGAATGGAGGGTGTAGCTAGGGGGTCAGGCTCTCCTCTCAAGTAACAAGGGACAGAACAAGAAGAAATAGCTTCATGTTGTGCCAAGAGAGGTTTACACTGGATATGAAGAAAAATTTCTTCACCAAAGTTGTCAAGCACTGGAACAGGCTGCCCAGAGCCATGGTGAAGTCACCAACCCTGCAGGTATTGAGAAGATGTGTACATGTGGCACTTGAGGACATGGATTAGTGGTGGGCTTGGCAGTGCTGGGATGTTAAGAGTAGATCTGTCTAATGTTGATTCTCTAATGTCTCATAAGGAATGAGAGTTCATTCCCAGTATCAGCCTAAACACAAACACAGACGCTTTTCTACCTGCTGGCATATTTCCTTCTGGGAACTTAATATCTTTCAGAGTATTCAGGTATCTCATTCAAATCAGCCAGTGGACATGATGGTTTTTACAGAGGCAGACAGTTGCATACACAGTGTGGGTCACATAAACCTTATTTTCCCAGGTACAGTCAGTGCAATAATCCATCAGTCACTGCCTTTTTCCACCATAGCTGTGGTGAGGAAGGGCTGTGCTTAAACCACCTCACTTCAGTCCATCCACATCTAGATCTACCAACCCATTGTAGTTTTATAGGGTGAGAACCCCTGGCTCCCTTTTCCTTTGGTCTGTCTCTAATTCATTCTTGGAACAGCAGCAAATCCCACCCTCCTCAGCCCCCCAGGTCCCAGAGGAGCAGAACGCTGTTAATTAATTCTAATGAACATCACACAGCCACTCTCACTCTACATTGGGACAGGGGTTACTTTTATCTTCATCATTTGCCTTCCTTGATCTGATTTCCCCCCAGCTAAATTAAATCTCTGTCTTCTGTTTCAATTGATTTTTCTTTTCCTGCTCTCTTTTTAACTGAAGTAAGTTTACATAAATGTAAAAGTAACAAGACAAGGTCTTGGAACAGACACGTCAGCTATTTAATATGGCACAGGCTGTTGTAAAGCAATGGCAGTGTAGTTTAATTTGTATTTTCATAACTCATTCAGTTTCCCCTCCCCTCTTCCCCCCTAACCCTGAAAGCTAAATTATATTTAAATGTCATGGGGTGCTGGGAGATTGGCTGAAGCTGCCTGACCCATTGGACCATTCATTTGATGCAAGAGCCATGAAAGACTCAGACTTATGTCTCAGAAGCAATATTTCTTGTATTAGTTATTTATGGATTTACACATATTTTCATTTCTGAACAATAAATAAAACAAATAACAGGCACCAAAACGCTGACAGCATGACAGGGACCTTTAAAGGATGCAGAACAAGGACAAAATTAAAAGCAGAGATAGTAAATAATACTGTGGGCCTGGTTTGTGGCACGTGCATGGGTAATTGCTGCACTCTGTGTTTTAAAGTCGTCATTATATCTGTGTGGGGTCAGAGAAGTTGGTGCTCTCCAGAGAGAAGGAAGCTCTTTCTGTAACATGAGACCACCCTTGCATGGGAATCTGGCACGGGCAACAACCTGGGGATAAAACAGGAAATAGCTGGAGAACTAATGGGCACCTTTGGTTATGAAAGCTATTTCTTGGAAATTGTAAATCTAATAAACTTGGAAAGACTTGGCCTCATGTAGGCAAATGTGATGGCTGCCAACAGAAAACAGGCTTAATTATTTGAAGAAAAAAAAGTTCAAAACCCATAAAATTTCAGGGGTTATGGATAATGAGGGGCAATATTTGTATCTATTTGGACAAAAACATAATGCAACAAGCCTTCTGCATTGTGGGCAAAATTTAGAAATATTTACAGTGTCTGTTGGGTATTACTTGGAGATGGCCAAGGAAAACCCTGACTTGGGAGACTCCTTGTAGGATACAGTGGCTCCAAGGATTTGGCCCTGTTTGCCTGAAGCTCTGATGGAGGGTGACAACTTGCACTCATTTTCCCTGGATGATCTGACTGCTCCTGGCTTTCTGGCTGTCCTTGTCCTGCCAGTTTTACGGGTTCCTATCAAGAAACAAGTTTAAGCACATGCTTAGCTTTCATCACATTCAGCCTAACTCCTTGGTCTTAAATCATGCAGCTTCTGGCACTGACTTGTGGGATTTAGGCTTAGAGCCAGGACAGATGTGTGCACACAAACAAATATATATATATATATCTACATAAAAACCATACAACATTTGCTGTCATGGTAGCAGCAGGATGTCTGTGTGCTGCTGCTGCCCTGGTAACAGTGTCTGTGTATGTCTGCACGTCTCTCCTGAGCTGCCATGGGATGGGGTGTGGGATATATTTAAAGGAAATAAGTTTTGTAAAAGCACAGGAATAAGAAAACCTATCAAGACATCTGTCTGCCAAACCATGATCCCTTTTACACATCTCCTTACAGCCTCTACATGCAGTTCTGCTCTTTGTTATAACTAACTGAAGAGTTTCCAAAGGGTTTTTTTTGGGGTGTTTTTTGGTTTTGGGGGTTTTGTTTTGTTTTGTTTGTTTGTTTGTTTAAGCTGAGCTTATCCTCAAAGGCTCACATATAATAGACAAAGGATGGGTAAAAATTATAAAATTTAGGGAGAAAATAACAGCATTACAACACAATGAAATGTGGACATGAATGAAAACTGTTTTATTTGGTGAATTCTTTTTTCTCCAAAGAATGAGTGCAAGACAGCACATCAATAACACACCAGGGAATAGGAAAGTGGTGTGAAATCAAACACATCTACCTTGGTAAAAATCATGGTCTAATCCATTCTCTACAGCAACCACTAACAATTAGAGAGATTTCTGAATCCTCAATTTTCTAATATAATAGTTAACAACACAAAGCATTGATACCTAACTGTTGCAGTAAGATTAATAAATTTTTTGATGCCTGAAGAACAGAAATAAGTCAGCCTGCTCAAGTTCATACCCAGAATTCAAGACAGTCATTACCACATTGGCCCTTTACTGTTTTGAATCATTAGATTTATGTGTAGCCATAAATTGAAATTAATAGTTGTCCAGATTTCAGGATAAAAATCCCAAATCCTAGGCAATAAACACCAATCCATTATAAGGAAGGAATGTTGGACCACTGTAACTATGTGAGGGTCATGAGAACACTGCTCATATCAGAAAAATCAAAGCTGTTACTTCCATCTTATTCAATCATGCCCCTGAACTCAGAGATCCTTGAAATTCCCCTCCTGCAATTTTCTTGCATTGATTTAACAAATCATTCTCACTGGTTTTATTAAACTGGAAGTGTAAATCCTGGCCTGACTGCCATTGCACCCCAGTCAGTAGGAAATTTTATTTATCAGTCATGAAATTAACGCTTGAAAGGACACAATAAACCACAGAGGAAGAGTGGGAGAAAGAGTAAATATCAGGAAAGGAAAAAACCCAATAAAACCCCAAGAAATAGGGTTGCATTAGGCTGTGTTTGATTGCAAATGCCTCTCTGATGGCAGCACTCTGCATATTGTTCTTCAAGTACTCATGCAATCAAAATGTGGGAACTCTCCCTTTGGGATGGGGATGAACTCTTCTTCAGCTGCATATGAAATAGATTTTTTCCATATTTCAAAAAGTTTGATTAATTGTGCCTGCCTTCACATCCCTGCTGTACCAGTGGTGTTTTAGAGGTGTAACTGTTTGCTGGGGAACTTGGCCAAGAAGTGCTGCAGGCTCACTCCACCAGGGCTGGTGAATCCCCAGTCCCCAAAGCTCCATTTCCTTTACTGTTCCAGTTCTTGTTCACCAGATTTCTTTAGAGAACCAAGTGTGATGCCAGCTCCTGGATGCCTTTTCCTGCAGCTTGTACCAGTAGCAGAGCAGAGCTGGGTTTCACCAAAGCCTGGTAATGAAGGGCTCTGTAATGTATCAACCGAGCCTTTCAAGGCCTCATCTGTAGTAGAATTGTATATTTACAAGGAATCTGATTTTAAGAGCAATGTATAAATATATGAGCATGAAGAAATTCTCTTAAGAATGGCTGACTTCTGCAAACTTCTTCAGCTTTTATGGAACAATTCTGTAGAAATCCAAGGGGAAAAATGAACGCCTCTGAAGAAGTTTGGGGTGAGAAGGTTAATAGAAAAATCATATCTCTGGTGTGGAATTTATTTTTTTTTTTGGTGCACCTCGGTATAGCATTCTGCAGGCAGCTAAAACGGGAAAAAAATCTATCAGAAAGTAACATTTTCTAATCTAGCTGGCTGTAGTTCAGCCCTGCAAAGAAATAAAGACTCTCTCATCCCAGGAATCTAGCAAGTGTGAAAAGCAGATAGGAAATAATTTGTCAATAGATTTGCAGATATCAAATGGATGCGAGAGGTTAGACCAGGCACAAACCTCTGCACAGAGCTACAACTTGTCTAACATTTTCTTCAGCTGCTCAGGGGGAAGCAAATAGTTTTCCATGAACCTTTTCAGTGGAGGGCAATAAAGAAGCAGTCCCTCAGCAGCTGCTGCCCTTAATTGCTTTTCAGGTGTTCTCAACACTGGCATCTCTCCCCTGCTGCATGGACCAAAATCCAAAGGAAGAATTCAAGTAAGAGACCAAGGGGAAAAAAATCTCCCTGGTTTAGAAGCCTGTTCAGTATGTTTCTTGTTGAGAACAGGGTGTACTCTTTCAAAGTTTGCATTTGTAAGGCAAATGTGGGCATCCTGATGACCAAAATAAGTCAGTGTGGGCACTTAATTCCTTTGGCCCCTTGCAAATTCACGTTAGGATCGCTGATCCAACAACAAAGGGAACGCTGGGAGCTGATCCAAGCAAAGCTCTGATTTAAGCTACTATACACCAAATCACGGCAAACACTCCAGTGATTTGATCTGCTGTGAAAAGAAAGCCCTAAACATCAGTAAATGCACCAGAAATTAGCTTTCCCTGGCAGTAAGGTTTTGTGGGTTTATTTATAGCCTATTAGTGCTCATGGAAGGCAAGGAACAATAATCTAAACCAGAGTCAGCAGTTCTGCTGCAAGTTAGAAAATATGCCATTTTAACATCTCTGTTTGCTCCTGGTCCAAAACCCCTTTGCCTTTTCCTGCTCTCCTGCCTGTTCACCCTCATGCACTTCACACCATTTTCATCTGGGCTAAGGGGTCCAGGCTCCAGGAATTTCCATCACTGCTGAGCAATTTTCACCACAACACAGTGAGGATAGAACTGCTGAGAAGGCACAGAAGGTGACTGTTCTCTCCCAGAAATACTCTGGTAGAAGTAACTTTTTTTTTTCTTTCCCTTTTAGATCTAACTTTTCCTTGCAAAACCCTCAACATTTTAGGTGAAAAGTGTTCTCTTTCCATAAAAAGGCCTAGTCTGTCAAAACACCCTCTTGAGAGAGAAGAGACAGGCTCTAAGAGATATTCTCTGGATAGTGACATGGTATTATCAGAGCCCCATGTCCCAGCCCCTACCTAAAAACTCCCTTTATCCATCCAGGAGCTTGCAGCTTGTTCCTTGGTTTGCCTGTGAGAGAGAGCAGGAGGGTGTAGGGAAGCTATAAATAAAGCTGCAGCAGGCAGCACCAGCCTTCTTTACCACGGGATGAAAGAATAATGCAGTTGTTCTTGGTTACTAATAGAATAACTGAATTACAGAGGCACCAGAAACCCCAGGGCTGGGTTAAATGGTGCTGTGGAGGAGCCCTCCTCCTATCTCTTCTCACCTCCAAAAAAGAAAGAACCCCAGTTTTCAGCAGTTCTGTGCATGAGTATTGGCAGTGAGGACTCGAGGGAGAAAAGTTAATTTTTGCAGTCAAGGCTCTGGAAGTGATGCCACTGTGTATTTAGAGTCAGCTTCTCTGGGCAGACATTTCCCCTCCCACAGCAGAGGATGGATGCAGTTTGCAAACCACACTAAGCCTGGTCCTGGACTCCTGTCAGGGCACCAAGGCATTTTCCCAGGGATGGCAGTGAAGGTGATTCCAGGCTGGACTGAAACCCACTGGAGAGCTTCAAGGAGAAAGGAGCAGCAGGGAAGAGCTGGCCCAGGCCTAAATTCAACAGGTGGGTTAGAACAGAAGCAGAGAAGAGTGCAGGAAGATGCATTCTGTGTTTCTGGAGTAAAGCTGAATGCCCAGAGTCTGTGTGCTTTTGGCTTAGAGAGGGGACAGAGCAGCTGTAGGGAGCAGACTGTGGAGGGCTCCCTGGTGCTGTTTGAAGAAGCTGCTGGATGAGAGGAGTGTCAGGGGTGCAGGGTATGTGAGGAGAGGAGGCCACTGGTGGGAGGTGGGCTTTAGGATCTCATCCATGAGCATGGCAGAAAGGGATTGACAGGAATGGGCTGACTGGAAAGACCACTTCAGTTCAAACAGGAGTAGTTCAACATGCAGTGATTCTTTCCTCAGACTCCACTTTAGCAAACTGTAAGTGGAAAAACTCCTCCAAGATATAACAAATGTTTTAAATTCCTGCCAGACAAATCTGCTTTGAGCATGTGAAGCTCCAGGCTCCTAAGACAAAGGCTGACACAAATTACCTGCTATACAGCAAAAAAAAAGATGCTGTGGTCACCCTGTGCTGCAGAAACCATATTCCCAGAAAAGAGTGGAGTAGATATGCACTGTGCATGTGTAGAACCATCACAGCACGTGGGTTCCTGGGGCAGGACAGACGTGAGGATCTTCATGTGTTGGGAGGAGGAAGGAGACCTGCAGGAGAGCAGACCTGATTATCACAGAAGAGATCTCAGGCCCTGAGGTACAAACCACTATCAACTTCATCCTCTGTAAAATCCACCCCGTGCATCCCTGGGCTCCAGTGCAATTCCAGCAGAGGCAGGAGGACACGTCCCATCCCACATTAAATCTGAGGTACAGCCCAGAGGCTCAGCTGTGTGCCAGGAGACATTTATGCCACATGCCAAGGTCTCCAAAGCCCTGTTGTTAACCTTAAACTCACCTCTTCCTTCTCCCACCAGTGAGAATATCACTGGATGGTTTCTCCTCTGTTTCTTTGCTGAAAATCTCAGGTTTGAATTGTTCTGGAGCTCTAAGCTATCTGGCAGGTTTAATCATTGGCTGTGCCATATGTGAGAGGATAATTCTGAAAAAGGCACCTGGGACCCGGATTCTGGTGATCACTGTATTGTCTGTGTGGCCCACAGAAGAAAATGGTTTGGCTGTTCCCATTAAAGCAGCAGCGAGCAGCAGAGCATAAGGAAAGGAAATGCAAGGCCTTAAATGAATCCAATTACTCATGCCATTAATTTAGATTTACTTGAGTAGTTAGAGCATGCTAAATAAACAAAAATTGATTAGTTAAATCATGTTCATTTGAAATTTGACCATGAGTGGATGGATATTTATTTTCCAGTCTAATGATAAAGGTTTGCCAATATGTTTCTGTGGTATTTAAAAGGAGGCCACTTGATTTTTTTCATCTTGGATTTGCAATTATTCCCGGGATCATTTTCATCTGCAAGCCTTTTTTCCTAGATAAGTGCTGTGCTGATGACAGATGTAGGTGATGCTTTTTTCTATGTTTCAATCAAGCTAGACACACTTACAAAAGAGTGTGTGTGGAATGAGCCCTAAGGTTTGCCTCTAGCTCAGGTGAAAATCAGCTACTGCCCACAGGAGCCAGCTCTGATTTTTACTCTTGAGGGAAAACAGCAAAATATTACTTGAAACCCGAATCAGTTACAGATTTTTAGCACAGGGAGAAAAGAGTCTGAATGGGCTTTGAAATGAAATCAAGCCAAGAAAGTGCTGGTGTAGCAGACATGCATGCTGAGGCAGCAGAGGAGCAATATTTCATATTGACTACATCCCATGCATGAGGAGGTGGGGGAAAAATTGATGGTTTTATATAGAAACAAGGAATATTTCCCTAGCTCCCATTTCCTCTTGATAAAATCACTGCTGTCCCTGTAACTCAAACATATCTGGAGGTGGGGACCTTTCTTTCTCTCCAACACACACAAAAAAATAGATGCAACTTTATCCAAAACTTTCCTGTAAAATGTTCTACCACAACCTTTTCCCTATATTAAACTCAGCAAGTATTTTCTTCCCTCTGAATTGCTCAATCTCTGACAAGAGTGAGAAATAATTTCTTCTATGGCTTAAAAATCTTAATCTGAAGCCAGGTAAAATGATTATAAAGTAATGTGCTTCTTAACCACATTACTATCAGCCAACATTTCCTGTCCATTAATGTTTCTGAGATTGCCTCATGGATAAAAATGGAATTTTAAAAATTATTTATTATTTCCTGAACTGGAAACAGAGTTAGGAAGCAGGTATATGTAAAAATAGAATATTCACTTATGATTGGGGGTGGAGGGGTATCTACATAATCTTCTGTCCAGAGGGTACACCTTGATTTTCATCAGACGTTGGTGACATATTGTGGGTATTTGTTCTCTCCATGAATACTGTATTCAGTTCCAGTCAATCTGGGTTTTGTTCACTATTTTTAAGATGGAAAGGCCTTGATAATACTGAGATAAAGCCCAGTTCTCCCAGCCATGGAATATGTGTAGAGAGAGCAGAATATTAAAATAAGCTCTGTATTGTGAATTGCAGCAGCATTCTATCCATGGCTTGTAGAAAAATAACAAAGGTTTAGGTGGCAAAACTGGGCTGTTCCTTTGCAGCTTTTATTTGCTTATTTCATTTGGTGGTCATAACTGTTTTTCAACTCAATTAGTTTTAACTCTTTCACTTTCCATGTCTCGTAGTGCCTAAGTCAGTCTTCCTTAAAAAATGCCCTTGTAAATGAAATTTCATCCTTGTCAATGCACTTTTAAAGAAATTGAAGTACCCTTTAGTTCCTACTTGGAAAACAAAATCAGATCTGGCAGTTTAGGATTTTTGCAGTTGTGTCAGGTTGTATTTCAAGAAGACAGCTCTATATGCAATCTTCTAATTAAAATGAAAAGATATTATCAACTTATTAAATTAGCTTCTCATCTCGTAATTTTACCATTTAAAATGAATTCTTTTGTGCATCAAAAGAATCTGAAACCAGCATAACAAGTGCTAAACTGATCTTAATACTGGCACTGCAACAAAAGTCTTCCAAAATGTGAGGGTGACTGGTGTAGGGAAAAGTTGATAATCCTCACACAAAGTGTAGAAATAGAAGTAGTGGGGAAGGAGTGACAATGATGAATGTTTTACTGACTCTAAATCAGGTTTTATTGTAAAACTCACAGAATACCCCTCCCATCAACCTCTATGTACAACATGAATGGCCCTTGCTCCTATTCTAAATAGCATGAGCTGGATTTAGAAATAGATGTATCTTCTTAGTATATATCACATGTGAATATTTGATATGCCAAAAAGGAGTGAAATGTCAGCTAAGTAGTCGATGTATTTCGTGCAAAGCCATTGTCACACCCCTCAGTTTGCTCAGTACCCTCCAGCAGTGGCAGCAGTGACCCTTTGGCAGGGGAGGTGTGGGGTCAGGTTGCCGGGGCTGGGCTCAGCTGCACTGCCATGTGTCCCCTCCAG
Source organism: Sturnus vulgaris (assembly GCF_052056855.1). Classification (NCBI taxonomy): domain Eukaryota; kingdom Metazoa; phylum Chordata; class Aves; order Passeriformes; family Sturnidae; genus Sturnus; species Sturnus vulgaris. Next base: position 14,491,554 of record NC_142255.1, read on the forward strand.
ACAGGGATGTCAGGAATGTGGAGCTTCCCTGCAAGCTGTGACACTGCCAGCTCTCAGCCTGGGCTCACATTTGCCGCTGACAGGGTCAGCACCAACAGCACAAGCTCCAGACCAATCTGTGCAGCTCCTTCATCCCAGCACTAAGGGATGTGCTGAGAGCCACATCCTGAGAGCTGAGATGTCTCCAGATGCTTTGGCACCCACCCTGGAGTGCTGCTCCCCAGGGACAACAGCAAGAGGAATTACTTCTCAACAATTATTTAATAGTGTTCTGATCCTTTTAACCGAGGGATTGCCTTACTTGGGAAAAAGGAATACAACAACAAAAAAAAAATACAAGGAAACTCCAATGCAGTGTAGCTACATGAGTTATCATTTAAAAAATCTTAAAACAAGGCTTAAGCTTCAATGCTCTTTAATTGAATTAATTCTTCTCTATTTTGTTTGTTTGCATCCATGGGAATTTGTGCGTGTAGCTCAAAACAGATTTTTCCTTCTTTCTTTCTACTTCTCATCTGGAAAATCACATTCTGATGCCTTGCAGACTTCCCAGGACTATCCATGGCTTATCCAACAATATTCTGGCCAAACAAGATATTAATAAAGGAGACCAGCTCTGTAGTCATTCATACATGTTTCCACTGCCAAAAGCTACGCAGCAGGAAAGAGTTGACAAAATAGGAGTCCACAATCCTGAATGTTTTATGAATCAGAAGAGTTTCTGGGAAAGTAAAATCTAACAGATAGCATCTGCTGTACCTGGCAGCAGCAGCCTAGAATAGATTCAAGCCCTTCCAGGATCTTTGCTTATGACTCAAAGCCACACTCCTGAAGGTGCAGAGGCTGTAGGGTCTCAGGGAGGAAGGATTGGAACCCAGTGCTCCAGGTCTGGGAAGCAGAGTGACAGAATGCAGGCCAGGTGATGAAGACAGGTCCATCATCTCAATGTTTTCACTTATCTTGCCTTTCCACTGCCTGGAGCAAGTAAATAAGGAGAAAAGTTACAAAGGAACAGCTACAGACAAGCATCTGCGGGAAGGGAAAGGAATACAACAGGAAGAATTCCTCAGCTGGCTGTGAGAATAACTTTTGGTGAAAGGCCCTCCCAGCTGCTGTGTTCGTGTCTGAGAATGGAGATGCTGAGACAGGGCAGAGGGACAGAATGTGATGGGCAAGAGCAATCCCTGCTGTCAGCACAGCCAGGAGCCCTGCTCTGCTCCCTGCAGGCATTTTCCTGTGCTCAGCTATCAGCAAGGGGCAAGAGCACAAGCTGCACCCTTGCAGTTTATACCAGTGACAGTTTTCAGCCATTTTTCCTGTGAGGAAAACCCACAGGGATTTCTATGGCAGCTTAATGGCCCTTACCTGAGCTGAGTGGCCCTTAGCAAAACCTTCACTGTGTCAGAAGAGCTGTTGTGCTGTGTTAAGGGAGAGATGATTTTACTTCAGCTTTCTGCTACACTCAGAATACACTTTTTTCCCTGTCAGTGGGTGCCCCCATCCAGTCATAGAGTGCAGATTCAGAAGAATGTGTTTCCATCCGATAATGGGTCTGGGATAAAGACCTCATCAGTCTGATATCCAGTTGGGATTCTGGCTCAGTAGTGATGAGGCAGTAACATTAATGCTGGATGCTAAAGCAAGAAAGAGAATTTTGGCCCTTAAATTATTGTGTTCGGCTCCCTCCTCGACAACCCTGTCTGCACAGAAATGGAAAAATAAAATCAGAGAGAAGAATTCTGTTAGCAGACAAGGCAAGAAATTCAATACAGATGACATTTGCTTTGCAAAGCAATAAAATAAGCTCCATCTGTTTAACAGTTAGGTACTTTCAGATAGGATTTAGCACAGAACATTTAGAACCTTTTCAAAACATTGCAATGTTAAACACTCAACCCTCAGGACAGATGTGGGGTAGAGATGAGGAATTGGAGGCAGAGGGGTTGAACTGTGGCAGAATTCCAATTAGGATTCTTGGCTTCTGGGTTTTTATCCCAAGAGCAGAATGTCTTATTCTGTTTTTCTGGGCGAGGCACCCAGCGTGGCAAAGGGCAATCAGCATTTCAGCAGTGACCTGGGTGTCTTTTAACTTGTATTCACCAACACAAGAGGAGTGGGACCTCAGGGAGGTGATGCTACATGAGCCATGGTGCCTCACACCTACCCAGCTGTCAGGATTCCTTGGGAGCCAGGGCTGTGGACCATCCCCTGCTCCTGCCTCAGCAGTGCTGTGCTCATGACAGCCCATGTTTGCAGCCCTAGCCAAGACCCTCCTGCCCGTGACACTGATGTTCCTGCCTCTGCTGCTCATTCTTCCAAATCACAAACACCAAAAGTCTGGTTTTAAACAGGGAGCTCTTTCCTTCCTGCAAGGGAGTGTGCCAGTGTTTGGTATATCAGGGCAAGTCATCCCCACAGAAGCACACATCTGCTTTCTGCTGAGATAACGTGAGATCCCCAGCTCAGCCTTGTGTAGGAAATGATTCAATTGTTTGTAATTAGATTCAAAGAGCAGCAGCTCCCACTCTTCTGCGTGGGACAGCGAGGTCCTAGGAAGGGCTACCAAGGAACCAGAGCAATTAGCATGAGGGCACCTAATCAGCTGCTGCAAAATGGCCTGAAACACAAAGGAGAATAAAGCCTTGGCACATGCTATTTCTGACACAAACAAAAGCTTCAATTAATTTTGGAGCAATATGCAAAATACCTATCACAGTTTCATGGATATTCAGAAACAACAGCTGCTCTTTTTGTGGCTGTTTGTGGTTGAGACCTAACAGAGGTTAAAAGTTCATTGTTTCCATTATCCTCAATATATATGTACATATACATAGCAATTCACAGAGGTATGGTGAGGCTGGGTGCATCTATTGGCATTTTCTTCCTAGAAGGGGGGCATGCCTGTGTATATCTGCATGATGGAAAGATCTTGTTCATTAGTTCAGGATGCTCATATTATGTATATTCTATTAAACACATATTGAATATGCATCTCATTTTCATTTCAATTAGGATCTGAGGGCTGATTTCATTCATGACTATTGATTCCTTCCAGGCCATTTGCATTTTATTCTGTTCATTATTATTTATAAGCTCTGTGCTCTCTGAGGAATTTAAACATCCCTCTCGTGATTGCCCCCAGGTGATGAATTATACACCGTCCTTCAAAAACCAACACGGCAAGCCCCACGTTAATCCTCTGCTCTTTCTGTGTATTTATGGGGCTTTCTGTGCTTGGCTCTGGTGCCTTCTGTTGGGTTGGCAGCAGGTGATGCTCTGCACGGTGAACTCGATTTACTGCATGACAAGCTGTGGTACCACCCGGAGTTTTCCAGTAGAAAGGCATATTTCACCCCCAGCTCTGGTGGGAAGTATTTCCCTGCCTTGTCAGGGCACTGGGTTGCCAGGAGCAGTTGACAACGTGACAGCTGAATCACAGATACTTCCTCTCTTTGGAAAATCACTCCCGGCTTTTGTCCCTGACTCATGAACCAGGACAAGAAACACTTCACTCCCAAATCCTCTCCCTCCCCAGGGACTCCCTCCTGCCTGACATTTCACAGTGTCTTAGGATTAATTACATGTTCTCCCCCAGTTTTGATAGGAAGGCTGTGTCCTTCTAGGCAAGGTACCGTGTTTTAGAGAAAGGTTTTAGTTCAGTGGTTTGCACACACTGATGTGTGGGATTGAATTTCCTGGTCCCTGAACTCCATGGGGTTGAGTGAAGAACTGGAGATTCTTCCTGAGGCTCCCCAATGTCTTTTGATGATTTGACAGGTACCGTCTGAGATCAAATTTGCACAATCTCTAGCTTGGAATGAACAGACAGGAAACTTCAAAAGAGCCAGAATTGCAGTTTAAATTGAAAACAAGTTGTGTTTTCATTGGAAGAGCTATGCAATAATTAATTGCTTACTTAAATGTAGGCTTAGATCTGAGAGGTCTTTTGAGAGATTTAAGAAAGTCTACACATTAAATCTGATAGGAACATATGCTCCTAGATTGTTTTGATCTATGCTAACAGAGCTGGAAGGACACAAAAGTGCAATAGAAATAAAATACAAACTGATTTTTTTTTTTTCCGGATGTAGAGGAAAGCAGTTTGCTTGGTAGAGTTTTGATGCAAGTGGATAAAAAGCAGAGAGGAAAAAGATAAAGAGCATTAATTTTTCTTTCAACAAATTAACCCCTCTGTCCAGAGCTCAGGGTTTCACACACCCATCATCTGAAGCAATGGCATCACACCACTTGTGCAGTCAGACAGGAAGAAATGAAACCCTGGCTATCAGGTCTGCCAGTGCTTTTCTCCACTCCTGTGAGGATTCCTGTGTGATCATATCAAGGTGTAACAGAAGGCACAAAGTCCCAAGACATTTCTCCAAAAACTCGTGTTAAGGGCAGGCTTCAGTTGGATGGATGTTATCTAGAGATTACATCCCTGACTCTCCAGTGACTGATTAATAATTACATCCTGGCTGCTCCTAAGGGGGATTAACATGGAAGGAAAGAGCTCAGTGCTGAGGATTCCCACACCAAAGCAGCTTCTCAGCCCACAGACACATAGGATAGATGGATAGGAAAGAAGGGAGTAGGAATGAAACAAAGGGAGAAAATTAGGAAAGCTTTCACAGCTATACCAGGCATCATTTAACAGAACAGAAAGAATGAGATGAGAAGCCAAACTTTTAATTTCTTGCAGCAAAAGGAACATAAGAATATATATACACTTGCAAGGAGGGAGCAAGGGCTCCATAAGATGCCTCTGGTTGTTTGCTCTTTCTGCATTAAATCAACGAGAGTTAGTTTCTATTCTTTTTGCCTGTGGTCAGACACATCCTGCTCTGAAATCCCAGCCAATTTCTGGGTCATACTTGTGAAGAAATACATCATATGATGTGGATTTTCAGGACCTTGTAAGCTGGGGCACCCAGCCTTAATTACAAACTCCTATTATAAAAGCTGCTTGTTCTTGAAACTGTGGGTGGAGAGGATTTATTTCCAGATAAATTATCAATTTTGCCTGTACAGAGCTGCATCTGAGAAATTCACCTCTTTACTGGCAGCTTCTATTGGTAGACAGATAGATTGGTAGATTTCCCTATTTAGTTGTAAAAGCAAAAGCCCGTTTATATCAACATACAGAGGGGCCCTATTAACACCAGAGAATACTCTCGATAGAAGTAAATTATGATATACATACACATAAAAAATAATAATTTTTAAAAAGTTTTGTGATTCTTTCATATGTAAACTGAGTATTCCCTAATTTGTCTTGAAATAAATGCTATTAATTTGAAATAAATTCCATTTTTCTTCAATAAATGCTCGAATGCATCTAATGGATCTAATGCATCCAGGCTGATCAAAGGGCTCTTGATCCTTGCCTCTCCACTTCTCCACTGAAGATGCCAAAGTGGTTCATGCTTCCCAAAACCACTCAGTGTGGGTATTTCACTCCTGGAGTGTAAGTTACCAGCACCCTGCACAAAGACAGAGCTGAGGGCTGTACAATGGAGATAAAACCCAGAAGGAAGCACTCGCAGATGGCAGTTGCCATAGAAGGTACAAAGGATTCTTTAATTAAGTCTTCTCTTCCCCTTATTAAAATTCAGGAAAGATTACCAAGGAATTTGTACTGTATCTGGAAAACAAATCATAACAATTACAACAGACTGCCCCAGGCTGGCTAGATTGTAGCTTATTATTCCACAAAGGCTTGATAAATGTGTAAATTTATATAGAAGGCTTCTGCATGTCATCATCGCTGTGCAAAGACTTCCTGCTTGCTGTATCCAGTTTTAGAAGGAAGACCAGCTGGCTAGAGTCCCTTGAATTATTTGCTGTTGTTGTTGAATTTTTAAAATACATATAAATTATGTCTCACATTTACAGTTTATCTGCAAGCTGTCAAACGGGGACTCATTCATGCTCTTTTTGATGCCGGCTGAAAAGCCATCTAACTCAGTTAACTCTCTGGCCCCACATCCTTCAAATGTCACCAAACACAATGGCTTTAAGATTCTAAATGTGTGTTTTTTAAATGCCACAAGCCTCCCCTTAAGGAAAAAGCAAACTTTACAGCATAGTTGTTTTATACCTATGAGCTTAATTTCCTTACAGGCATAAACCAGGGGATTTGCATATGTGCACATCCATAAGGACAGTCTGTATTTCCCCCCTGACTAATTAAATGGTAGGTCAAGTGGGGTGGGTGAATCACTCATTATTTGCATTTCCTCTTAAAAGGGGAGCTTTGAACAAAGATCAGGGCTCGATTTGATCCTCTTCATCACATCCTTTGCATTGTGATTCCATAGAGAAGACTGGAGCAACGGTGTGATTTATTGGCAAGGTTTATGGTTTGTAGTGCCACAAGGGACTGTCAAGATGATCTTAGCCAACTCCCTTGCATAAACCAGACCAGAATATTTCTCTGAATTAACATCTGGATTAAGGTCAGATGTTGGAAAACATGTCCACTCATAATTAAAACCTATCCATCAGTAGATAATCCACTAACAGCCCTGGGGAAATGAAGCAGGAACATCATTCTGGGACATGCACCCACCCAAGCCAACATTCATTGTTGGCTTGGTCCATCTTTTTGCTTTTACTGTTCTCCTGATTTTATACTAGAGACCTCAGGCTTCAGCACTGCATGGGGAGCTCCTTCACCATTCTCCTGGATATATTACTATTACTGCAAGTTTAAGGCAATTTATATGAAACTGGTTCAGTGTAGGTTTGCTGTAGAAAGGAGGAAAATGTAGGTTTTTGAAAGATAGTGCTTATGTGTTCTGTTTCCCAAATGCAGTGAAATAAATGTGAGGTTCTTCGTCTGTCTCCTGCCTGGAGAGGTGACTTCACCTTTTCCTGCAAGATTTTAAAACCTGAGATACATGCAAATCCCATTTGCAAAGAAAATACCAGGCACTTCCAGAGTGCCCAAGAGCTCACAGCATTATGTGAGCACTTTGCAAATATTTTAAATTCTGCTCATTTTGCCAATGGCACCTTGAAGCCAGGGCTCCAGGGTCTCAACCCTTCATGTTGGGAGCCAAGTTTGGCTAAATCAAACAGATCCAAGGTACAGCACTCCACAGCCTGCAGGTAGAGGCATGGACTGGAATGTGATGTGGCCACAATGAGAGACTTGGCAAAGAAAAAGTGAGAAAAACTTCGCACAGGACAGAAAAAGACATAAGAGAGTCTGGGCTTGTAATGTTTTGTTGTGTTTTTGTTTTTGATTTTAAAAGACATTTCTCTTGCATCGCTGTTTAAATAATCAAAAGAAAATATTCAGCAACCTTCTTCAGAGCTAGTCTTTATTCTTGCTTTTATTCAAAAACACTCTGGCTGGGCTTGTCCAATAAATCAAAGTCTTCAACTGATGATGAAATTAATAAATAAGGTGACACATTTGCTCTCCACTGCAGATAGAATTTCCCATTTCATGCTTCAGTTGCCTGAAGTAAGAATGCAAGAGAGGGAGGTTTTTTCCTGTGGTGGTAAGCTGATGAAAGATTACCTTAAAATCCCTCATAAGGGACAACCAAGCAAGAGGCAGGGTTTGTTTTTTTTTTCCTTCACTTAAAAAAGATAAAAGCAAATAAATAAATAAAATAGAAGGGGGCATACTTCATCTTGCTTTTCCTGCTCTGGCTGCAGGAAGGCATCGTTCTCCCAGGGAGTGCAGGGGGAGAGGAGCTGGGATGAAGAGGAGGAGATGCCATGGGTGTGTGGGCTGGGCACCAACTCTGAGCACAGCTCCTGGGGCTGCCAACTCCTGTCCCTCAGGTCCCTGCACTGAGCACTCACAGCCCTGTCCCTAGAGATGTGCTCATTTGAAAAACGGGAGCCCTCCGGTATTAAAAGAAGAAAAAAAGTTATTGTTGTCGGTTTGGGGGAGTTCTGGATACTTTTGCAGCATCTGGAGGGTGTGAAGCACATTTTGAATTTCAGCTGAACAAAGGAGCCTCCAGCTCCTGGGGTAAAAATTGTTCTGCAAAGTTGCAGGATGGCACAAGAGACTGATGCACTTGAAGGATTCGAGAAAGAAATTCCAGCCCTGACTCATATTCATGAATATACATGCACATGACCCCACCATGTATTCTTCACTAAAATGATCTCGTTGATAAACACTGAGATACATAAATAAATAAATAAATAAATAAATATCAAAGTAGCTATGGCATTTTTTCAAATTTTATTTTAATAAAGGGAGACAGGAGGAGGTCTGTGAATTCTGAAATATATTCTTTGCAGGGGTAAAAAGAGAAAATACAAGACATCATTACTATTACTTAGAAGATGGCTTAATTATATTTTTGACAGAATGTTTGAAGTTGGATGGTGTGGTGCATTCTCAAGCAGCTAATGAAAGATTGCAGCCTTCCCTTCAGCCTGATAGATTTGGAATGTCTGTCCTATTAGTGCAAGGAGGAAAATTTTTTGTTAAGTGTTCTTAAGGCAATGGGGAACTTCAAAAAAGAAAATATTTCTTTCATTTCAAAAAAATTGAATATGGTCAGTGTTTCCTTGTGCAGAAGACCAAAGTGTTCACTGGCACACAAATCTGTATCTCTCCAATATAATTAGTTTTTTTTGTTATTATTAAGAAATAGTGTTTTCCTTTCAAAATAAATAGAAGAGGAGGGAATGATCACAGAGACCAGTAAAGCCATCTTTAAAAGAATAGATTTGCATTTTGTTTGAAAAAGAAGACAGGAGGAGGGGTGTGATTTTGGAGGATCTTGGTCACTAGTGTTCATAACAGCAAGAAATGTTGCTGCTGACAGGCTGCTTCCCTGGGCAGCTCTCTCTGATCTCTTCTTTCTTCCATACAAAGCAAGTTACTTCTGACATACAAACCCCCACCCTCACATATTTATTTTTATTTTTATAAAAGACCTTGAATGCTTGTTAAATGTTAATTTGTAGATGAGAATATGCACTGAGTGCAAAAGTCTTAGTAAGTCATGACCAAGATAACCAAAGTGATTTTGAAAAATATTTCCAAAATCACTGTGATGTGAATCCTTATAAAAATAATGAAAAGATGTTGCTACAAATTAATTAACTAAGGAGTGAAATAAGATATCCCAAAAGTACTGTGAAATGATGTCAAATAAATATGCAAATTCAATTATTTGTTTGCTAGAAGAAATTGACTTAGAAGATATTCCTAGCATTTTGTTCTCTGTCCTGCTAGAGCAAAGAGACTGTATGAAAGCCTTAAGAAAATGTTAGAAAACCTCTGATTAGTCCTAATTCTTCTTTGATAAACAGTAATTAAGGACATCAGGTCCACATTTTTAGTTTCTGTTTAAAATACTTTTACCTTTCAAATTTAATATGGTTCATCATGCACACTTAGCAAAAATGACAAGGGTTAATTTATTTTTACCATTCTCAGTCTAGCCTTGGTATCAGGGAGAGCCTGGATTCCTAGTCCTTCCTTCAACAGGGATGCAGGGATGCTGTAGGATTTTCATCCTACAGCAAAAGGCTCATTATCACTCACTGTGGTGATGAATTCGTGAGCTGAACAGAAATTTCTCAGCTGTTGAAGAATGTATTAAATGCTCCCAATATACATTCTAGCAAGTTAATGAATATATATATATGCATGTGTGTATATAAAAATGTTAACTTATAAATAAATCTTCCTCTCCTCTATGAGTTGTTATGCCATGGTAAGTTAACCCCATAAGCCCTGGTTAATATTATTTCATAGAATTTCTGTTTATGCCAAGGGAATTGCAGGCTGGTTGATGCCACCTCCGAATCCTGGGCTGGGTGAAATCAGGAATTATGGAATCTACAATTCATGTTAGCTTCTCAGAAGCTGAATGCAAAAGACAAAACTGATTTTAACAAGCTGCAGGATGAAAAAAGAGACAGGAGTCTTCAGACATGGCAAACCCCTGAGGTAGACCTGGCAAACCCCCAAGCTAGACCTGGCCTCCTTGATTCATAGCCATCACTCATATTAATTCATCTTTTCTGAATAAAAGGCACTCCCTGTTCTCTTGGATGTCCAACATGTACCAACAGCTACAGCTGGATCCTTCCATCTGCAGTCAGGCAGGAGATCAAGAGCTCTCAGCTTCAGATAGAGCTGATACCATCCCATCCATCTATATCTGGCATTTCAATATTACTGACTGAGCATTACTCACTGTATCATCTTTTTGGTCTCCCTACAGAGGAAGAGATCGACACACATTGAGGCAATTCCCAAAGGATGAAACCCAGACGTGGTCCCTGCACCCTGCTCTTTCTCCTGGCTCCATCTGAACCTTTGTTTCAGGACAAAGCCATCTCTACAGAGCTGATGCACTCTTATTCCAGATTTCAGCTACTCAGCCTGGGGTGAGATCCTAGTAAAAATAAGCCCAGTCTGTACTTTAGAAGTAAAGCTCCTTCAGACTTAACTCTGTCTTGGAGCTTAACATGACTCTCTCAGACACCTGAAGCCAGCTCCATCCTCTCCAATAACAGATAAAGTACAACAGATGTCTTAGTTTATTACTTTTTCCTCTCCCTGGTTCTACTGAAACCTCAGTTTTTCAGAAAGCAGAGTGTAAATCAATAAGTCTTTTCCCTATAATTATCATCAATAGCTGTACACTACAATTTCCAGCCCAGAAAGCAGACTCTACCTTTCCTGTAGTTTGATCCCCTCTCCTCTGCATGCTGCTGCCTGCAGGAGATTCAGAGGGCAGCAGGGCTGTGAAAACTGTGTGAGATGAAACCCTAAACAGGAAAGAATCTGTTGTGCAAGATGCCTTTTGTCAGCTGAAAATTGCACTTGTAAAAAAAACACAGAAACCCCAAAGCTTGTAGTTAAAGAGTAACATCTTTAGCTCTAATTTATACTGACAGCACAATAGAGCTGGTGCTCAGGCTCTGCCTGGTCTCTCTCCATCACAGCAAGGGTTTTATTAAGTGATAAATCAATTTCTACAAGGCAAACTGGAGATTAAGTCCTTATCCAATGTTCATTTGCAATTGAAAGCAAACAGAAATACCCTGGGACAGGGGCTTGGTGACCCTTTTCAAGGGGCAAGCTTGAATAAACACCCCACATGCCAGCACAAGGCTGAGATCAGTACTGCAAGTCCTGAGTGAATGCTATTTCTCAGAATCTGATCTACTAACAATTTCTTCTTTAAATTAATAAAGTCCCTGAACAAATAATTTGGGTTTAAATGGTCACTGCTAGAATAAATGTCATTCTTTGGTTCTGATGGCAGGTCTCAGCAGTTGGAAATCAGTGCCCAAATAGCCAGATCAGCTTAGACTAGGACCTGTCTCACCTCAGATTCCCTGCCAGGTGATAAGCAGAGCCTGATATTTCAGAAGAAGGCACAGGAAAGCCTCTCAAGGAGGAGATCTGTAAGTCACCTACTCATGGACTCTCTCCAGGTACAACATCAGCTCTTTGCCTTGTGAGGTAAGAGCATCTCCCTTTGGGCAGTCGCTGTGCTGGTTAAATCCTCTCCTGCATCCAGGGAAAGCTGGAGTGGAAAACTCCCCACATCTGTTCACAGTGCCAGCAACAAAAACCGAATGGGAAGAGCCCCCTGTCCCAGCTTTTCCCAGCAGTTTAACTGGTGGTGCTGTACATGGAATGGAGGCAGGGATAAAAGATGGGAAAAGGGAGGATTGTTCCATTCAGCCTGGCCACAGCTCAATGAAAGGGCCTCCTCTTTGAGGTGGTGCTGAGAGCTCAGGCACAAACAGAGGGGAACACCTGTGAGCCGGCAGGAAGTGACACTTCATGGAAATGCAATTACTCAGAAGATCAAGGTGAGCTTGTGAGGCAATGCCTGCTTTCTTCTCCCTGCCAATACCCCTTCAGCAGTGCTGCAGGAAGTGGTGACAGCCTAACATCTCTTTTTCCCTTGGCGTGAAGCCAGCTGCTCAAAAACCTGTGATTACCCTTCTCCTTTGGCTCCTCTTTTCTTTGAGGAAGAATTTCGTCCCCATTTGTCACCCCACCAGTTGTGCTTTCCCCAGTTCAGTGACTTCCAGCATCCCACCCAGCTTAGAAGTGAACGATGCACATCTGTAGCCATTGCAGGAGTTCAGGGATGACCTCTGGGTCGGCTTTAGCTCCAGGTTTAATCTTAGAATCTTCCACTAAGTCAAGTGAGTTTTCCATTTCGTTTAGGGTTTTATGTTTTGCAGGGGAATCTATAACTGATCCATCCTTGACTGTGTTTGAGAAAAGCAGGAGGCAAAACTGTCGCAGTATGGGAGGGTGAAACAGTTTGGTAGCACAGGGATTAGGGGTTTGCAGGGAAACTCATTTCAGAAGCCATCAGAGGAGATAGGAAATCCTGCCTTTCAACTTCTGCCCCTTGCAGAAGGACCAGGCTTTCAGTAATCCCAGCCTTTGCACGGTGGAATGGGTTAGGGAGGGCTGCCATGAGCTCCTCAGCTGGGAGGTGTGAGGGGGTGGCAATCCCTGTGTGTCAGGGCTGAGTGGAAATTTCCACATCTGGCACAGAGGATGGGAGCTGAGGGCCTCCTGGAGCTGCGGGTGCCCAGCTCCCTGCAGGCTTTTCCCCAGCATTAATGGGCTCTGTGTATTTCTGTGATCTCATTAACAATGCAGCAGCCATAGCAGGGCCATTGCTGTAAATGGCACCACTTCAGATCATTACTATAGATTGCTGTAGCATTATCTCTCTCCCAGCACCAGTTTCATTTGAGTTCGACCAGATTCCATCAAATATTCAAATGCAAACAGATATTTAACTGCAGTAGAAGGTGGTTTGCTGGCAGTGAGTCAAGGTTTTCAAATGTTTTCATGTTTTTTCAATCATTCCCTCCATTCCTGAGGTGTTTATTGTGAATTACCAGGAGGGAAGACATAACTTAGGAATGAATGGGGGAAGGAAAAGCGAGCAAACCTCTAAACCACAGCTGAGCAATAAGCAATTCACTTCATCTTCAGAAAACTGTTTTCACTGTTTCTGTTTTCTTTAGAGCTGGTTATATTGTGATTTGACGAACAAAAATGCCATAATCTAGAGTCCTGTGGCTGGTGCATTCAGCCTCTTTTCATCTCACCACATACAGGTTAACTATAGTTTAAAATAAAAATTTTACTGCTGTTCTGCACTTCATAAAAGCACATAAACCTTGAGAAAAATCTATTGCCTTCCCCCAAATCCTTGGTGTTCACATGTTTTCCCACTCATCTGGGAGCTGCCTTTGCTGGACTTATCATGAACACAATCAGGACTTATTCTCAGGGACAAAAAAGAATAGCAAAGCTCTAAAAAAGACCAAAATTACATCAAATATCTATGAAATCCAAAGCACACATACATTTTCAGTGCTCACTGTCAGTACAAATGCCAGGTTATCACAAACCTGGATAGAAAAGCACACAGGAGACAGTGACAGCCTGTGCTGGGACAGAGCTGAGGTCGGGTCCCCCCTGAGGAACAGCGAGATGGGGCTGCTGCTGCTGCCCTGGAAGCCCCACTGGGCAGCAGAAGGAGCAGCAGCATCTCCACTGCTCACCCAGGAACAGCAGCACAGCAAAACTGATGGCTGGATTCGGGAAAACTCCTGCAGCAGCCAGACTGTACACCAAGTGTGTCCAAGTCAGACAGCACAGCTTCTTCTTCACGAGGACAGGGGTGGGTGGGAAGTAAATCACCTGAAAGCACTGAGCTCCTGCTCCTGCATTCAGGGCATGGCTCTCACACCTCCAGCTCAGCAGCAAAACCAGGCTGAGAAGTGGCACCACTGCAGTCCTGGCCTCTCAGCACCACCCAGCACCCTCTGATCTGTGCCAGCAGGGCAGAGTCCTGACAGCCTTCCCCTTCCTACCTCATCCCCCGAACTTTTGCACCATTCACAGCAATGTCTAAGACTCAAAAAAAGGCTGATAACTTGAGGCTGCTCCTGTTGTGGCACAAATTGTTTAGGAAGCACTTTGTAGAACAAGCCAGCAGCACTATCTCTGCTCATCGAAGCCCTTTATCAGAGATCCAGTCTTTCCCATTCATGTAGCACAGCAATTTGTTAACCAACAGGTAGAAGACCATAAATAAAGAGCACACAAAGAGGGGAAGGGAGATATGGAGAACAAAGGCACCTGAGCACAGCCCACTGCTGGAAATAGCAATGTGAGAGTGTTCCAGCGTGCAGGAGATTTAAGTTTTGCATTCTTGTGTCAGAGAATTTGTTGCACAAAAAGACAGCAAAAAATAATTCAAAGCAGTTTTGCCCCCATTCTCTTCGTGATAGGAATCTCTTCCTTTTGCAAATAAACCACGTTTTCCCCAGCTCATCCCTCTCTGAATGGAGGAGCAGCAGAAACAAATTAATCACGCTTACACTGCCTATTTGGTTTTTGCTCATTGCTCTAAGCTCCTTTGTGATCTCTCTCAAAATATTTTCATCTATTTGTTTTGAAAGAAACTTTCCTCCAGGCAGTAATACATAATACAGTAAAACAGGACATTGCAGGAAATTTCAACTTGTTAAAAAAAAAAAAACAAAAACTAGGTAGATTTGGTCTGGTCTCCCATTTGAATTCCCATTCACTTACCTAAACAATAATGCTCTTATCCCCACTGTGAAAGTCAATATATTGCATCTAATGATGTTTTTCTGTGGTCTGTCTATTCTCTGCATTCTAATTTTCAGTGTTAACTTCCAGACACATCTAATGTTTCATAAAAGGCAATGATCCATTCGAAATTCCTTGGGACATGTCTCATTTTCTGAAAGATGTGTGTTGTTTACTGCTGGCTGAGAAAAAAAAAAAGCCTTATTTCTTGCTGCTGGCCTTTATATCCCTGATTTTATGTCTTTTTAAATCCTGATAGAGAAAACAGAAAAGGTGTTGACCCCCATTTTATGGAATTTCTACCCGATCAGTTTTTCTCTCACTGATTTCTTAGGGTTAATTGTACATCCTACAAGTGACGTTTTCCAATTGTTAAGGGCAATATTTTCATAATTGTAGCATTTAGACTGATGCTTGGGGTCTTGGCTGTGTTTAGTGACTGTGTTTATCTGGTTTGCTGTCACTGTCTCAGCCCTGCAGAAGGGCTGCCTGCCTTTTGCTGTTCCTCTGCTGCTCCACAACTGCTCTGCTCCATTGATTTAATGAAAGGTATCATCTCTCCCTCTGCATCTTCACTCACTCCTTTTCTGGGAAACGTTTCCAAGTCCTGGTAACTGAAGGAGGGATGCCCTTGGGCTTTCTGGGCATCTTTTCCCAATTAAAGTCTTGCACAGATAGAAAAGCACCCCTTTTTCCTTTTTCCAGGGGCAGATCTGGGCCTTCCCTAAGGAAGCAGAGTTTACAGCTAATATCTTCCCTGTGTTTTGATGTAAATGTCTTGACCCACCTCACCTGTCCCAGTTGAGTCTGCATAGCCTTTCCCACTTATTTTCAGGCCCTAGGGAATAAAACAGGAGAAAATAGCATTCTACAAAATCCTGCTGATGGATTTTCTACAAATTCCTGGAAATACTGATGCCAGGAGGGCCTGAGCTCTTCTGTTTCACTTCCCAGTGCAGCATGGCAGGGAGGACAGATGAAGAACATCCCTGGGGGATTCCCATAAGGAGTGATGCTCAGCACACCTCCTCAGCCCATGACCCCCTGGACCTCTTGGCTTGTACTGCACAAGGACACACGTGGGAAACCAGAAACCCAACCCAGCATGACAGCTTTGCCTCTCTGTGCCATTACACAGCACACAGAATGACCCTTGATACCCCCAGTGATGCTCAGGCATCAAAATCAAATAAGTACCAGCTTTATGGAGGGTTTTATGTATTGATTTGTAAATAGACAAACCAATTTTGCCTGACTCCCTTAAGACATTATTGATATTTTCTGCTGTAAAATCTTCCCTTCTTTTGTGTGTATTTATCAAGGGCAAGGCAAATAAATGACAGGATTGGTGTTTCATAAGGGTAGCTCTGGAACAGACTGTCAAGGATTTTGTTTCCTATTTCACTTCCTGCAGTTCAGTTTTAAACTGATATTATATAGAAAAGAGCAGAATTCTTTTACCCATTCTCTATTGGTTTGGTTACATTTTTAATTGATCAAAAATTTTGGGAGTCTTTCAGCCTCTTGTATGAGTCTCTTGCATTTGCAGATTGTTGATTATTGACACAGAACTTCTCCTGAGAAAATAGAAATAAGATTTAGTGTACATCTTTTGATCTTTAACCACCATTCTCAGCAACAGATGGACAATCCTTTGCTGAGGAGGGACATTCTGGTGCAGGACATCCAAGAACTGATGGTCCAGTGCTCACCATTTGGGTGATTCCTCTGTAGGCAAGAACCACAGTTAACTAAATACAGTGAAGGTATGCATTTGCTCAAAAAAAAAAAGTAAATAAGAACAAAATACCTTTAGTATATTAACAGAATGTATTGAAATCCTTTGTGTCTTCCACAGGTACTGATTAATCTGGTTTAGAGGAAAGTAAATCCCCTTGTGCTCCATAAGTGCAAGGCTATGGAGGTATCCAAACACACACAAGCAATGGCTCACTGGATATTGAAATACAGCAGGGAGCATAATTCCCACTGCTGCTGTGTATTAGATTAAACTCTAGCCCTTTGTGATCCTGGCACAGAAGATTTTCTAGCTGAGAATATCCCAAGTGTTTTTACTAATTAACCATTTCCAGAATCCGCCATCCCTAACGCATGAGTCAGATTCCAAGAAAGCGTGATATTTCAACTTTTTTTTAGTACACCTTCTGCTTCCTAAAACCTAACATTGAATTCAAATTTTTCTGTGGAATTCTGTAGCTGAGATTTCTATCTAATCATGCATCTGCAGGAGATTCGGTGCTGAGAAAAAACATGACATATCATAAGAGTCAGTGAGTTTCACTCTGTTTGGCACTGAAGAAAAAAAATCTACATTTCCATGATTTTCCTCCAGGATGCAGATTTTGCAGTACTGTTCCATGGTATTTTAATGTATGAAAAGATGGGAAAGACCTTTATTGTAAGAGATCCAGAGAGGTTATTTCAGGTGGTTTGGAATCAGGTGATAGAGATTGTGCCACTGACTGAACAGGACAGCACCAAGCCCTGTGTGGGCAGGGTCCCCATGAAAAGCTCTGGGCACGGTCCCAGCCTGTTTGATTGGCTCCCAATTACCTGAAACAGCAAGGTGAGTTCTTTTCTCTTGCTCTTGCCTCTTCTGGACCAAAAGCAAATGCAGTTACAAGAGCCCAAAGCAGCCAAAACCCTCACATCAGAGAGAACATCAGTTTGCAAGACATAATAACAGAAGGCATAATTTTTTTATCTCCCTTTGGACAATACTAAAACAAGATTCTAAGGGGATTGAGAATTAAAATCCAAATGCAGATGTTCAGCATGGGGTGGGCTGTGCTTTTCTATTTCATTATCAGCTGCTTTCTGTTGGGGACAAAATATCTTTTCATCTCTTGAAGAGCTCCAGTCCTTTACACACCACCTCTTCAGCTAGGAAGGAATTAACAACTATTGTGGATGTTTTGGTAGTGATGAAAGCTTCAGTATTCATCATGCCTATTCATGGAGAAGCTGGTCTGTGCTGCTGGAAAACTCCACCAGCTACCCTTCTCTTGGGTGATTGTGAAGTGTCTGTGCACAAAGTCAGTCCAGCTCCATCTCCCTGCCCTGCCCTGATTGTGAGAGCCAATTTCTACTGAAATCAAAAGCAAATGCAAAAGGCAGGAAATCAAATTTATTGCTGGGGAGATCCACAAACTGAAAAACTTTATTTAAAGAGGCATTTTTTATCCACCAAGAACTGCACTCAGGGTCACCCTGTGCCATCTCTCCACATTAAACATTTTATTGATTTTATCTTCCTCAAGTCCGAAGAGTCTTTCAGATGATTAAAATTCAGCAATCTGAGCAAGGGGAAGGTGTGGTGGAAGCCAAACTTCCTCCTGCAGGGCAGCCACATCGAAATGCCTTCATAATTGTCAGTTGGAAGTCGTTTCTTTGGAATCCTCGAAGCAGCTTAAAAAATAATGATGACCCTCTGTTCTTCTGCTCCATTACCCTCAACATACTTTTTCTTTCACATGGATACATGTCATAATGTGGACAAATACCAGGGAAAATGAGTCTTTGGAAGAAGTGCTGTTTAAATCCAGGGCTAAGCCATTTCCACATGAGCAGGCTAAGAGGAATCCGAGATGAGGAGGATGTTAGTTATCCTGAAACATTCATCAGCACTGCCAGCACAGCTGTTTGACAGGAAAGAATCCGTTGTCACTCTTGGCTGCCAGTTTGGAACTCATCAGGTGGAGGAAAAGTAAAGGTGATGTGTGCAAAACAGCACAGATGCACAGTGACTCCCTCCAGCACTGCCAGGTCAGGATAAAAGGGATTTGGTTCACTGCCCTGACCCAATCTCACAAGGAAGGGGATGGCTGTGGGACTGCAATTCTCCTGGCAGCTGCTGCAGAGTGGATCTTGCTGCTGAGAGAGGGCTCCACACCAAGCTGGTTTTGCCAAGGAGCAAGTTGTCTCTTTGGGTGCCAGAGGGTTTGTTGTGAGCTCAGCATCTGGGCACCAACTTGTATTTGTGGGAAAAAGCTTCTTCCTTCTTGTGATAGGACAAGGGGAAATGATTTTGCACTGTAAGGGAGTCACTTTAGATTAAATGCAAGGAAGAAGGTTTTTTTTCAGTGAGGGCAGTGAAATACTGGCATGGGCTGCCCAATGCTCCATCCTTGGGAACATTCAAAGCCAGGTTGGGTGGGGCTCTGAGCAATTTGATCAAGTTGAAGATGTCTCTGCTCACTGAAGACGGGCTGGACTACATAGGCTTGAAGGGTCCCTTCACTCCCTCTGTTGATGTTCACAGAGAGACAGAAGCAGGTTTGGGGTTTACTTAACAATTTTTTTATTTCCATGAAAGATGCGGGTGTCCTGCTAATTGCTGGGATCTGTTTCCAGGGGGAAATGGAGACTAAGATGGATAGCTGCTGTTAGCAATGCCTGCTTCATTTTCAAAGACAGCTTTTTGCTGTTGTTTTCTTTTGGTTGCCTGTCTAATAAGTGCAGAGCAAGTACCGAAGTCATTACACTCAACAGGAAATGGCTTTGGGCCACAGCAAGCTGGGGTTGTTTTTGAGCTGGCAAGTGAAAATGAGATTTCTGTGTGTTGTTTACCAGCCCTCCTTCCTTCCACTCCCCCCCCTTCCTCCCTGCCTTGCCCTCTGTCACACGGTGGTGTGGATCTGTCATTGATGGATGATATCCAAAACCAGGTCCTGTCCCCACCATCAGATGTGGATGTTGGGCAGATTGTGACTGCTGCACAAAGAGTGGCCTCAATTTTAAAATGTTGAGCAAAAGCAAATTCTCATCCTATGAAATAATTACTGAAAAGAGAAGAAAAATAACGTTCTATTGCTGCATGTTTGGCTCCTTCCTGCTTTTGTTGTTCCCGACACTGGCTCAGTTACCATCATCTTGATGATTATTGACAGCCTGGGGGTGCTGGTACAGCCACTCTTCCCACACTCCTCCATCAGGCTCTCCATTTTCCCCCTACAGATCATTCCATCAGCCAGCAAGAGGGAAGAAATGTTGTCTCCTGGAATACAGAGAATCTTCTCTGCAGCCAGAGGCTTTCCTGACCCCAGCCTGGGATGTGGCTGAATGCTGACAGGGTTCCAGGAGCTCATGCAAAAGGATAAATGTGCATGTTCCTGGATTGTAAGGAGGAAGTGGATTTCTGATGCTCAAAATCAAGTGGTGGAGGAGGAGAGATTCCAAAAATGAGTAGGAAGAAGGTGGGGAGCGAGCAATATCTGCAGACAACAGAAAGGAGTAATGGGGCAATAATGGCTGGAGGATAAGTGACATAAACCATGGAAGAGGACAGGGGAACAGTGCCCAGAGCAGGCAGGAAGCAAATGGACTGTTCAGAGCTCACTTGGTTCTTTTGGCTCATAATGCAGCTGATAATCTTTTCCTAAATGCATTTTCTTGTCATCATTTGCCTACACTAACAGCCCTGCTTCTAACCCATAGAAAGGTAACATTTGTGGATGGTTTGCTAGGCAAAATACTCTGGGTGAGAAATTTAACAGGTTTCAGGATGGAACTTGCTAAATGTATCAAAGATATTAAGTGGTGGATGTGCCTGTGAGATTTGGTAGCCTTGGAGTCCCCTTTGGGCCTGTTTCCTAGGTTCCTATCTCAAAGCACTCTGCACACATTTAGCCTGTAAGCCTCAACAACTGGCAAGCTGATATTATCGCTTCTATTTTTTATCCAGGGAACATTAGACACAGAAAAGAGTTGGGAAAATATTGTTGCCAATGAATTTAGTGGAATTACTAACTCCTTAAAGAGAAGTACGTGCTTCAGTGCTCAGGGTCAGAGCCTCCCTTGTGCTCACTTAGACCCATTTGTGCCTTACAAATGACTCCCTCATAAGATACCAGCTGGCCCCTCGGTTTCTGAGTTGCTTAATGTGTCCTGTCTTTCCACCACTGCCTTTCACATTCCCAGTCAGATGGCACTGGGCATTTTAATACCTTTGACAGCTAGAGGGGTGTAGGAATGCATCACATGTTGTTCCTGATAGTTAATGGAGAACTAATGAGACAACAGCTGCCAGAAGGCAGCAGTGCCCCTCGCTGCCTCCCGCTCTCGGTGCCGGCAGCAGGAGCAGGGCTGGGATGGATGGTGCTGCTGCTGGGGGTCAGGATGCACAGCAGTGCCCTGGCCTTGGGGGCAGAGCAGACCTGCACCCCAGTGGCTCTGCTCTGCAGCTGTTGCTTCACACAAATGGGTTTTTCCATCTGCCTTGTGCAGCTCTTCCCAGGGAGAGAATGAGCTGGAGCAGGGAGGGAAGGGGAGAATCCCATGGAGCTCACTGGTAGTTCTACACTAGTCAGACAATTATATCTACAGCCAGAAGTGAACAGTGCTTACTGACAGCCCAAATATTATTTTTTTCCTTTCCTGCTTGCTCAATTATTCTTTTTTTGGTTGTCATTTCTAACACCCAGTTTGGAAAATACAGTCTGCAGCTCCATAAACATTCAAGGCTCTTCACCTCCAAAGACAGTTACTGCATGCTGCAGGGAAACGAGCAGTCACAGCCCTCCATTTCTACCTTGTAAAGCAAGAACGTCTGATCAATAAATTTTACTGCTATAGCAGTTACTGTGGTAGTAACTAAACTAAAGCACAGGAGCTGACAGAATAGCTGGATTGATATTCTGTCAGGAAGAGAAAGAATTGCCAGATAGGAAACTCTTTAAATGTTCATGAACAATCAACCATATGATATTTCTTCCCATGGGACATTTTTTCAGGAGAATAAATTAGCTGCATGAAAATATTTGTTGCTCAGAGCACCTGACTGAAATGATATTGTGTAGATGTGTTTCAGCTTCTTGGAAGTCCTTGGAAGTGGCATCATTCAAATCCAGAGTCACCTTTGAACAGGTAGCTAGGGTTGGACCATCTGCATCTTCAGCATGACTGCATGTTCAGGTCTACTGCTAAAACCTGCAAGGGGATGGTGGAGAATTATTTCTGACAAATTTAAAAGCCAGCTGAATTCAGAAGGCTTGAAGGTAAAGTTCCTTTGTAATTGTTGCAAATATTGATTCAGTCTCCAAACCTCCCTGGCACCAGAGCAGGGAACAATTACACTGAAACCAGACCACTGTCTGCATCACAAGAGTTCCATTCTGGGCAAAAAACTGGAGACTTTTGGAGGTGAGAATTCAGGAGACAAAGTTATACTGAAGTACAGGCTTCTCAGAATCACATTTTGGCAAGTTCTGATAAAGGAAAAACACTCCTTGCCTGTAGCTGCTTATGTCTCTTGAATAATTCTCTGCAAAATCATCACCATTTGTCAATAGCACTTCAGCTGAAATAATGCATGACCCTCGTGCATCGATCCACTGGCTTGGCCAGGGTAAGCTCAAAGCAGCAAGTTAAATTTCCATCATTAAATTCTTAAATACAATTTACTTCTTGATCGAATGTAGGCAGCCTTTTAGAGCCTCTATCCATGCAAACTGGCTGCTTGCTCTCAGAACAAGGAAAGGGTAACAACTTATTTAACACCCTCTCAATCTGTCTTCTCAAAGGCCTTTTCTTTTTGTATTTACTGCAGATGAAGGCTCTGGGATAACCAAACAAACTGTTGGTACTTATCCAAATTGAATGAAATCTTAGGAACTTTCTCTTCTTTTCTTTCAAGTAAATCCTGGCCACGTTGAAATGAAAGGCAGAATTCCTGTCACTTAAATGGGGCTTTAGTCATTCAATCCCCATGTCCCAGCAATTACTCCTGGGAGTGGGCTTGACCCTTCCCATTCCACAGGATGAATTGATCCTTGCTCAGGACACAGAGGGGTCCCTTGCCAAGTGTGTGGGGTGAGCAAGGGAAGGGCAGAGAGAGGCTGAAACAAGATTCTGTGCCAAGAGAGACAGCTTCTGTCCAGCTGCTGTGCCTGAGCAAGCAACCAGGGCTGTTTTTCCATTTTCTTTTTTTTGCTTTTCCTTTTTTTTAATTTTTTTTTTAAATTTTTACTTTCTTTTTCTTTTTAAGAAACTACTGGGTCTGAACAAAGCTATTTGCAGAATGCTGGTCTGCATCTCACTACTGGGGGCTGGCATCCTGCCTCTCCTAACGATGCTCCAGTGCATCACTCCCTGTGTAGGTACCAGAAACAATCTCACAATGGTCTGGGGAGAAGCACCTTCCTTTCACAAATAAATACCAGCGTTTATCTCCAAATTAAGCGAAACAACCTAAAATAACTGCCTAATAAATGGTGGCACGCCCTGTCTTCATAACATTTTATGAGCAGTAATTATTGATTCATTAAAATAACACGTGGGTCTCCTGTTTTTCCGCAGAGTGCAACATGTGAAAGCAGCATCCACCTTGAATATTAATGGATGAATCATTTAAACAGTTTACAGCCTCAGTTCAGATAAACAATTAAGTGCAATCCATGTCTTGTTAGAGTAAAAGGAATATCTGGGGAGGAAAGAAAGCCAGCATTTACAGCCATGACTAAGATGCAATCAGGAGTATGGGAACAAAAACATGGGAAAAGGGTTTGGGGAGTTTTCTGAGTCGATCTGGGCCCTCAGCATCCAGATCAATTGGGTGAGAGACAGTCATCAGCCTTTGCTTTTTCCTGGGTCCTTTATTTGCTAGTTACAGATCATAGTCTGGCCATCAGCATCCTCAGCATGGTTATTCCAGTTGCACCAGTACCAGGTTGCCAGAGGACACCTACCCCATGCCTGACAAGCAGAGGGCATGTCCAGAAGGCACAGGAGCCAGGGAGATTCCAAGAGAACTCTGAGCCAGAGAAGTCCCAGAGGACTGAACTCAGAAGAGAAAAGACCGTGTCTAAATACCTGAGACTATATTGCTGTCAGCAGCACAAAGGCCACCACAATTTCAAGCTGTGATGATAAAATCTAGGCCATCCTACTCTGGAAACTTTTTTTTTGCTCTCCCAAGTTGCAGGCATTTTGAGCACAGGCCAGAAGGAAAAACACTCTGAATGGGGACACAAATCCTGCGTTTACAAGAAGTCCAGCCCCAGTACTTTATCTGGACAGAGCAGCTTGAAACATCACTATATTCAACAGCCCCCAAAAAATTCAGCCTAAAGATAAAGTGCTCTGCTATAATATAAAGGCACATGCAGCAATGAGCCGTGCTGGGAAACCTTGGGAACAGACTCACAGCTCAGAGGACGGGATTAGCAAGGGCTGGAATTGCTTTTACAGCCTGGCTTCTGGTTAACCCTGTAGTGTAGTGTAGTGTGGGTCTGCAGCTCCTCTGCAGCTCTTTGTGAGCAGTGCAAAGCTGGAGGCAGCTTTGGAGATGGAGAACCAGGCTGTGAAAACTTCCTGCATGTTGGGAGTGAGGAGGCAGGAAATGCCAGCTGGGGTTTTCCCAAGGTAAAGTATTTGCCCAGCTGCCTGGTCACAATGTTCTTTCTTATCCAAACAAGGTTGTAAAGTGTCTCCCACTAAAAGCTGCCTAAAGAGCTGAGTAAGGAAAGGACCTTTATACACACACACAGATTTGTCCAACACTTTTCCAGAGACAATAAAACTTGTAGAGATTTATTAGGGTTTTCTCTCACCATCCCTAGCATGCAAGCTGGGTGTGGCATTTCAGAGTTTCTCTGAGTGAAAGCTTCTACCTTAGTTATTAAAAATATTTCATTAATTTCATACTGTTACAATGTCTATGTCTTCAGCATTCTGTGCAATTGCTCCCCACCTGTTGGGAGGAATATTGGGACATCTGTGTACTCATATGTGTGGTGCCAGTTCCCAGCAAATCTCACTGCATCCACACAAGGAGATGAAAACTGATTCAATGAGGGTTCTGGGTTATTCACTAATGTCATGGATGTTTTTCTGACAGTGAGCAGCTTGCAATAGCCACAGAACATGAGTTAGGGCTTAGCAAATATTTTTATAGACAGGAAACCTTCCAAATGAGAGCAGTTCCATTAAACTCAGAGCAAACACTTAAGGAAGATAATTTATTTATAATATTTTTATTTGCTGTGGCCATTTCTAAGAGAAGTGTAAGACATAATATTGAAATAATTTGCTTCAGGTGTTACTGGATCAAAATTTATCCCATGGTGCCCGAGATTTCCCAAAACCATGTAAGATCTAGCTTGTGCACTTTAGTGAGTCTGTGGGATTTGCTGTGGCAGGGATGTCTGGGATTTCCACATTCTTTGGACAGGTATTGAACAAACAGAGATTTCAACTCTTCATTTCCAGCTCACTGATTTCCATATAGCATTTTGTAGCTGAAAAACAAAAAAAAACACCCAGAATCATCTCCAGATTTTTATTTTTTTTTTGTGAGGTGGGGGGAGATTATATAAAAGAAAATAAATTCTTGTCTCTACTATTTTCAGGGATATCATTCACAGCACCACACTCCTGACTGGCTTTGTTAGGACCAGTGAAGCCATCTGCCCTGTGAAGCAGCTACAGACTGGTCTCAGGTGCTGCCCCAGCCTTCCTCAATTAAAGAGGGAAGAAAAGCTCACACCACAGTGCTTTTAAAGGCACCTGTAAGCACCCCAGAGCTGTGATCTATGAAGTATTAGGAGAGAGGAGGGTGCCAGGGAGAGCAGAGCACTGCTGTATTACAACTTTGGTGAGCAGCTCCTGTTTATTTTGGGAAGCTTTTCCAACAAGTGGTCCTTTTGTTCCTCTTGGTATCAGTGGGGGGATTATTTGCTCCCTCTCTTGCTGTGTGCCTTAATCTACACTGAGGAAAGGCTAAAAGAGTAAAAGAAGGGTTAATCTCAGCTCAGGATAGGGCCTGTCCTGGGCTAATTTAGGGACAGCAGCAGCCACCATGAAGCTGAGCATTTCTGTGCTGTTACACTTGATGTGAAGTTATGTGCAGGTTTGTGTGAGCAGTGGTGCTGCTGGAGGGCCCTGCCTCACTGGGATTTATGAGTGCTCCCGAGTGAGAGTCTCTGTAGGAAGAGCATTGACTGTGATTTAAATGAGAAATGAGGGGGTTTTGGTCAATGTGCTGAGTGTAAATTGTATCTGACTCATGGTTTTAAGGGCTTTAGTGGGGTTAGAATCCTGGGCTGCTCTAGGGGTGGGTACACTGTGCCAGGTGGGTGATGATGTGAGGGATGCTGGTACATGGGTGATTTAAACCTTAAACTGAAACCCCTGGGCTACCAAGGGGAGGGGGGAAGCTGCCCAGCTGTGGCTCCCATTCAATGCAATTAAAGGTGCTGTAGTAGTAGCATGGAAAATGGAGTGGCTAAAAACCCTTTCATTCCCCTGAAGCTTCAAGGTTAGAGGGTTGGACAGCTTACTTCTCCCCACAACTCAAAGGGGCCAGGAAAGAGGGATAGACAATCCCAGAGAATGTCATAACAATGCCAGTTTAGGATCCTTTTCCCTCTTTCCAGGCTATTTTATTTCTTGAACTCATTTTGCTGTGTTTTGACATTTTCATTGGACAGCATCCCTCCTGCAGAGAACAAAATCAGTGTTTAATGTGTTCCCTAATGAAATAACTCAGTCCATCACTGTGGACATTCCTTCCCTATAACCCATTGGTCACGGCTAGGGTGAAAACTATGTTTTCCCTCTACTTCTGTTGTCCCCAGTAATAAACCATAGAAGATTTATTACCAGATCAAATGATGACCTGCTGTGAAACTTCAGACCCTGGCTATTGATTTGTGTGTGCTGCCTGCCTGTGTTAACAAGCCCAGGACAGACTGAGTGGTGTGCTCAGTCCCCCTGATGCTGCTGGGTGCAGCTTGCCCCTGGCAAATTGGACCAAAGCAGCTCCAGAGAATGCATGTTTTAAACTGGAGAGCCAGGGATTGGGAAGGGGATTTCTGTGCCACTCTGGGCTGCATGCTATTGGGGCAGATTTTTTGTCTGTCACTACTTTCTTGTCCTTCCTGTGAGCAGGAATGAGCTGTGACCTGGTGCCAGGGCCATGTTTTTGCCATCTCCCCACCTATCACAATGCTCTCAAGAACTGGGATCAGGTCTCATGGTCCACAGTGTGTGTCTTGTACTACAAGGCAATGCAAAAATCGCTCCTTTCCCTCCCTTTTGCCCTCTCTGCCTTCCTAGCACCAAAGCCTTCTGAACTTAACCTGTTTTCTTCATTGTGAGAAAGATTTTTTAGATTTCTTTATGGAAGCTCTATAGCTCTTTTGACTTGTCAGGAATAATTAAGAAGAATGAGAATGTGAGATTTGGCAAAAGGGATAAATCGGTGTAATGGGAAATACCTAATTTGAGGGAAAAGCAGAGACCTTTGCCCAAGTTATTCTTATGCTATAGCTCTTGAGCATCAATATTTCTTTCCTCCTAAGAAGTTGCACTTCCCTGAGGACAGAGACAGGAAGACAGGATTCTCCTGGAGCTGGTTGCTAATTGATATGCTGTCTGCTTTCTGGGCACTTGAGATGGAGGAGATAGGAAATATGTTTCTTTGCTAAATATAGGCTTGACCAGCTTCTCTGGTGGGCAGCTGCTTCCTATTATCCCCTCGGAAATTTGCTTGCTCCCCAAGACTGAGACTTCAGCCCTCAAACAGGTGATCCTCACAGACCAGAGAGCAGATCCTGTGCTTTGCTTGCCCTACATTTGGAGTTGACACATAACAGTGCCAGAATAATCAGCTGTGTTTCACAGCAGGAAAAGTGACCCCATTTTCCATCCTGAGGGATGAAGTCTAGAGGAAGAATGGAGTAACACACTTTTACTTCAGAGCACCCTTCTTAGCCTGCTGTACAATGGTTCTGCTGCCCCTGGACCAGGAAAATCCTGCATCTGCTCCTCTGAAGACATGCTGCCCTCAAAGTTATCCCTTGGTGTGGTTGGTCTCCTGACACGAGAGCCTGAGAGTTCTGCTCCATGTGTGCAATTTCCCCTGACGCTGGGAGCTCTTGAGAGAGGAGGTCTAAAGCATCAGAAGTTTTTTTGCTTAGCTTTTTTCTCTCCCTCTCTCTGAGAATTAGGTTTTGGCAGTGTAAATTTGTGGCAGTAGGCTCTTTTAAAGAACATGTTGCTTTATCCTTACACTGGATATAATAGCAAAAGGAAAGATGGACCAGCAAGAGAGGATTTATTTGTGCATGCAGTGTGGATGTGGCAATAGAGACTATTGACAAAGATTTTGTCTGAGCAACTGTCCAAGTATTGTACAAACAGATCTATCCATCTCTGCAGCACCAGGCAGCTCACTTTGTGTTGTCTGGTGAGTGGCTTAAATGAAACACAGAGCAAAATAAGAGTGAGAACATCTTGAGCTACACATCTCTGAAGAGGGTTTTGTTTTTTGCTGGTCAGATTCCTAAAGACTA
This sequence comes from Sturnus vulgaris, assembly GCF_052056855.1. Taxonomy (NCBI): domain Eukaryota; kingdom Metazoa; phylum Chordata; class Aves; order Passeriformes; family Sturnidae; genus Sturnus; species Sturnus vulgaris. The sequence continues at coordinate 14,519,469 of NC_142255.1, forward strand.
AGTATTTAAAAGCTGTGTGTGCCTTAAACATGTAAGGATATGCAGTAAAAGGTGGAAAGAAGGTGTGATTGATGCTTCTGGGAGAAAAAAAAGCATTATTTTAAGGCTTTCTGGAAGAGCATCTCAGCTGGATGAGTAACTGCAAACTGGGAAAAAGGCAACATGAATTTAGATACAAGCTGGATGGACTAGAGGAGGTCCCAGTTGCATGCAACACCACATTTACCTATCATTTCTGATGGGGGTGGCTCTTATGCAGTTATGGCCTCTTGCAAGGCCATGGTCCAGAGGTCCCCTTAGGTGCAAAGAGGACTAGGGAGCAAAAAGCTACTGCCTTGAATCATGCAACATTACCTTTTGGCCACCAGCACAAAATTCTTCCATTCTTTCCCTCTTTATTTTGACGAAGGTTTAATACTTTTCAAAGGGAGTTGGGTATTAATTCCCTATTCCAGTGGCTGCTTGTGCCTAAACCCACAGGAGATGTCTCTATGCCTTAGCTCTGCCTACATCCTTCTCTCAGATAGGCCTGACTGCTTATTTTGTTCTCCTTCCTTTAACAATTGCCCACCCATCTGAGCAGTAATCTTTTGTCTTACTGCAAAGGTGTGGAGAGAGATAAAACAAAAGCACTCTAGTGAGACACAAAAACCTGACTGTGAGCAAGGATCTGTTCTGTGTTTGCAGTGTATCTATCAGACATGCTTGGCAGACCAAGAAAATCAGTCTCTGGCCAGCATAAATATGAATTATGTAAAAGGAGGATTAGATGCAATAAAATACCATGGTTGTTTCTCCTGCCTTATTTACTTGGTTTTGTTGCTATTAACAAGTATTTTGTGCAGAGGACTGAAGTGTTGCTATTGCTCTACAAAAGTACATAAACAGGCTTAAATAAAAATAAGGGTTGTTTATCCTAAATTGTAATTTGCTTTGGCCTTTGGCTAAAGTCAGATATTTCTGATGTGGTGACTGTGTGGGTATGCATTGGGTGTGCTATCCAGACATGAAAACAGACATTGGCAGAAGTTTAGGGTGTGAATTGATGCTGCATCTAACCAGGACCCTGCTACAGAAAAGTGCAGCTCTACCAGTTCTCAGCATCACCCTCCCCCTGCTTCTCCTTCATCCACTCAGTGCAAATTAGATCAAGAAACGGATCCCCTGGAAGATTTCTTTCATTTTTTTCTTCCTGCTCATGTCATCTCAGCTCACTGCACTGGCTCTGACTCAGGGGCTGCAATACTGAAGAGCCTTTAGAGGGGCAGCTCTGCTCGCACTGCCCTGCTGCAGGCTGGAATGTGTGCTGGGAGTCCTGGAATACCCTGAGCTGGAGCAGGGCACTCACCAGGGAGCACCAGGAGCAGCTTGGCTCCTCTGGAGCTAACAGGGCTGGTGTGGTGAGGCTTGGATCAGGCTGCAGTGATGTGCTTGGAGGGAAGCACGGATTCCCCTTGCCCCCAGCATTTAGCACTCATCTTCCCCCAGGATATCTGATATCCCAAGCACGGGCATTATTAATACACAATTCCTCGCTGCAGTTGATGCATCTCCTCAGGAGCCTCATTTTACAGTGGGGTGGAACCCATGAAGGAAAATCATGGGTTCAGGAACCCCCCGTGCTGGGGGAGTGGGGGGCATCAGAATGATGAAGAGGGAAAAGCAGGACAAGGTGGCTGCAAAATTTTCCCTGGCCACAAGAGGGTGGCCTAAGGTGGCATTTATTCTGACGAGCATCCTGTTTCGAGGTTAGAAAAAGCTCTGTTTATGTGCATTTTTCTAATTCCAGCCAGAAGCACAAATGCTGGAATAGGAGAAAAAAAAGATTCCGCAGTGATTTTCCTGCTGTGGCTTGCAGATTAAAGGAGTTTAGATAGTTTACTTGGGCGAGTTTTGCATAAACTCTCAGACTTTCTTGGTGCTTATCAGCATGATGTTAACTCCTGCAGGAATGAAGGATGCTCAAAATCCTAAACAGCTGTTGAGTTGTTCTTAACCTCCAGCTGAGTAACAGTGCTTAAGAAACTGCATTTGTGATATGCAGCGCTCCAGAAAGTGGGATGGCTTTTCACTTCCACATCTGGAAAAGAGGAAGCATAATAGTTTACTTTCTCTTCTTTGTTTCCATGAGTTAAACTTCCTCAAAACGCTTGTCTTCTCCTCTGCCTGTATTTGGTTATTATCTTTGCTACTGTACTTTTCAGGCCTCATGAGATAAATCATCTTCACATGGCAAAGCAGTGAGATTTTGTACACTTCTCTCAGCTGGCACAGGAATAACTGCAATTAGAGATTTGTTTTTGTGCTGAACCAGGGGTTGAAAAAAACCCTTTTAATGGGTATTCTCTCCAAGATAACTGATGTCAATCACATCACTATGGTGGGCTTTGCTACCTGTTCCACAGTATCAAGCTGTAAAGAACATCCTATTGTCCCAAGGGGTTTTGTGATGGATTAGTTGAGTAGAAATGAGGGGAGGGGTGTGCTGCATTTTGTATTGAAGTGGTACTTTTTAGTTTATGTTTATCCTGGATTCTTTTCTTATGAAGAACAGTTTTTATAGCTGATGGGAAAATCTGCAGAGATGCAGTTTAGCAGCAGGCAGCCTAGAGGAGAGGTGCTTTGCAGGGAAGGGAGCTCTAGGTGCCTGGAATCCTTGTTTCAGAGGGGCTTTGGCTGGTGGCCAAGATGGGGTGTGGGATGTCTAAGGGTGCCTCAGGTGTGAGGCAACATCAGGACTGTTGTCCTGGAGGGGAAATGGAGCCAGGTGGGCACTGAACTGAGCCCTTGGTAAAAGACAAATGGGAAGTGCTGGTAGTTGGGGAGCAAAATGTGGAGAGACAGTAACAGGTTCAAAAAGGGTTCTAATGTCAGCTTTGAGGGCTTCATGGGAGGATTCAAGTTCAAGTCAAGCAGCTTCACCCTACAAAGCTTCTGAGGCTGATTATGCTCATAACAGTACTTGGCTGCTTCACAAAGCATGCAAGGCAGATGTTAAAGCCCAGGAACACAGATTTTTCCTGCAGGGGGTTAATTTACCTTCTTATTGCTTTATTTTTTCCTTTGCTAGAAAGGTGTTTTGATTTGCAAAGCAGAAAAGCCATCACCTGCTATTGAAGGGGACAGTCCTAGGGACTGGAGGCTTCACAAAACTGCTCCCCACAAGCAGCTGCAGCCTGCCCGGGATTTCCATGCCTGTCTGGAGATTAGTGGAATACTGATGAAAAGGAGCTAAAGAGAACCTGGGTAGCAATTCTATCAGGGAATTGAGCATAGATGACTGCAGCAGAACGGGCTCTGTTTCTGATTTCCCCCTTCAGTGCCTAATGATTACTAATGGAGAGGTATTCCCTTGGAGCCTGGGCTGGGAGCACCTTCCCTGCAGCTTACTGGGTTTGTTCTGTTTGAATTGAGCTCTGTTACTGCAGCTGCAGTCAAGCTTTGCAAGCTGAGCACTCTCATTAGTGTGGGTAATGTTGATGAGGAAGATGCCTCAGCTTTTCTTTGCTCACGGATTTCTTCTCTGGAAAACTGGAAGAGGGATGGAGCTGAACTTGTATTCACGTCTTGCCAACCCTGTCTCACATCTTGTGAAAGGTGTTCATCATCACCCTCCTCACTGCACATCCCTGCAGGACCCACCTCAAGGGGTCTGAGTCAGAAGAAGGGTGAGGAGCTGATCTTTCACTTGCAAATGGAAACACAGCTCCTGTGCTCCCTTGCATGACAACTATGCACGGGTAAATGGACTCCTGAGACCCTTGGAATGAGGCTTTATGTTCACTCTTGTAGGCTCTTTGTGGTCTGTTACAAGGGCAGGTTCCAATTTAGGAGGAAAGTGAGACATGTCATAAGGAAGAATGAAAAAAAAAGAAAAAATTATCAAAATAAAAAACCTTGCTCATCTTGCTTTTTATTTTTTTTTTGTCTGAGTGTCACCATCACCGCTGCTGTTCTTGTATTCAAATGTGTGTTTATGCCCTACACTTCTATTTCAAAGTAACAAATTCAAACCAGAAGTAAGTGTGGTGATTGCTCTGAATTACATTTGTTTCCATGTGCTTGTTTCAAATGTGAATTCATGTTGGGACAAGTGGAGTTTTTACTCAAACCATTATAAAATACCTCTGTGCTGCAAATGCTGTTTCTTTTCAGGTACCTTTTAAATATTATTGCCACTATCTCATTAATTTTATTCAAATTCCACATAATTACCTTTTCCTATCCTATTAGTGAATATACAACAGCAATAAAAAATCAGGAGATGACAAAAATATGCCAGTGCCCAGCTGTCTCTGCTTCTCCAGCACAAAAGATCCTGCCTCTTTTAAATAAAGCTTCTGTTTGTCTGTAAGTGAACCTGCTACAGGACTACAATAATGGACTCTTTCAAGAGAAAACAATAAACATGGTATCAGCTGACAGATGCTGTCCTTCCTGACTGCAGTGTTATATCCATTATTCAGTAAGATGGACACGATGTTCAGGAGAGGAGTGATGAGGTGTAACTGGATCTTTCTGCACCAGGAGGAACCTCCAAAGAGATTAATGGAGGAGGAAGGAGGGGAAGATTTTTCCTTTGGGTTTCTGGTGTCTTGTGACTGCAGCTTTTGGTCTGCAGGCAGGAGTCTGAAGGAGTCTGGATGAAGACTGAGACACAGAAAGCTGCTTGTTAGTTTTGGTCTTTTGTTGTTGGGTTTGTTTTTGGTTTTTTCCCACCACTTCGGCAGCAAATGTATTTTCTTTCTTAGTACTATTTTTCCCAAATTTTTCTGCAAAAGTGAGATCAAGTCATGTTCAGTTCAGGTATTCTGGGCTCTGTGGATGAGCAAGAGACACAGGGATAAATGTGTTACTTAGAATTGAAGAAATAACCTTGGAGCAGCTCCATGCTGGAGGTACAGACTGAGGAGATGGATCAGCAAGAGTGACTCACACAAATATCAGCTGTTCTGCTACAGTGGGGTTTCCTTAGTACTGACTGGAAAGTCTTGGGAAAATTAATTTTTGAAGCCAGTAGGCATATTAAATGAGAATGTGTGTTCTGAAGTTTGTCTTAATAGTTAATGAGTGGTGCAGGGACAATTAGAGCAACAGGCAGAGTCTTTTTGACTAAAGAAGGTGCAAATCTTAGCTGTGCTGTTTTCAGGTAGATTAAATTTGGGAGGTTTCTAGGTTCTGGGGAAGTAGATCCAAATCTCATCTCTAGGAATTGATCTGATACCAGTGTTTTTTTCCAAGCCATCTTCCAAAGTAGCTGCTAATAAATTCTATGAACAGATGTAAAGTAGCTCTTAGATGTGAAAGATGATGATGCTCACGTGAGAGACCAAACATAGCAGGTAGTCCATATGTCTAGACTGGAACAAGAAATATATATACACCAAACCCCTTGGTTCATGCAGGTCAGATCTATTTCAGAAGCAGGCTTTGTGCCTGGCTACTGGGATATAAAGCTGATCTGGCTCCCTGCCAGCAGAAAACAATCCCTAACCACCCCTGGCTTTCTTATCACAAGGCAGCACACCCCAGGCATGCTGACTTCCTCTGATCTGGCTGTAGGTGCTCAACTGTCAGCAATTAGTCTCCCTGAATCTCATTTCTTGGGTATTACAGTTCTAAGGAAAGGGCCAGTGCCTGATTCTTAAGAGGGCAAGGGGTTAACATGCTTAATAAAAATACCTTGACACTATAAAAAGCTGTATCCTTATCTTTGAAAGCAACATATTCTATTACCCTGGAAATGACTGATTGGCCCTAATGAAGCTCCATGGGGAGAACATACAGCAATATGGCTGGCTCTGGTTACCTTAGCAACTCTCTCCTTGAGAATTCAGAGGCTAAATTTGTATAAAATTGGAGGTCTAGAAACACCTGACAATATTCCAACAGAGAAAAATGTTACCCACTGAAATTAACCTTGATTAAGAAGGATGATGTTGCTGTAATTGACACTGTGTGCTCCTCCAGCAGAAGGGCTTTGAATGCTTATTGTTGTTGTGAGTCAGGGAAAGCAACAGGCAGCTCTGAAAGGGCCCAAAGGAGCATCCAGGGGAAATCAGTGGGGAAGTTGTGGAGTTAAAATCGGTGAGATGAGGAATAACTGGCTCTAAGTTATGTAAGTGTCCAGCTGTGAGTGATTTTAGTGCTTGCAATCTCCTATCACTGTTTGTATACAATAATTTAGGTTGGAAAATACCCTTAAGATCAAGCCCAATTTGAACTTCTTATGACTTCTAGGATTGGTCTTTAGGTTAGAAATTCTCGAGCTCTCAGGCAAGGTCTACTCTGCTCTGCCTTGTGAAGCACCTACTTATCTCTGCACTTGGAGTAGAACTGAAGTTTGTCAGTAATGAATTTATTGTAGACCAGTTAAGTCAATACATATATGACTGCTTGTATTCCAGGGGTGCCTGGTCTTATTTGTACTGCCCTGGATGTCAGTGCAGATAAAATCTTTTACATCAGCCCCAATAATGCTGGATAACCCTTGAGCGAGGGTTTGAAAAATAGTTCTTTCAATTCTTCTGTCTACCTTTCATGCATGTGCAGTTTGTGATCATTTTAATGGTGTTGCTTATTGTCTTTGATAATTTTAATGACAGTCTGGACTGACTTATCTTTTAAGGACTGAAAGGAAGATTGTCTGGGGACTCAGTGGGGAAAGGTAAAGTGGCAGGAGAAACCCTGAGCTCCCATAGGTGAAGTTTAAAGAGATGGTCCTGGGATCAGGGATGGAGTCACTCTGGGGTGTGAAAGCTGTGGTTAATTTTACTTGTGGAATTTGTTGCTGGGGGAGGTCAGCAGGCCAAATACTCCAGTTGGGTTTTAAATAGGGCTGGGTAATTTCGTGATGTCTAACAACATTTGCAGCTCTGCAAGGCAAGCTAACGAGGTTAATCAAATCTTATGCTTCAGGGAACTGCCTTGCCATGCAGGCCTGCTTTGTGTAAACACTGCAAGATGGTGCATCATGGGTGTTTGACCAAAAATTTCAAGAGTCTGCATCAGTGAGCCAGTTTTGTCCTAAGCTAGAATGATCAAGGGTTTGATCTGAGATGGAAAAATGGAATAACCCTCATTACTTCTCAACTCTTGCTCTCTGAAATGCAGCTGTACTGGAATATTATAAGAAATCAGAGCACATGTGCAGCCACAAAACCTTGAGGAATTATCAGTTACACTCCATTGCTGATGAGTGAGGCTCTTGGTGATTGTAGTCCCTGTAGTATTTAATGCTAATGCTCTTAGGGTATTGCTTTCCTGCTGTAATGCAGCTTCTGCTGGGTCAGTAACAGATTAGGAAATGGTGCTAAAAACTGAAAGTCTTGCACAGGTGAGGCAGGGCATGGCTGCACAGTCTGTCCATTTCCTCCTCCTTCACTTAGTGAAACCAGAATAATTTCATTTAAATGGCTTCTCTGTGAGTCCTGCCAGTGACCCTGGCAGGCTCAGCTCAGCACAGGCAGAGTCACAGAGCTTGGGACTCTGAAAGTGGAGCAGACCCTCTGCTGTGTTAATGTGGAGCATCATTTTGATGAGCACCCAAATTGTTTCTGATTCAGGGAAGAAATGGATGGAAGATCTCAGTCTTTTATTCCTATTTTGATCATCCAAAAAGGGATTATACTGGTAAAAATCTATTGAGTCGTTTAGGATTTATACTCTGAGAATTGGTGGCAGGGTTTGGCTGGCTACTTTTGTTTTTGCTGCTATTTGGCTCTTGGATGGGATGCTTGTAATTGAGAGCTGAAAGCAAATGGAGTGAGCTTGGCCACCAAACAGCTTCACTTCTGGTCTGTTTATTTGCACAATGTTTTCATTGTCTTGAAAGGAATATGGAAGGGAAATGTTTCTGGCTTGATTGTGGCTTTAATCCAGGCTGAGCCAGGTGGGCTCCAGCTAAGTTTGGCTCTTCAGCTGTATCTAACAGGTCCAGAGCCATGGGAGAGAGCAGAGCTGGAAGGCAGAACACATTTCTACATGTTTACTGCATGGTGTCCTTCCTTTGCCCTTGCTGCCTAAAGTCTCTTCAGTTATGCTGAGCATTAGGCTGGAGTGTGTTAGTGAAGGCTGAAAAAAGCTCATGGTTTTCATGGGCTTTCCGATATTCTGAGTGAAATATTTAAAGGCCTGAATATCTGAACCAAAATCTTCTGGACTTCCCTAAATTATTTCCTTAAAACTCACGACAAGAAAATATGTTTATAATTACCACATGTTTAAAGGGGGAACCAAAAGAAATTTAAAAGACACTTCCCATATATAGAGGAGGTCCAAGTTTCTCTGAACCTAAACAAAAAGGATTTCAGTGTTTGGGTTGCAGATATTTTCAGTATCACAACAATTACTTCTTCACATATTCAATTCTTGTTTAAACATAAACTAATAGATGCCATGTATCTTCAATTCATGGAAATATAATTTGATTGTAGTTTCCTTTTTTGTTTTACAAATAATTGCATGATGATCAGGCAACAAAAATTTTTTGAGAATTAATTATGGAAAGAACATTCAATAAGAACTCCCCTCTGCATACTTATGCCATGCTTGTGAGCTTCTGGAGACAGCACATGATGCTGATCTGATGAGGCCAACAGAGAAATAAAAAAACTCACATAAAATTACACTTTCATTGCGTGTGTGTGTACATACATTTATATGCAATACATAATGACTGTGCAGGATTGGAGTACATCATCCTTTCAAATTAACACTGCCTCCAGTGCTGGTTCTCAAGTGGTTCTATCCCAGAACTTGCATCTCAGCAGAGTATTGTCTGACAGTCAAGGGTTTCTAATACTCTGTACTGCCACTTCAAAATAATCCTGAGAATATTCCTCTTGAATGAAATAAATTACAAAAGTCTCTGGTATATTAAAGGGAAGAAAAAGACCAATCTGTAGTCAGAGGTTAACTGATGATTAACCCACCTGATAAGAGAAGTGTTATCAGTCAGGATGACAGAGGAAGGTGATGGCTTACATGTGTGTGACATCTTATGGCATTGCAGTGGGTGATGGTCTCCTGTCAACACCTCAGCTCAGAGCCAGGAGTCTGTCACAGGAATTTATAGAGGGAAACGTCCTGGTTGTCTTTGAACACAGTATCCTCAGGCCTGGCCAGTAATGGATTTAAGGATAGGTACACTGAATGGTATTAATTACGGTTGTTTCCCTTTTATGTGAATTATAATGCTGCTTCCTACAGAAAGGAAGGAAGCTGGTCCCTGCTGGGAAGGGGCTCTGCAGCCTCCTGTTGTGAGGGTCTGAAGTGCCTCAGCCAGGATGCACAGGAGCTAATGTCACACATACTTTGGGACAAGGCATGCTTGGCTGAGATGGGTAGTTTGAAAAGGAAAAGCTCTGGAGAGGCAGATATCCAAGGAATGAGCCCTATGTTCCTATGACACACTTCCCTTGCCTTGTCCTGTCTAACCAGGTGATGGAAGTGGGAGGGTCATAAATCCCAGGAAGACCATCAGCAATATCACCAGCTCTGTTTCCTGTTTAATAAAAACTGGCTACAAGGTATTGATAACCCCCACCTGACCTCTTGCTACCCTTAATGCTTTTGAGTGATGTTTTTAATCACATTTGACAGTGAGATGCCCAGCTGTATGGCTAAATAAACACAAACCTCATCAGACAATCCACAAACTCATCAGGATCTTTCAGTTTGCAAAGCAGGTTTTGAGATGTTTCATTCTGCCACTGGCCACACATGTGGTGTCTGTCTGTCACCTTCCAGCACACGCTTGTCACTCAGTAAAGGGTGTGGAGGAGCAACCTGAACATAATAAGAAGCCCTGGATAAAAGGAAATTGAAAATGAAAGTCCCTGGCCTTTGGAATTAAAGGATGAAACAATCTCTGGTTAGCTTATTCCCCCTAGGGAAGTCCTCAAGCCTCTTGCAGCCTGCACTGTAAAGAAGCTTACAGTAAAATATGCATTTCATTTTATTTTGTAGAGAGAAAGAAGGGCAAATGAAATGACCAGGGGAGAGATGGACAGAGTGGAGCAGAGTCTGCACTTTCCATTATGTTTCAATTTTCAAGCCAGTTAGTCTTGCTGCAGGAAAAATCTCAGGTTCTCTGCTTTTTTTTTTCTGGACATCTGCTGCCCTTTTGCAGTGATTTATCTCCTTGCCCCATTCCTCATTTCTGGGAGGGCAGAGAAGATGGTTTGGGCTTGCCTCTTGTGCAAGCTCAATGCTGCCTCTGAACTTGCCTCACATCAGAGCCAAAATCTGCCCCTGGTTTGATTGTGGTTTGAGATCCTTGCTGCTTCTATGGGGAGCCTAAAGATTTCTCTTTTAGAGGGCTCTTGGCCAGCATCTAGGAAATATCTCCAGTTCTGTTTTGAAACGGATTTGTCACAGCACATCTCCAAAGTACTGGGTACATACCCCAGAAACTGGTTTAGCACATTCTTCTCTTCTAAAATAATTGTGTGATGTTTCTATATGATGGAGCTTGTGACATAATTGAGCTAAACCACTTTATTTCTCACTAATAACAGCATTTTCCCCCCACGTGCTGTGCTCTGCTCGTAGAATGCAACCTGTGGTTGGATTCTGTGAATTCCTGCATCTCCTGTCTGATGCTACAGGCTCTGCAATCCATTCCCCAGCTGAACTTCCTGCAGGTTCAATCCTCAGCAGTGCTGAACTGCTGTACTGCTGGGAGAACTTAGAAGCTGTTGCTTACACAAAAGCTGGCAATTAGCAAATTTTGGTAGGGACATGAAATAATACTTGTACCTGTGCTCAACTCCCTGCAGGGGCCAGTTTACAGTCCAATTAAACAATTATGAGTCATTAAACTGAATCTTCAGAATCCTCTGGGCTCTCTAAATTCCTATTTACATAATTCTACAGCTAAAAATAATGAAGATAAAGTAATCAGGTGGCAGTGGAACATCTTTTCAAATATATGAGAAGTTAATTGCCTTCACTTTATTCCCAAGTGTGCAAACACTGTCTTGTTAGGTAGTGACAAATATAATTTGGGGGGGTATTTTACCCACCTGACATCTTCAGGAGGATATAGGCTGTGCTTAGTTGCAGAGTTATCATCTTGGAGAAAATATTATTACTCTATACAGGTCCATCATCCTGTAGTGTTTATTAAGAAAATATGAGAATGCTGAAAGATATAACTTCTGAATTAGGCTCTGCTAGACTTGACAGAATAAGAAAAAGCTGGAGTGAACTTCCCAGTTTTAAAGCCTGGTTAAAAGGAGTTTTGCTTTTCCTCTTTCTTTCCTGTTTTGAGGCTGTCCTGTGCAGTGGCAGGAGTTGTACTTTGATCCTTGTGGGTTCCTTCCAACTCAGGATATGCTACAATTCTAGGTTTGTGTCGTCATTCAGATCAGAAAAAGCCCTTTGTGCTCACACGGATAGCAGACTTTCAACAGCTTAATTTGGAACTCTTTTGGTGGTGTTCTTCCCTGCCCTGAAACTTTGGTAAACCCTGCTAGGCTCACCATGCTTTCACCTATTCCCTTCACTACAGTGGAAACACAAGGCTGGAAATAAAAAGATGACATTTATCTTAAAGGCCACACTTGACTTCAATTGGAGCTTCCCAAGTGCTCAGTGCTTTGGAAAATACATTCTTCAACTGACAATTTGATGGCTTATCCCATGCAGGACATCTTAAATGCTTTATGAAACAGAATGGCTTAAGCATCTCATTAAATGCCTTGCTGAGTACAGAGTTAAATAGCAATTATTTTGCATGACTCAGTTTCTCTACCCACCCAGAAGGAAGTTTTTGAGCATTCTCTGAAGCATTACAAGGAGATATGGTCTAATATAAGTGAACTATTCTACAGACAAAAAATCCTACACTTAGCATTAGGTTTGCCTTGCTGTGGAAAGCTCAGATAATTGTTCTTTGCAATTAATGTTCATGTTTCTTCAGAATGACACCAGTACAACTGCAAAACAAAAATGAGTGTTTGGAAAAGAAATTGCTGTGAACTGAAAAATAAATGCTTTTTTTCCAAATACTTCTGGCCCGGAGCTCTAAGTACCTTTCATCAAATTTTATGGAAGTGAAACAAAATTAGCTCTAAATAACAGCTGAGGACTGGCACCTCAGCTGTGAGAATGGTATGTTTGTTCTCTTTTGCAGTGTGTTTCTAGGAAGAATGAAAAAAGGCATTAGGAAAGTGATGTGAAAAGGAAAAATCCCACTGTTTACTTGTTCAGTACCTCAGCAATATCACGATAACTGATCTTTGCACTAAAGTTTTTAACTCTTTGGAGTTGTTCTTGGAGCCCTGAGTTGTTCTGGATCTGATTCTCTTCCACACCAAGGAGAAGAGATCCACTGCAGGAACAAAGCCAAAAGCCCCAGTTTTGAGGAAGAGGGAATTCTCCCAATACAGATCTAGGGAAGGACCGAGAGGTGCATTGCAGTGATATCTGCATATTTCCCTGCTTTCACAGTAAGTTATATCCTTCATGCTAAAAAATTCAATTCAGTTGATTGCAGCCCTGGTCTTAAAGCTCTTTTTTCCTTTAATCTGTGTGTTAACTGATTACTCACAGCACCCAAACTCTCCAGGGCAGCAGGGACCAAGGGCCAAAGACTCTGCCTGAGTTGTTATTCTTAGAACTGGAACCCAGTCTGGGATATGTAGGAAAGGTATGTGGCACAGGACTGGAGCTGACTCTTAACTTCCAACTCCCTTTCTACCAAGGGACACAAAAAGAGGCAGAGATGTTATGTTACAGAAAAATGAGAGTGTCAGAGGTGGCCTCTGGGGATTTAGCAGTACACAATGTCTGTTCCCATCGAGGTGACACCCTGTGTAGGTGGCCCTGGGACACTGAGCATCCCAGGAGCTGCCTGGCAGCGCCCACAGCCCCGTGCTGGTGCAGAGGGATGCCTGCAGGAGCAGTGCAGTGGCTGCACACAGCTCTGCTGGCAGACAGATGGCAACTTCAAGAGGCACAAACACCTGCACTTGGTGATGCTTCCTTACCCTGAGCTCACCTCCTCAGCAAGTGCCAGGCTGCTGCAGTTAGAAGCATCTTGTCACTCCAAAGTGACCTTGACCTGCCACAGCCTGTGACAAACCTTATAAATCAAAAGGCACAGTAATTACCAGCATTGGGTGAGTGATTTGGGATTGTTTTGGGTAATAGCATTGCTGCAGGTTCTCCTAGGGATTTCTCAACTTCAGGAAAGTAACACTTAAGGTTCTCTCTGGTGTCTTTTGCTAAGCCTTTTATTACATCTTTTGGGCACATTTTATGATGATCCAGCTTTTCTCAGAGCTTGTAATGGCCATTCCTGGCTGGCAATGGCATCAAGAGGCTTCTTTAGCTTGAACAATGTGATATTTTATTTACAGCATCCTTATGCTTGGCTATGATCTTGAGTAGAGGGACACATAACCTAGCAAGCTGGAGAAAGCTATGACTTGAAAAACATGAGGTTTTCCTGATTTCTGTACCTTTGCAGGAAGTATTGCTTCCCTCACTTTAATTTTGCTATTCCTACAAACACTGGATTCTGCCAACAGGGTTTTATCCTTTACAGGATAAAATTTTGCCATTTGGTGAGTTGGGAAGCCCATGAGAACAGAGATAAAATGAGAAAAGGACCAGAATTGCTGAGCAAAACCAGAAACAGCACTTTGTATTTGACTGCTGTAATTCTGCTTGGTCTCACACTTCCAGGTGAATTAGAACCCTTGAGACAGAATATTACTTGTCTTTTTAACTTATGGAGAATTTAACCTGCCTGTGGAAATTAGCGTTTCTCAGTCTCAGAGATGTAAATGCTGGGGATTCCCTGTGCAGGGATGAGTCAGCCAAGGCCCCCAGCTGCTGCTCCTTCAGAGCAGCTCCAGCTCCCCTGGGATGTGCCTTCTGGCCTGACTAGGAGGATGAATTGACACCAGAAGTAATAAATAGAGAAAAACTGAGTTGTCTGGAAGAGGAATGGGAAACCCCTGTAATCTCTGAAGCCCTGCTCGCCTGCTGAGATGCTCTCCTTGTCTTCATCTGAGCTCCACGACACTGACTAAGGGCTTCCAACATTTCTACATCACCTAAATCTCGTTTTTCAGTACAAAAATGTCATCATTAGTAATAGAAGATATTCCAGTACTAATTGAGAAATGGCTTGAGTCTTCCTGCCAAAAAAAGTCCTCACCCCAAACCAGATCTACTACAAACTCTGGAACTCGTTCAACCTTGAAATCCCAAATTCTGTTTCAAAATCCTGTGCTCTGTGTTTTTTTTCCTTCAGTGGATCTGCCTGAAGCTGTTTGTGCACCCCTGAGGATGCTCACCCCAGCTGGGGCTGTCTGCACCGTGGTGCTCCTGCCCCCTCTCATTCCAGGTGTGGAGCCTGGCTGTGCCTGCTGCTGGGCAGCCTCACTCAGCAGGGCTCAGGCTGCCCTGGCTGGCAGCCCAAATGCCACAAGCTGGGCCAGAAGACACTGCCTGTGCTGGGTTTTGTGTCTGAACTCACTGCAGAATATCGTCTTGCAGAGCCCCTGCCTCTTCCTTGAGAGCAAAAGGACACGGTAAATCTCACATCCTGCTTTCCTGGATACAATAGCATCCTAAAAGAACAAAATCCTGAACTCTGTGCCTGACCTGCCTGACGAGGATGTCTGGGGTAGAGGCCACAGGTTTTTGATGGGGTTTTCCTGACAATAGGACAGCTTCAAATAAAGCCCTTGCTCAGAGAGATGTGTAGCTGAAATTTCTCCAGACTGTTCAAGGAAGGAAGTTGGGTCTTAGGAGGAAAAGTCTGTCTTTGAGTCATATTCCTTCTACTTCCTAGGGCTATTTTGGAATTATACAGAAAGGAGAAAACAAAAAAAGCAAGGCTTAGGCTGACTTTTTTTTCTGATTAAGCATCTTTTATGTCACCAGGAGCTTTGCCATTCATTTCAGTGGGAGCCCTTATCACTGCCTTTCATTTCTTCAATTTGCCTCCAGCACTGCAAAGCAACCTGCAGTGTGTTTTGGCTTTCCTGGGGGTGTATTGAACCCCACATCCTCTTTTGTTGTTGTTCTCCCTAAGAACTGAACAGGGACTTTTCATTTATGAGTTATAAGCTGGCTTTGTACTGCATCAGTGAACAGGACAGCTCCCTGCAGCCCCTGGCTTCTGGATCCCCACTCTTGTATAGCTGTGTAAGGACAAAATGTCACTGTCTAAATGCAACAGATTCCCTGCATGGATGTAGAGTCACTCCTGTGGTGGTGTGACTGTTTTGCAGTAGTAATCCAAAATCTGTAGGAGTGTTACTAGTATAGGAAACCTGCAGTGGGATGCACGAGGTCTGTGTTTGAAAGGAAGAAAATTTGCAGTTGTAAATCTCAAGGTGGTTGTTCTTTCCTGCCAAGTGTCTCCTTATTATTTCCAAAACCAAACCCTGTCTGCTCTGCATTGCTGGATGTCTCTAGGTCATTCAGTGAGGGATTTCTCTTTGATTGAGGTTATCAGAGCTGGAAAACCACAGAACTTTTATCCTGAGCATTGAAATTTGTAGTGGGATGCAGCTCCTGGAGTTATGATACATAAAGAAAGCCATCTCATTAAAAATTTAAAATTTTAAAAAAATAAGAAAGGAAAGGATATTTTGAGCCCCTTAGGCTGAGGGGGAAAGCTCTCAGTGGTATCCTGAGGACTCTAAAGGAAAAAATAACTTGGGAGTTGAGTTATTTTTATATTCCAAATTCCTAAGAATTGGGAAAACAAACAAATCCCTGAAACTGCCTCAGAAATACAGAGCACATAAGGAAAAATGCTGTACCCAAGCAGCACCCTGATCCCATCTGTCCAACACTGGCAGAGACAGCTTTCCCCTTTTACCTGTGGGTAACTTCTTGCCCTCTTGATAATCTCCTGACTGCCAAGGACATGTAGGGAAAACTGCAGGAATCAGCTCATTCCTGTGTATCATCCAGCACTTGTTTTTTTTACCCTGCTGCAATATTTCTCACCTGTCCCATGCAGCAGATTCAAAGAAGTCATACAGGGGCCAAGTCTGCAGTTCCATTTATCATTTCAGACAATATAGAAAATTGTGTTCCAACAGAGAAAACTACTAAATCACACATAATTGCTCTGATAACGACTTAGTGAAGGTGACAACAACTAGGGAATTCTTTCATCTTCCAAGGTTAAACATCTAGGGGTATTTGATCACCTCTTCATGTGAAAATGTGTATTTTCATCCCAGATCTTTTCTGCACAAAGTAACTCTCAGAAGAAAAAAAAGAGGTTTGCTTATTTATCTGTGTGTAACTAAGGGAGGATTGACTGTCCTATTGGGGATGTGTGTGTGGCACTGAGGTCACACTGCAGAAGGCAAAGTTGTCACTGTCCCTGTGCTACAAGCAGCATTGTGGCACACTGAGATGAAGGACCTTGGCCAAGACCTCAAGAAGTCTTTGGCAGATGTCATGGTTGGGTTCAGACTGGTCCCAAACCCCTGCTATGGAGAAGCTCCCTCATCCCTAAGAGTCTGCCTCCTGGTTTGGTTTCACTGATTTCAAGGTCAATGTTTTCAGTAATTGAAATCTGTTTGGTTGCTGGTGTGTGGAAAGTTACAAGCGTTTTATCTGTGCAGGACTGGAGGAAAAGGCTCTTTGAGCTGTTGGCTGTTCCCCCCACCCTCAAAATACCCTTATAATTGCCCTGCAATAGGGAAACTTCAGCAGATAGAAACTGTCATCAAGCTGCTAAGAAAATCAGAAGAATCTCATTGCTAGAGTTGTAACGAGACTTTTTTTTCCTGTGGCACTCCAGCTTGTAGCAGCCAAAAATAGAGATGGCAACTGAGAAACGTGCAAGGAACTTGTGTTGCTGTTCACTCCCTTTCCCACCTGGCAGGGTGTGGGGTGCCCAGCAAACCCCCCATTTCCACAGGCAAAACCTCATTGCTGAAAGGATTTCTCTCCCCCTGGACACCTAAAATCTTGTACAGCTTCCTCAGAGTGAGCTGTGTGCAGTGGCATTGGAGCAGGGAATGGGTTTAGTGTGCTGGTGGCTGGCTGGATTTTGGGATAACTCTGGGATAATACACCCTCAGTGCACTGGAGCCAGTGCCTGAGCATATCCAGGTTGGGCAGTGGAGCCAGCCAGGGCTTCCCAAAGGTCAGGACTGAGGGCAGGAGGAAACCCCACCTCAGCCAGGCTGTTTTCCTTCATTGTGTCTGCTTCTATGTCCAGCTGTGAGGCTTATCTTAGAGGAAAGGGTGGGGGTTTTCCAAATAGCTGATTCACTTCTGATTTTCTCACCCTTGGGAAGATGCCATGCATCCTTGCTGCCTCTTTGCAGCTCTGACTGCTCCAGCAATTTCCTAATTGCTCGTGAGAAAGTCTGCAGAAGGTGGAATGTGGCAGTGGGGAGATCTGCCCCCTCTTTTTCCTGAAGAGGCATGGCCCACAAGTAATTTGTCTCATATACCAAAAAACCCAAAACAAAACCCCACAATCAAATGAAAGAAAGAATTAGCTTAAGAAAGCAAAAAGATTGCAAGAAAGAGATGGGAAGGGAGGACTTGGGAAAATTCCCATCATGAATTGTTGCTAGGTGTAAAGTAATGCCAACACCCAAATCCGTCACTGAACCCAGGGTTGAGGGTCTCCCCTCCATGTACCAGTGAGTTTGGGAGGATGCTGAGCTCTGCAGAGGTGCTGCATTAGCAGTGACCTCCTCAGTGGAAAGGATAGAGGAGATCCACACCATGATATTTTCCAAAAATGGCAGCTGCCTTCATCCCTGAGTCACCACTGAGTGCTTCACCCTGCCATGGAAAGGCCAGGTGGGGAATGTGACTGCAGAGCCTCTGTGCTCTTGGGTTTTGACTCGTTCTCAATACCAAAAATGCAACACAGGCATGTCTGCAGAGGTGTGAGCTGATGTGGGCAAGGTGTTCTCCCTTCACCTCATTCCCAGGTCACTAAGACACCAGCACAGCTCATTGCAGCACCATGCTGTATTTGCAGCAAGGCCAGGCTCTCTGAAGTGCCACAAGGAATAGCAGAGTGCCAGGTGGTGGCTGGATGAACAGAAATTGGAAACACCTTGCCCTGGGTGCTTCTGCCCAATTTCAGGCAGGGGGGATATCAGTCTAAATAGATTTGTTGCTGGCAGGACTGTCAGTGCAGATGAATTGGTTTTGGAGCAGTCTCAGCCACACAGCTCCTTAGAGGACACCTTTGCTTCTCCTCCAAGAAGCAGCATCACTACCCCACCTATCATTATGACACCCATCCCTCACTGAAAATAACATTATAACCAGCCAATACCAGTGAGTTTTGTGTAATGCCACATCCTCAGCCAGGCTGCTGACCCTCAGGGTAGTTTTTCAGGACTCAGTTTCCTGATATACAAAATAAAACAAATAACACTTCCCTTCTCAAGTTGCTGCAAATTTTCAGTTTTGCTTCAAAGATGCTCTGGCCCCTTTAGATTAAATTCATGGATCAGCTGCAGTAGCCTTCTTGGAGTTATTATGCCATTCTTTATTTTGATATTTATAGTTGTTTTTATGGTAAGATGTTTCCTCAGGCCCTACAAAAAACAGGTGTGTCTGTGATAAAATAATTTCCAGCAGTTATTTATCTGACCCTCTGAATTATCATGGTTTATAGATGAATGGGGAATACTTCTCTGTTTTTGCTCTGGGCTTCAAAGATGGGAAGTGTGTTTTCCAAGGCTTTAGTAAGAGTTAGTCTCAAGTCCTATTTCAGTCCCAGAGGTAGAGCAGAGCACGTTATTAAAATATGGAATATTTTATAAATAGTTTACAAAATAGACTGTGTAGATTTGTTTTAGACTTAAAATAAGAATTTCACAAAAGCAATAAAAACAGTCTTACTAATAACCTTAGCTTTGCAAGACTGAAAGTCTCCTAAGTCAAGAAGTCATGTGTGGCAATTAAAAACCTGTTCATCCATTTATCAAATTCCATTGTATATATGTTGAGAGGGAGAGTTGGTTTTGATTGGTGGCTTTTCTGTGTGTGAAACACACTCTTTTAAAAATGTTAAACGTTTTCACTACCTGGGTTTCATTTAGGAGGTTGTCTGATAGGAGAAATTGGGCCCAAGACCTGACACTTGCTTCCCCTTCCTTTCTCAGCCATCACAGTCATTTTTGTGCTCAGTGGGGCTGGAGAGGTGAGAGGCACCTTCTGCTCCTGGAGCTCTTTCAGAATGCAGCACAAATTTATACTAATAATGGTGGGGTTTTAAATCCAGTGCAATTTGTAAATGTGCATTTCCATGGTAACACGTAGGTAGTGAAGTAATCCTCAATTCATCATCTTCCATGAAATTCCAGCAACTATTCCTAAACATTCATCCTTTTCTAATCCCAGAGCTGTTGCCATGGAAATGATCAGATAAGATACAGGCCTTTAGGCAGATGGGTCTATAAAGGATGCTAAATCTTGGCCCATTGAAATCCTTATTTAAAAGCAACATAGCATAGTGATTTTTCTCCTGATTGTTTCAAGATTAATTAAATTAACTTCATATTACAAAAGGTTTCTTTTCAAGTGTTCCCTGGGAACTGAAAGTGTCTCTGGCCAGAGAGACTCAGGTCTCTCCTCTTTTGTGTGGTGCCAGGGGCTTCTGCTGCTCCTGCTTCCTGCTCCCATGTTCCTGCCCCTCTCTCCACACGTGGATAACTCAAATTCTCACTGGCTTTGCTCACAGTCTGGGGTTTAGGCCTGCTTTTCAGATATCTTGCTCTACAAAGGAGCTTATTTTTATTTTTTGCCATTCATTGGAGCATAGGGGGGCATTCAGGAGATTATATCCAACACCCAGAGGATCTCTGCTTTCCAGTGCATTAAATTCTCAATTTCAAAAGCTGTGCAGGATGAGAGGGTTGCACCTGCAGAGGAACCTTCTGAGCAGTTTTCCAAGCTGGACCTGGAGGATGACTTAAAATGAGATTTGGTTTTTAAATCTCTATGTTCAGTGTTCCTAAGTCACAAAGGTGTGTTGAAAGTCTTCTGTCTTCACCAAGACATTTCAATGCAGGAGGACACAGTCATTTTTGCCTTCTCCTGAAATGTAAAGGAGAGAGTTTCAAAGACATGAACTACTCTTAGGCATCAGTTTTCCTGACTTTCAATAAGGGTTGGGGATCCAATTCCCATACATACCTTAGGCATTTTTCTGCAATGTTTCTTTATCTCTCTGCACAGAAGAAAAACCAAACAACAACCTGTAAATTAATCTGAATGGAGAACATCTGAATGCCAAGTGGATTTCTTTTTATTTTATTAGACTTCAGGGACAAGAGTCAGAGGGTAGGAGGTACCCCACTAAGACAAGTGCTGCAGAGGTAACAGTGGTGGTTAAAGAGCCCTCCCTCAACCAGCCTGTTTGTGACCAGGTTTTGGTGGAGGTTTTTCACCTCCTGAAAGGTTGTGAGCTTGGACAGGTTGTGAGCTTGAAGGGTGGAAGGGTCTTGGTGTAAAGCACAAGAGTGGGTGAGTGTTCCTCACCCAGAGCAAAGTCCACCAGTCTAGGTTGGCTTGTTAAGGAAGGTCAAGTGGATGTTTTCTGCCCTAAAGGATTAATGAGAGGTGGAGATGTGAGAATCAGAAATGGAGGGCTGGAAACATCAGGCTAGCAGGGCTGGTTTAAGAGGACAGGAAGAAAGAGAGAAAGGAAAGGAGAGAGATTACTGGGTCTGGAAAGGAGGCAGGAGAGGAGGAAGGACTCTGCCAGAAGCTGTTCAGCACATGAAACTCCAGGGAGAAGAGCAGACAATATTACAGCATCAGTCAGTGTCTGCACAGTCTGTTCCTCATCCCCTCCACAGGCTTTACTCTCTGCTCCTCCCAGCAAGGCAGCAGTTTTGTTTTCAAAATGGGGGAACTTAAAAATTGCGCCCCCAGAGCCAGTGCCTTATCCCTCCCAGAGGCAGCCCAGGGCATGGAGCCCCAAAAGAGCCTCTGCAAATAAAAAGCTTCACTATTTGCCTTCTTGCAGAGGGGTACTTTTGAAGATTCCCCCATGGATGACCTAATAATTCCCATTAAAAAAAACCTCCATGCAATTTTTTATAGGGTTTAAAAAAAAAATCAATATCAGCAGCTCTGCCTGTGTTTAAATCATTCACGGACACTGTTTATTGCCTGATAATAATATTGCATGGATTGCAGCTCCTGTGCCAAGCACATCACAGCCTGGGAGAGAAAAGGGGGGAATAAATTCAGGAAAAATGGCATGTTACAGCCAAGAAGGGCAGCCAATGGCCTCCACCAGAAAATTTGGCCAGTTCAGCTTCTCACAGAAGAGGTTAACAGCAATCATACCTGGATTTATATCGTGTCCTGAACCCAAGGAACACATGGCCCCTATTTTTATTTGTTCCGGCTTTAGCTCATAGATGAGGAAGGAGCATCAGAAAGAGGCTGAGTCACAAAAGCTCATGAACACTGGCAGGAATCAGACCCAGGTGTCTTGGGCTCTGGTCTGCACTGTAATTCAGTATATGATATTTATCTAGACACCCAAGAGAGTTTGAATGGGACATGCTGATGAAAATAGGAGAGCAGGAGGGCAGGGGGTGATGAGTGTGATGGGAAGGAAAGAGGAAGTGGAAAAGAGGGGCAGCAGAGGAGTGTGCAAGATTGGAAGGTAATTTTCTAGTGCCTTCAAGTTAGTAGGAGTCTGAGGAAGAAAGGAGTTTGGACCAGCAGTGGAGGAGAGATGGGCTAGAAGACAGAAGAACCACTGAGCTGGTGTGAAGGAATGGTCTGTACAGCAAAGATTTCATGCTGTGGTAGCCAGTGGAGAGCTACAGGCTTTGTATCTGCTCCTGGAGCTAAGATGTGAGCTGGGCACCATCAGAGCCTCCCACATTGCTGCAGGAACACTGAATCTTCTGCAGGGAAGCAAAGCATCCATCTCCAGGGAGACAGCTTGGCTAAAGTCTCAGACAACATCTCAGTCTCTTTCATTATGCCCTAAGTAGCAAACTGCTGTGATTTTAGCAAGACTTAGCAAGTTCCCTAAAATATCCTCTTGACTAGGCCTGGCCACAATTGCCTTGATTTGCAGATCTGCAAAAAAAAAAAATAAATGAAAAGACAAGTGTGCACCAAGTGCTATCATGCAAATGAAGGGATGGGAATACAGTGACATTTTTGTCTGGTGTCTCTACCTCCCTTTCCCTTTAGAGACACTTACCTGTTCACAGCAGTCCTGTCCAAATGCTGCTGGATGATCTGCTAGGACTTCCAAAGTGGCTGCAACTGCTGAAGATGGAATGTCTTTTTCTTCCCTTTAGTGCTTGGCCCCTTTCTCTCCCAGGGCTTGGAGAAAAGGGCAAAGTTTGTGATTCACACCTTTCTCTAACCTGCAGACACAAGTTTATCATCAGCTTGTAGAAAGGTTTGTGGCTTTGTGTCCAACTGGTGCCCTCTCCCTTCTCCTCTGCAAGTTTCAGGAAGAGCTGCTGCTCCCTTAGAACTTCTGAGACACAGAGCAGGAGGTGTCATGTCATGTAGAATTAGGGTTTAGGAGCAGCAGTGCTTTTCCCCACGAGGTGAAAAGTATTGACCTACAAATGCCACCACTGCCCACGGACTGACAAGGAACTTGTCTCCCACCAGCCACAAAGGCATCCAGTTCCACCAACATATACTTGATGTTAAACTTGATTTGGAAGTGAGGACACTCATTCCTAAATGATAAACATTAATAATTAGGGCTGATAACTGCCCATGCACTGAGGACACCCTGGAGGGTCCTGATTTCCCTCCTAACCCACAAGATGGAAGAAGTGTTGCAAGTACAGCCATTTCTGGGGAAAACAGGGACCCTTGGTTGTGAGTGGCAGCAGCTTCAGGACTCAGCCTCCCTCCTGCAGCAACACATCACCCTGGCCCAGAAATACCTGTGCTGGGAGGAGGGGGAGGTCTCCCCCTCGTCTCTGGCACCAACGCTGTTAGCAAAGGCTCAGGGAGCTTTGCAGGGTGTTTTTCACTTGGAAACTTCCAGGTCACTTGGTTTGAGGGACACAGGTTTCCTTACAGCATCTGTCGTGCAAAGGGACTTTTTTACAGAAGGGTTTTTGTGAAGTGTTTCCCAGGTTTATCCCATTTCCCAATCATCATTCAAAAGCAGGTTACATTAAAGAGCCTCTGGTGCTCCTGATATCACAAAGGCTGGTTGGAAATGTAGCAGCAAATGGCATCACCAGCAGGGTCTGGATCCAGAGCCTTTGGCACTGTCTCTCCTGCCTGAACACAGGGAACAGCATCTCGTCTGGTAACTGTTGGAAGTTATTTACTATGTTTAAAAAAATAACAAAAGTCCCACTTTCTCCAAAAGTAAAACACTTTGAGAGTTTGATAACGAGGTCTCACCACATTATCTCAGTGCTCCAAAGCAATGCATCTCTGTGTGCTCACAGCCAAGTGCATGATGAGCTGCCTGGAGTATTTTACAAGCTGGGTCTGCAAGCTGGAAACTCTGGAACAAGTAGCTTATCACTTAAGCTGCTTCGAGGATTTAGAGTGGTTTAAATTACTTAAAGTGCTCCAGGGACCCGATCCTGCACCCATTGAAACTGCTGGTGATTTTGTTGGGGACTTACAAGGGACAAGGATTTGGCACTAAAGGCTTAGAGAGCTGAAGTGGATAAAACCCCTACAGCCCTTTAGAGATGGCTAAACCATTCCAAAGCCTTAGACCTGTTCACAGCACACAGAGGTTGGCCAGTGGCAGGGAAGCCTTAGGAGAGCACCAAATGTCTTGCTGATGTTTGCATCAGGCACATTTTCAAGCCCTGTGATTGCAGCAACTTGTCACTTTTTCATTTCCCATTGACAGCCGTGGTCCCATCCTGCTACAGCAGAGTCTGCAGCACCACTGGGCACAGAGAAAGGAGGTGCCTTGTGCAAATATTGCAGAATCACTTTGGGAATTTGGCTGGTGATACCCAGGCAGGAGCAGGTGATATCCAGGGCCCCAAGATGGCTCAAATGTTTCCTCCTCTTGGGTTTTGCATGAGGATTCCTCTTTAGCACTTTTTGTAGTCCATCTCAATATTTTGCTGTCATTTGCTTTGATCCTGTCTTCCTTCCACATACCTCTTAGATTATTTTAAACTATATTTAATGCTGATCCTTCCCTTCCTGTCTAAGAAAGTACCAGCATGCACCCTGGGGTTTAAGTTATTAGTTAATGTATTTCTCACAGGCAGAAGAAAAGAAAAACATGAAAGCCTTCCAAGTTTTCACAATAGCAAAAAAAAAATTAAAAAAAAAAAAAGTGTTTATACCCATTGCAAACCTTGGAGGTTTATTGTTCCCTGGAGATCCAACCTTCCAGTTATGCACAGGCCTATTTTGCTTTTCGTGCAGAGTGGAATATGATCCCAACTACAATGGCAGGGAGTGTTAAGGGACCTTGGGAAATGCTGACATGTCCTTGCAGGCACAGATTATCATCTGCAGAGGACACATGAGACTGAGGGACTGAGCCAAACTCCTCCAGATCAGCACCCAGGGACCCTCAGCAATGCCCAAAATCATGTCATCCAACAGGATGTTTTCCCCTGTCTTTCCAGCTTTCTCCTACATCCCATCCTCATGGGCAATAAGAGTAAAAATCTTAACTTCTTAAGGGGAAATTCAGCCATCCACAATATAATACACCAGGGGATGAATTCTTCAGAGAGGCCCCTTTTGGTAAAAAACCTAAGAGGGTCTGGTGTTGTAGATGATAGCATGGAGATAAGAAAAAATTTAAAAACCTTCTTGTGCAGCCATTGCCTTATAAAGTGTTCCTCCTTTTCCAGTTACCCTTACCATCTCAGCAATCCCCTGGCATTTGGGCTCTCATGCCAAAAAAAAAAAAAAGAAAGAAAAGAGCTGTAGCAAAACCAGGAGAGAATTATATTCCTGGGGCCTTCAGCACTTTTTTTTCCCAGCAGCTTGCTTTCCCAGAATCTACTCAAATCCTGTCAGTGCAGTAAAAGCCAAAAGGGCTGTAGAGAAGTATCTAGGAACCATCACACCAGTAGAAATGCTCTTGTGATATTAAAAAAACCAAAACATAGTTTAAACATTTTTCAGCTCAGGAGATTTCCCTTGGTAGAACACAGTAATCTGGACAGACTGACTAGAAATATAAGTCAAAGAGACTAATCTATTTCCATATATATACCATCCTAGATGTATATATTTTAGATTTATAGTGAATAGCTCAACAGTGTCCCCTGAAGGATGCACTGTAAATAAGAGGTTATGAAAGAAGTAAAAGAAAACAAAAAACCCAAAAAACCAGAAAAACAAAAAACAAACAAACAAAAAAAACCAAAAAACAAACAAACAAACAAACAAAAAAAAAAACAAAAAAAAAAAAGAGGAGGAAAATAAAGAATGGGAGAAGTTTGTGAAAACCTTTTCAAGAAATAATTGCAGCTACTTTTCATGCAACACCTACACAATTCTGGGGTTTTCCAGATCAGTCAGTTGCTGCAGTGATGTCCAATTAGCTGGACTTCAGGTAGCTGTGCCCACAAACCTCTCTGCCTTTTCAGAGGGCATTTCTGTCATGGCACACTGAGGCTGGTGCACCTCCCTTCTCAGCTGAGCAGGGAAGCAGTAGGTTTTGGTCAGGGTGGTCTCATTAAAACCCCTCATCCCACTGTGCACAGGGAATGCACTCAGTGACTGCCCATGGACACAATGCCAACAGTTTTGCTGGATGGATGCTGAAGTCATGCAGGCATTGAGAGCCACATCCCTCAGTGCCACCAAGCACCAGTCTGGGGGTTTACTTGGAAAGGGATGTGTCTGCAGCATCTTCCTCTGAGCATGAGGGTCCCTGTGGAGGCAGGACTGCTCTGTCCAGCTCCAGACCATGATCCTGCAGCCAGCTCCCTGTGCCTGCTGTGAGTTCCATGTGGGAATGCAGCTCTCAGCAACAGCCCCAGCAGGATTAGGCAGTTCCCTCAATGCTTTTAACACCACTGTGGTTTATTTAAACAGCATCGATGAGGTTTTCTTTTTTTTTTTTTTTTTTTTACGCAGAGGAGAAACAATCTGACCACAATGAGTTCAGCTCTGTAGTTTTCTGTAGGGAATCTATTTGCTGAGCCACTGGCTCCACTGGTGCTTTGCAGTAACACCAGCACTCGGTAAATATTGGCCACTGTGCCTCTAAGTACTATTAATGAAGTTAATTAGCAACAAAAGTTTTCAAATGTTAAAAAGCTGCAGGCATAGCCATGGTTCATTAAGCTTCTCAGAAGCTTCAAACCAATCTTAACTGCATTTCTCAGGGAAAAAACCACAACTTTTTCCAAAGACTTGAAAGAATTTAGCAGGTCTTCTCTGCTTTATGAAAACAGCATTTGATTCCTGTGGATATGAGGAAGATTGGTCCTGCTTTTTCTGAGAACACTTCCCTGCAGGTGACCTCCATGAGTACCCTCTACCTATTCAGATGGAGCTGATGGAGCATTTAAGAGGTATTTAGGAAGGAAAAGATCATAACCTTTTTAATAAGCTGTTTGCCTGTGACAGTGCTGGCCAGTCCAGCATCTCTCTCACATAATTAATCAAGAACCAAACACTAGATTTGCTATCATTGCCATTTCACAGCATTATGTAAAGCCAAGATTTAAGCCAGTGCTTTAAGGTTCCTGTCTTGTCTAATACCATTACTGCATTACAGATTTAAGGGAGCTCTTAGGTGGTAAATTTTCAAAGCAGTGTGTGGGACTTAATGTCAACAGAAATTCCATCACTAAGTCTTTTGCTCTGCTTTAAAAATATTCCTCTTAACCTCTCACCTGCAGCTTAATACCTGGGCTAAAAGGGATACTTTTAGGGTATTATGTCAGTATATTCCCTGGTGAATCACAGGCTCTGAGACAGATTTCACCCTGATGGAGACTTCCCCATGGTCCACATCTGGGGTGACAATTGATAAGCAAAGATGCAATGCTCACCTTTTAATTTTCTTTGAACTACATGGCTTCTGTCTTGACCAGGAGAGAAGGGGGTTTGTGGCAGGATGTAGAAAATGGAGAGAGGGAAGTACCAGATGCCTCTTCTTCCTTTCCCCATCCAGGAAACACAAAGTTTGCAGAGAACTGGTGCTGCTGCTTTGTGCCAGTGCTTGAAGTCTTTCTGATTCAGGTGTCAAGATCCCACTGACAGCTACATGACAACATGTTTTCTCCTTGCTGCCTTCAAATTAAAAACAAAATGAGATTTCCTTTGCTGTGCCCTGTAAGTCTGCTTTTCCCCATTTTTCAGTCTAAGCTGGATGCAATAATTATTCCTTTAAAATCAAGGGTTATTGTACCACTTCCAGCTGTGTAGCTGAAATGTTACCTAAACCTCTTTAGCTGATAAGCTAGAATCAGTCTCTAACAAGGACTGAGACTCAATTTCCCAAATAATATCCCTCCTTAAATAGAAACCTAATCAAACACTTTTCACATTCTCATTGGTCACCTGAGCCTATTTCCCAATAATCTGTCTTTCTGTGCCAGAGTATTAAGTCTGGTAAAGTGAAAAAAGAAATTGTGGAGGAAATTAAAGTTGGTTTACTGTGGCAGCCATCACTTCTAGCTCAGCCAGCTGCATCACTCTGCTGCTGTGAAATTGATTTTGGAAGCAAAATTCTGTTATTGCACCCTGATATTTCCTCAACACTTCCCTGAAATATATGTGAATAGAGTTGACAGGGATGGCAGGGTTAAGCTAAAGATAACCAGAAAGAGTTAATATAAGAAGCTATGCTATTCCATGGTCTATATCCCTGGAGCACTGCATGCACATGGAGCCTCTCAGCAAGTAAATTTTGATGCAGATGGAAATGTTTATACCTGAAAATAAAAAATTATACATATTTCTCAGCCAATTGAGAGATAAAGCCAGTATCCTGTTGTCTACAAATCTGGTAAGATTTAAAACCCATGCTGATCTCCTTGCAGATGCATCACAAATAGTTTTCTCACATATAATAAGAACAACATGAAACCTTCACCAGAATTATTGACTGAATTACTTTCCATGACCAGTCATCAAAGGAGAAAGCAAAGCAGTAATGAATTGAGAAAGAGATGATGAGAAGCTAACAAAGTATTCATGTGGTTTTATTCCTTTGGGCAAAACCTTTATTCCACCAAAATCAATGAGAATAGAATAGGATGAGTTATGATTTATTGCTACAGTCAGATCTCATTGTGTTGCATTAGAGAGGTTGTGATGATTGCAGGTTTTCTCTGAACATGCCACAAACAGCGACATATTTAGAAAGCATCAGATGTCAAACACCAAACTATTTCTGAGAGAACTTATAAAATGTCACAAAATGGATCAAAATAGTGCCTTTCCCAGTTTTTACTTTGTTTCCTTTGGGCAAACACTAATTCCTCAATGTGTTAATCCAAATTCTTTCTTCGTGTGTGGCCATTGTAAGTCAGTTCTGACATGGTCACCCTAGCCTGAGCCTGGCAGAGTATGTGGCATCAGGAGCATAAATCAACAGGCTTCGCTTGTTTCCTTCCTTGATCATGCAGCAGATAATCAGTAATGACTCAGAATTACTCAAAGAGTAGCTGTTGCAAGTTCATTTTGTTATCCTCGGTGTTGTTTCGTCTGTGTGTGCACTAATCAAGCTCCAGGGTAGCTGGATCTAATGACAGTGTCACCAGAAAGTGGTAGTGTCTTTCTTGAATTTTTTGTGGCACTATAAGCCCAGCTGATATATTGTCAGTGATATTTTTCTGCTTACATCCTTAGCATGGATGGTACCAAGATGAAAGCAACACTGCCAAGCCTTTTTGGCTACAGCTAAAATTCCTATTTGCTATCAGAAGAGATTATGTTAAACCAGCCGTAGTGGGGCCGGAGGTACCTCAAAGACATACTGCAATGACAAAAAGCATTACCAACACAGAGATGCAATTGCCTTTCATGGGAGCTTAGCTCCCAGGTATGACTGATTGTTTTAGGGCAGCAGCACTGACAGGCTGGGCTAATTTTATCAGTTGGAAATTTCCCTCTATTTTTGATTTATTTTATTGGAAAATGTTCTCAAAACGCTGATGCAGGGGGTTCTGTATATTAAGCGTTTTTCTTTGCTGGAAGGGAAGTGTCAGGATGTAGAAGTTCATCTTGGTTTTAAGAACCAAGCAGTGACTTTCCAAGGGAGAAGGAAGGACCTGAGCACTGTTCTCATCAGTTTTTCTTGTCACCAAGAGGCGAGGGAGTGTGCAGGGTGCTAACAGTGAGTGGGCACGGGGGGTTTTGAGAGGAGCTTCCTCCAGGCTGGAAATCTCAAACCCTCACTGCTGCCAATCACCTCTGCTGGTCTCTCCAGAGCACTTCAGCTCAGACCACCACCTGCTGCCTATGGATGCTCTGGTACCTCTGGAGAAGAGCACAACAGCAGCAGAAAAGGAAAACGATCAGGAGCTGATGAGTAGCAGAAGTACTGGATGTGAGCAGGGACTGCAGTGTAGGATCAGTGATGGTTTATGAACCCTTTGGTGCAGCTGGGAGGAAGCTCCCAGCACTGCTAGAAATGTGCCTCTTGTTAGTTGAGAACTGATGATGCTTGAAATGATTCTGTGAGGCAAAATAAGTGCATAAACTTGTATAGAAGTTCAACCTGAGATAAATTAATGAACAATTTTATTCTCTTAGGTGGCTATTTTATTTGAAGAGCTGAGTTCCCTTCTTTTATTCCTGTAAAGCGTTTACAGGGTCTTGTCAACCATCTTCCTTCTCTGATTCACCCAGTAATGTCTGGGGAATATCCTTGGTGTGTGCATGGCTGGTGGGAGGCAGGGCAAGGGGCTGTTCTCTGCCATTCTCCTCAGTTTGCTGCAAAGCAGTGGGCAAAGTTCTGTGATGCACAGTAAGGAAATGAGGGCACAGAGCAGTTCTTGGCAGAGATGTATCCAAATCCCACAGGTGGGCACACTGCTGTGTCACTACTGCTCTGGGGAGGTTGAAGGTGGAATATTTCTCCTCTTCCCGGAGGAAATTCTTCCAGGTTTTGGACTGAAATTGGAACAGAGTAGGCACAGTCCTGAGGATGCCATCCCAGCAATGTCCACTTGCTGGAACTGAGGCCATATCCCTGTTGATTGACCAGCTTTGAAATGAAGGCAATGTCTGTGCCTGGGGGGCAAAGAGAGCTGTTAAACAGAGAAGCAGTGAAGTTATGTTTTATGATCATGGCACTGCTTTCCCTGATCTTACAGGAAAGTGCTCAGGCTGTGTTCCTCAAAGCAAGAGCTAATCTGCCAAAAGCATTTGGCATGGACCCACGGACTGTCCTCACATCAAATTGTGATCTTTTGATCTGCTCATGCAGTGTCTCCTGTATGTGGTAGCACATTTTCCATCATTGCTAGGGAATATCGACTGATATTGTGAAGACATCTGCTATTGAGAAGAAAGGATAAACTTCTATGGAAAATTAGCTGGTTTTGCTCTGTATTGAGCTTGATCTGTTAAATACAGTGCTATTAAATACTACCAAATATTAAATACTACCAAAATCAAGTCAGACTGTGGAGAAAATTTCCTTAGACCCTTAGAAATTAATAATCTTGCTTTTTAGAGACAGATTAATATGGAGAAGTAAAAGAAAGACATTGGCACAAAATTTCAAGGAAGGAGATGGAGTTTGCTTTTCCTGAAAGCACTATCTTCCTTTTTCAATCAAGAATTAACATCAAGAACGCTAATGATTACCTGTGGTTTGTAGTTCTCAAACTTTAGACAGCAAAGAAAGATTGACTTTGCTGCATGGTTATAGTTACAAGACTTGGTGGCAGGTCGGTGAATTAAAAAATTTATTCTAAATTAACTGAACCATATACAGCATTGTGCACTTAGCTGTAAAGCTCTGAGGTAAAATTAACAGTAAAAATGAGAAGTTATCTGATGAGTATGGGAATGTTAACAGGGCTGTGCAACTTCATTGTCCTTGCTGGTTTGTTTCATGTGTATGTTCACGTCTTTGAAATGAGGAGCACATAATTCCATTTCTCTCTATCTTGGGTCTCCATCACTAGGGAACAGTTAACATTCCTTTTGCTACTCCGATAGAAATGCCATTCATTTTTAGGCTGATACCCTAAAGGCACCCATACCTTGACTTTATAATTGCATATGGCTAAAGGCAGCATTAAAATCTTGTGTTCTCTCTTCAATTCTTGCAAGCTCTTCTGCAGAGGAAATTTTTAAGGGAAAAATAAAAGTAATTCAGCTTATCTCTTTTTGTCTTTTCTTTATAGACATTTCCAACAATGGAAAGTTTCACAAGAGGGACACCCACAAGAGAGAAAGAAGAAAGGAGAATATTCTAAATACAACTTTTGCCAGCAAAAAAAGAGAACGAAGTAAGCATATCTTAAAGTTTTCTTCTTGATCACACTGTAAAAATCTTATTCATTTCAATGGAATTACCCAAGTGTAACTTCAAGGGGAATTTGGCTTATGTGGGATCAGGGCAAGAGGCTCAGGGGTAGAGGCTGGCAAGACTCCTCATTGCTTGTAGCTCATTTTTCTGGGGAGGAAAGGGAGAAAACCCTACAGCACATGTACTCAAAACATTTCATCAAACAGATCACTCATGCCAGCCAGAGTCAAAACGTCCATTCTCCAGCTCCTACAACAAATACACAGGGCCCTGACTGAACACATACTCTGAGCTGGAAATCTGGGACACCCCTTTCTGCAGTACAAAATGAAGTCTAGCAGAGAGAGACAAGAAGTGCCATTTCAAGAAGGAGAATTTCTGTTTGGATGCTGGGGGGGTCACTCTGTTGCTGATGACACACAAAGCATGGAACCAGTGCTGCTCTCCAGTGCAAAGCACAGCCTGAGCTGCTGAACCAGCTCTGCTCAAGACTGACTGCAATAAACCCCTGCTCTCTGTCCTGTGTATCTCCCAGTGGATTAAACACTCACCACCAGTACCTAATTGTAGCTTGGAGTTATCACTGCATGGCTACATATCTGGTTGACTAAACCTCTCCAGTGGTTTTGTCCAAAACTCCCACTGACATCAGCCAGGCACAGTCTGGGTGTGGGGTCACCCCCTGAGGATGAACAATTGCAATCCAAGGGATTAGAGCTAAACCAGTGGTGCTTATGGCACTGGCTCCGTGGAAAGATTTATGAAGGGCTGGCAATTGCAGCCTGCCAGCAAAAATACATGTTTTAACAGTACAGTGACTAAAACTAATGTTGTATTTTCTAGCTGCTGCCTGGGAGTTTGCTGATGTATTTAGTTCATAGGTTCAGGGCTAGAAGACCTTACTCATCACAGCTCTTAATGCTTCTACCCTATTGCAAAGCCTGGCACCTGACTTGATGAATAGTTACTGGAATTAATCATCAGAGGAGACCAGTTTCTTCATCGTACATTTGTCTGAAAAATTGCTCTCTTTGTGGAAGCTTTTAATGGATTTCTCAAGTCTTTCTGAACCGTGACACATAATGCCTGACATTCAATGGAAACGACAAATGAAAGGGATGAAAACTGAGGTGGAAACGTAATTACTGCATATCAAAACATAGTGCTTTGGTAACTGAAATTCGCAGGTGATGTGGGACAGTTTAACACTGCCAGGGGCTGACAGTCCCCTTCTGCACAGCCATCCACTCTGCCACTCTGCTCTCCCTTCCCCAAACTTAATTGCCTTGCAATTATTGGCTAGGAAAAAACTTGTAATCACTGATGATTAATTGCCCGTCCCTGGAACTGACAGGAAGAATGGTCTCAGGGCTTCTGTCCATAGCATCATTTAGCAGTGAAAATACAGCAACTTGTTTTGGAAATGTCAGGGGGAAGTTGCCAGCTCTCCTCTTGGGCTTAGATGGCTGCTGGAGCACTGCTCTGCTATTTCCATTACAATGGGGCACAAATCATCTGATTTTCACAGACAACAATGAGAAACCATCTTCGGGCCTAAAAGAGATTCTGCATTGCATCTCCTACTGCAGGGAAGTGGAAACAGAGCTCACCTTGCTTAGGAGTAAGGGAGAGGAAAAGTGATGCAGAGCACTGACCTGCAATGGGACTCTGCCTTTTTTGGAGAAGGCAGGGATGGGATCTTACTAAACCTAAACCTTATTAAATCTGTCGCAGATTTTCTCACTTCCACCTTTTATATCCTGGACTGCATCAAAACCCATGTGCCCTCATGATCACAATTCACACACCACCTTTCTCTCCTGAATGACAGGTTGTCACCGCGAGCTCAGTTTGGCAGGATCAAAGCTGACTCTTTTAGAACACTATAGAGAACACCATTATTTCATTTGTCATCCAGAAATAAGGGGAACAGGATTCCTTTCAGGTTATCATACCCACGTTATTTCTAATTCCAGCAGAGAGGAGCAGACCATATCTCTGCTGTATTTCCATGCCCATGTAGTTTCATTTCACAAGCTTTCCTGTCTTGCTGGATGTGGAGCAGTATCCAGCATATTGTCAACTAGAATTGGCATTTAGTAATACCAAAAACAAAAACAAAACAAATAATAAATTAAAAAAAAAAAAGGGCAACCCCCCCCCAAAAACCAACAACAACAAGAACAAAAAAAAAAAGTGCAGGAAATTCATGTGTCCAGTTCTGAAATCTCCAGTGATTGGGGAAAATCTTTACAAAAAATGTTACCAACCACACATACAAGGATCCTGTCAGGGGAGTTAGAAAAAACACAGCCACCACATCAGTGCAGCACCATAATTTAGAGGCTGAAATTCTCGTTCTGGGGTATGTGCCATAATTTTTAATAAAAGCAAATCTAAAATAGAGCTGCTGCCAAGCAAAGCATTACCAGGGCTGCCAGAAGGCCTTCAGAGGAGCCAGACCTACACAAAACCAGCCATGTTTTGGACATGGCTGGTAAGGAAGGTTTGTTTGGATAGCTTGTGGATTTGCATGGGAATTACATCAGATTGAGATGCTTCTTTTTTGCTGAATTGAAAAATATTTGATGGGGAATGCTGTGGTTTAACCCCAAATGGCAACTAAGCCCCACATATCCTCTTGTTTCCATGCAGTGGGATGGAAGAGAGAATCAAAAGAGTGAAAGCGAAAAAAATTGTGGATTGAGATGAAGGCAAGTAAATAGGTAAACCAGAAGCTGTGCATGAAAATAAAAAGCAAAACAAGGAATTCACCACTTTCCAAGGGCTGGCAGGTGTTCAGCCATCCCCAGGAGTGCAGGGCTCCACCACATGTAATGATGATGAGGGAAGACAAACACCATCACTTTCAATGTCCCCTCCTTCCCCTTTCTTCCTCCAGCTCTATACAATGACCATGACTCCATATGGTCTGAGATATTCCTCGGGCCAGCTGGGGTCAGCTGTCCTGGTTGTGTCCCCTCCTAACTCCTTGTGTCCCAATCCTGCTCACTGGTGGGGTGAGAAGAAGAAAAGCTGTGTGTAAGCAATGTGTGTAAACAATGCTCAGCAAGAAAAAAACACCCCCGAGTTATCAACAGCACAAATCCAGAACAGCCCTATGCTGGCTACTGTGAAGAAAACAAACTTTACTCCAGCCAGAAGTAGTACAGGGAAAAAGTATTTCTGAAAATTTGCAGCCTCTCCTACTATGTTTTACACAGCAGCTGGGAACAGTTTTTCCAGATGGTTTGAGGTAGGAAAGGAAAAGCACATTTGCTATATGACACTGGAAAGTTCACAGAGCCAGAGGATAGACATGAACCTGGTTTGGGGACAGGACTCAGCAATGACACATGGAAAACTTAGCTTTTCCCACAGCACTTTCTGGATCTGTTCTTACAGCTGTCTCTGTTGGATAAAATTTTTCCATGTGACCCTGTTGTACTAAAAGATATCCAGACAATTAAAACCAGACTACTACAGCACAGAAAATACATAAGTATTTTTTAAAAATGCAATAAGTGGGTTGTAAACCGTTTAAGTTCTGCAGCTTTTGTTCATGCCAAGCCCTGAAGTAATGGAAACTGGATTTCAACTGACCAAAGCAAGATCTTGCCAAAAAATCTTTTGTCTAGTACACTTGCTGCTTTTATTAAACACAAAGTCCCTTCTGGAGAAGATCAAGCAGAGTAGGTGGCAACAAATCCTGGCATCACTTTCTGAGATATTAGTGGCCTCTCAGATTGCCTTGTGCACTGGATTTTTTATCTCACTTGCTAGAGCACCACTGAAGCAGAGTTATTAAACAACTGATTGAGTCCCAAACATGTATGTGATAAGCCACTGGGCCCCCCCTTCTGTCTTGATATTTGTTACATTACATGATTTTTCTTTCTGCTCTGCATCTTGAAAAGGAAGTTCAATGTTGTGGAGAATTTAAAATTGGCTCACACTGCAGAGGAGATTTCATTACCAACGTATCAGCCCACAAGGTACACAGTAATTCTCTCCCTTACATTACTGGAATTTTTTGTACCTTTTCTAGGAACTAGGTATTGATCCCTGGAAAATGAAAAACACTTAAAATAAAATATAGACAACTGCAATCCCAGTGATCCCATTAAAGGATGAAATGCTTCATTAACACCTCATAAGAACATTTGGAACACGAGTGGATGGCAACTTTCCTCTTTCATCACTGGGGCATGGTATCCATGAAGGAATGGCTCTTAAACTTCCCAGGATTAGTCTACACACAAATCACTATAGCATGACCAAGACAGATATAAGTTGCAGTGCTGTTTCCTACCATATCAAGATAGTTTTTCTGCTTAGAAATTGTTTTATCACATTCCAGCCTAAATCAGCTACTTAGCAGTTTAATCTTAAATTAAATAGAAGAAAAGTAAACCTTAACAGAAACCATAATTAGTTTGACAAAACTAGGTTAAACTATCAATTAAACCGATACAACTTCATATATCCACATGCCCTTGAACTTATTGAGTGTGAAGAACCCTTATCAAATTGCTGGACGTGATTTCCCTTGAAGTTTCAGCTTGCAGGTTTTGACTGGGAAAAAGCTCTTCACTCTAGCAGAGGTAGCAAATCTGACTGACATTTGAGAAATGTAGAAATGCTGAGTCTCTCCACATGACTACATAGTTTTCTTGTATTTATTTGAGCAATGATGTGAAGACAAAAAAGAGCAATATGAGGTGTCCTGCTGATTTCCATGGCACAAAGGTACCTCTGAAAATTAAGTCCCCAAGCATTATGCAAGTCATAACTTGCACATCAGGTGATGCCTGCCTGGAGTGGCTGGAAGCACACACTAAATTAGCAGGCTTATGAGAGTATAATTAGTTTCCAGTGAGGGACCCAAGAGAATATATCTCCAACATGATTTCAGGTGCTAAATAAAGTGTAATAAAGCCTAAGAGAAGTACTCAATATAGAGACTGGATGCACCTGAGCTAGAGTCTCCTTTATCTCCCAAGCCTGCAGGAGGTTGTAGGGGCTGTCCTAAATCCTAATCCAGGACTCAGCATGTAAAGGATGCCTGGATCACAGCTGTCCTCCTGAGTGGGTGAATGCCCCTTCCAAAGCTCTGTTTCAGCCCAGAGAGACAGAAAATGGATCCACCTATGGGTCTGGCTTCCTAACGCCCAGAACAATCTCATCCTGCATTTTCTGCCAGGTTTCTTATCGATTATTTCATCCAGCTAGAGACTGATTATACCTGAGACATCAATGGTGTTATGTAAATATCTATCCTATACAATCAGTGTTATCTACCTAGGGCTTCTGAGGTTTCTAGTTTACTTCTGATAGGTTCATGAAAAGTAACTCAAGCTAATGATCCGTGTCAGTTGGAAAATGCTCAAGGGGGCTGCAAATCCAAAAAGGTTGAAAACCGAGGCAGTCAATAGACAGATAGTGTCAGTTAGTCAGTCTGATACTCTTAGTGTCTGACAGAAAAAATACCAATAGCTGGCGTGATTGATGGGGAATGAAGGAAATACCACCCACAAACAAAAAGTAAATAAACAGGATCTGAAAGGGCTATGTTGCATTCATTTTGAGACTTCTTACTTTTCCCTTTTTTAAGCTGATTCGATTTCACTCCTTGGTGTAATCCTTTGATCCAGGCATACTTTATAATAAATAATTAAATAATTTCATACATACATAGTGGCCCTCGTGGCAGCACCTTTAACATGAGCTCCACTCCCACCTGAGTGGAGCTTCTGTGAACTGCCATGGAAAGGATTGGAGATACATCTTCTTATATTGAGTGACCTCTGTGTAATTAATAGTGTATTGCCTAATGCCTTGTAAACATGTAAGTAAAAAAATTAAAGAGAGGAAATTATGAGTAATTCAGTTGTCTTAAAAAAACAAACAAACCAAAAAAAGTCATTCTTCTATGTGTTCATCTCCTCCTGGTGTTTGAAATTCTGAAATGTTAAGCCACTTGGAACCATAGATAGCAGAGTTTTTGGCTGGAATCTGGGCGTTTGAGTTCTGCCAGGCTATAAATAAACATAGATTGATTTACATATTTATTAACTGCATTTTTACAAAGTTGAAAGCGTTTCAGGTCCTTGACATACTGTGGTCAAAATGCCAACAAGGTCATTCTGGGAAATACAGAAATTCACCAAGACATTTCCCAGTGCCAGAAATGCATCAGTTAGGAGCAAGGAAAGAGATGAGAGAAGGCACCACATGGGGTCTGTTATAAGTACAGGTGGGGAGGATCTGAAGGAACTTCATGGACGTGTAATATCAATAATAGGCAAGATACTGATGGATACCTCTCAGTTGCTGGCACTGGAAGAGTGTGACCTAGATCAGTTTGTGAAATAGCATCCACAATAGATCAAATTACAGGGAAGACCATGCCTGTTGCCTCAAGGAAGCATGAAGAAATTTACGGTGGAAAAGGAAAGAAAGAAAAGCGTGTGAGTCCAAACATACACTGCTGTTGTTTAAAATGAGCCACTTCCAGGCATCTCTGACAAAATAAAGCCAGGTGAACTGTGATCTCAGCTCTTGGCAGCAGCTCAGTACCAGTTGCACAGAGCATTTCAGCAGGAAAAGTGTGATTTCCAAAGAGGCTGGACTCTCTTTTCCAAGGACCTGTATCTCTTCTCACATGGAATGAAGTGTTCTGATTTTTCAGGCCATACACCTAGAGACTACTTGTACCTTTATCTGCCTTCAATCCAACAAATATTCTGGGGCATGTAAGATTCATCTTTTCCAGCTGAGGCTTCAGCTGACATTTGAACCAGTCCTCAGTACTAACCACACTGTCTCCTTGGTGCCTTGCTCTAGGCTGGAGCAAACTACATGGCTGGCACAAGTGAAAACAATCTGGGGTATCACACGAGGAGGATAAGCCTGGCTTAGGCTGGCAGGCCAGCTGTGAGCAGATCGTGCCACACAGTGTGACAAACACAAGTGCACACCAGCACCTTTAACCAGGACAGTACAAACACTGCCAACACGAGTTATGTTGGGAATGAGTGATGCAACTTTTTGTTCCTACTTTTCTTTCACACCTTTAAGCCTTTTGTCTAAGCTGCACGACCAAAAAAAAAAGAGAAAAAAAGAGAAACACATCATTCTCTGGAGGGGTGAGGAAATACTGCTATTCTAAGCAGGAAAGAACAAAGTCAGTTCCTGAGCCAACATGTAGATCGCTGAAGATTTTACATATTGTCATCAGGAATAGATGCCAGAATCTGATGTCTTTGATGGCCTATCAACAGTCTAATCAGCAACATAAAGCCATCTCAGAATGGAAACTGTCACACACTGAAAGACTGACACTTGACATCTGGTTTGGCAGGTTACAAGGCACCCTTGTAAATGAAGAAATTCAGTTTGTTCATCAGAGTCTATAAATAACACTTCTGTCACCCCAGACGTTCTGGGATTCTACAAGGCGAGTTTGGACAGTCACCCACAAGGCCACCTGGCATGCTGCACTCCTCCCTTCACATTAGGAAAGAGAATTTCAAATTGCCTCTCAACTCACACCTCTGAGAAGACCCTGAAGCCAAAGTATCTACAAACATAGGAAATACAAGAGTAGACAGAAAATTGACTGAAATGTCCCACGATTAACCTATCAAACACAACATTCGTGTGTTAAAATGTTGGGACATAAATCAGATCTTAATTAACATCCCACTCACTGCAGGATGCTCCTAAATACTGATGCCTGCAGAAGAAAATGTTATTTCAGTAGCAGTCCTGGTGCAACTCTCCATTTCTCAGGGATGTAGGGACAGACATAGTTTAGTATCTGGTACTACTATGAAATGCAGAACAGTGAAGCACTTCACAACAGTTACAAAGAGATAAGGAACCCTGCTTAGAAGCTGTAACAGAGCAATAAGATTATGCCAGCAAGCACCAGAACACCCTAATTGAATTATCTTTTAAAGAATGAAGCACTTGTGGCAGTCTCCTGGTTTTGAGTGCAGAGAGTTCCACAGCACTGCAATGTGCAGAAAAGGCTCCATCCTCAAGGTCACTGCTGATTTTATGCCCAGTGATGTTCAGGAGAGTTTTGATGGGCAAAGACTTCAGAGTTTTTTCCTCAAATCAATTGCCCTGATAAGAACTAGCACAAATGGCTGCATGGGATGAGAGCAGAGGTCTGTCTAACCCTCTATCCCCTTCCTCATCATAGTCAAAAATCAAAAGATATGCTGGACTCCACCTGATAGCCTTCTTGGAACAGAGTCAAACTCAAGTACATTTGCTTTGCACTTGTGCATCAACAGACTGAAATTCTGGAAAAAATAACAGGCAACACGTTAAAAGCTGGGGGTTTTCCAGTAATAACTCCTATAAACCAATCACACCCATTGAAATCAACCAGGCATGCCATTTATTTGGTGTTTTGATAAATTATAGCCCCGGGGGGGACTGAGGGCCAGATTTTAAAAGCTGTTCAGCTGTTTAACTCTCATTGATTTCAGTGTAATTGATTTCAGTGGGAGTTAGGGGCCTGCATTGCTTCACACTTTGGGCCAGGCCCTCCTATGGTAGCTGTACCAATTAGGCAGGAGAGCCATTTATCAGGAGCCCCATTAAACAGAATCAGAGGTGCCCAATTACATCTAAATTACCAGTTCAGCCCCCCGATGCTGGAAGGGGAGGGGTGGTTGCTGCTGTAGCACAGGCACCACCACTGACAGGGGAGCATGTCTCCCATTGTATCCCACTTAGAGCAGCACTCATCCAGGGAAAACATCCTGAAAACATCCTGCTTCCTCCATTAATCCACGAGGTATTTTTACCCTCCCACCGGGTCACTCTGTCACTGCAACAGCCTAATGGTGTAATGGATACCAGCAAGAAAAGCAGGCTGAGTCCAAACCTAAATGAGTGGGGCTTACATAATTAGAGGATGAGAGAAAGAGAAGCTAGAATCAGAGACAGGGCCTTTTCAAGGTTTCCAAGGCAGCAAGTGACTGCTTCTCACGCAGTGTGCACCACAATCCTGTTTTCAATTCCACAGCGTCACTTTCCCCTATGAGGAAGAGAAAAGAAATCCCCACTCTTTTGAAATGTGAGTGCTTTTGAAATAATAGAGAGAAGGTCTGGGACATTATGCTCCACATGAGTAGTTGTGGTGATATCTTCATTTATTTGATATCATCTTCTGACATTTCGTTCCATTTGCAGGCGAGTCATTTGTACAAAGGATTCTGGTGCCATGATCTTTAGCTTTTGCCCTGCATTTAATACTAAAGATCACTCAACCATGATGAAACCAGCTGGATGAAATTCTTCTCCTGCAAGACATGAAGGCCAATGACAGTATGAAAGATGTGGGGCTGCTTTGTCATTTATTGCTTCATATCCCATATGTTTGGCTGATTGGTGAAGGGAAAGGTCTGTTTATTAATACAATAGTTCATGTGAATTGCAAGCAGCTGAATGAAAATAAAAAAAAAAAAAAAAAAAAAAAAGGGAAAAAAAACCAGCCAGGAAGGCAATGCAATGACTGAGTAGAACAGACTTAAGGGAGTTCCCAGGAGGGAACCTGCTGAAAACCACATGAGAATGGCAAGTTTGGGTGGCTAAGCCTTCCCTAAGACCATGTTTTGGGAAATAATCTTGGGGGAAAGGGTACTAGCAGGGGGAAAAAATATCCTTTTGGTAAAAACACTGAAAATTTCTGTCAGAGTACCAACAGGTAAAGCAGGAGAAGAAGCTGACTCTAGGAAGTATAGAAATATTTCCCTGGACAGATGGATCATTCTATGTAGGTCAAAATTTTGTTTTCTGCCAGCCTTCATTCTCACTCCTAGGATGACACCAGCTGCACCACATTGTACTGCTGGTTCTTCATTCCTGAAAGCAGTTTTTTTCCAGTGCCAAACCAATCAGAACAATGTAGGTAGCTCAGGTGATGACAGGAACCCGTGTATTGGGAAGAGTAAAATTCATAGACAGCATTCCTAGAATCGACACCATCAGGAGAGAGCCCTCCTGGCCTGCCTGTACCACCAGGACATCCCTCCCAGCTCAAACAAGCCACACTCCCAAGAGTGTCTAGAAAAGGTAAATCCTGACTAAAACTGCTTCCTTTTCAGATCAGCTGTTAATGAAAGCTCCTTGTTACCCACAGCCATGCTCCAGCATGAATGAGCCAGTTACCACACTGATGGTGTGTCAGTGCCTCACTGTATTCCCAATTCAAGATTTAATGCTTACTACTGTTAAGGGAAAAAATATGAATAACTCATTTAGCTAGATTTAATTTCCTTACTCTCTGCAAAGTCTACAAATTAATTCCTCAGTGGATTTCTGTTCCAGTGCTTAACCTGATCTTTTCAGACACAACAGTGATCATTTCTCACTTCCTGCCTTATTCTGCAAGAAAATAGCTCCACAATACCCTGCCTTCTCTGACCTACCCTTGGTACAGCTCTCACATAGCTATGCCAGAGAGAACAAAAAACAAAATTATATATTTGGGTGGAATTTCCAATACTGCAGTCATTATTTTCTATCAGAAAAAGCTCCTTGTTCTTCATGGGACCAAGATCAAACACCACCATAGGGTTTCCCCTAGGGGTACCCAATCCAAGCACACATCTAATTTCAGCTAAGACTGGGGGAAATAAATTCATTTTGCTTTCCTCCACCATATTATCCCAATCTATTTCTTCTCTGTTCTTTACCCAGCTAAATTGTTCATTCACTGTTGAGTCCAACTAACCCTTTTTATAATGTGCTGGTCTTCATAGGTGTGAGAAGGAGGGCATGGAGACTAATGAGACTCATAACAACTCCCAGCCTGTTACTTGTAGAATCTGGCACTTGGGAAAAGCTTCAATGGTATTTTTTCTTGTGATGATGAAAAAATAAAAAAAAAAAGTGGTGCTGCTTGGCCAAAGGTTTCATGACTGAGGAAATCATCCGTAGCTCAGGGTGAATGCTGGCTTTCTGCTTCCTGATGAGCTCATGTTTTCACACATTAGGCTATAAAATTGTTACGTGCAGTATTGGGGCCTCTGGTTTCTCACTGTGACTGACACAGAAGGGCACTTCCTTGCCATGGCAACAAGCCAAAGACACAGTGCTGCAGCCAGAGAATGCACAGAGGTAAAAGTATGGCAGAAACAGTAAAGGTGGATGGGTTGTTCACTGAGACATGTTTTTAGAAAACCAGGTAGGGGGAATGGGAAAAAAGACAAAGGTATTGATATTGCACATTCACTGTAGAGAATGTGTCAGGACCTGGTGCTCCCATAGAAATTGGAGTGGATGCAAAGTGAGGCTGGGATTGCTGAAGTGCTGCCACTGGGGTTATCTCAACCACGAATCTTGAAGTCTTCTTCCTTCAGATATTTTTTTCAATATATTTTCTTTTACACTTGTAAAACCTCCCATCTACTTATGGAAGTTCTCCATTTCTCAAGTAGTTTTTTCTACCCCATCCTCCTTAAGATTCTCTTGAGCCATAAATGCCCCTGCTTAGCCCTTTCTCAGATCAAACTCCTGTTGCACTTAACGAGTCCTTGGCCCAAATCAGGAATGGTGCCAGGATCTCTGGCTCAGGAGATCTCTGAGCAAGATTTCAGCCCAGGTTACCACTTTCATTTTTAAGTAAAATGTCTCTCCAGTGCCTCCAACAGAGAAGTGTGTGTACTAGCCAAGAGTTTTAATCTTTCCCAGAGGCCTTTTGCAGTTGGTCCAGGCAGGCTAACAAGCCTAGAGCTCGTGCACAAGCTTTTAAACATCTGCTCTAAGAGCACCATTTTAGCCCTTTGAGTTTGGCCTTACACATGCTATTTTTGGCTTGTGCTAGTGACTGACATGTTGCTCTGCTGACTGTTATTTCACATCCTGGAAACACTGCAGGCTATGAGCTACAGGATTCTTGGTTTGGGAAAAACACAGGTTTCTTCTGTAAAACTCCATAGCCTGAGTGTGTCCTAACAAGAGTCACCTACCAATAACAAGAAGGGAAAGAAATTAAATGGGTGCTGAAAAATGTATTAATGCTGAAAAGCATTAATACATACTAAACAAAACAGTGGCATAACAGACAGAATTTGATCAGCTGGAATCTCAAATATTGGTGTAGAAGTGGTGCCTTTATAGACAGGGGCTGCTCCAGCCCTGTTTAAAAATACTGGCAGAAGTCGGAGGGAAAACTCGGATTACTGTGTAGGGTGGAAATAGCCAACCTAGTGTAACATTTGCAAATCTTAGGGATTTCAAGCAGCTTGGGGCAAAGGATACTGCACACACATGGTGCCTGCCAGGGTTCAGCCCTCTCCACTCAGCAGGCCAGCTGCCAGGATTTGTGCAGCATGTGTGAGAATGCGTTTGGATAAAGCATTACTGGAAAGGGAACTTAAGCAAACTTCACTGAGCTCACCTGAAAAATTTCCACACACACTTCTAAGACTGTAGTTGTTTTATAACTCGAGCCCAAATGACGCCTCTGTAGAATTTTTAACCTTTGTGACTGTCCCTACATTTCCAGAGAGGGAGGATCTTTTTCTGTACTTCACCAGCTCAAAATTCATGCATCACCAAGTTCAAACATCTCTTACATCTCTTTCAGTTTCCCATTCGGGTGACTCCAACCTAGAGCACACAAAACCTGCAGCAATGTTGTAGAGATTGTGCCACGTTGCCAGTAAATAGTTCCCATTTCCTCAGACACAGCAGAGGTAAAGTGCTCAGAATATTGGAAGGACAGCTGAGTTTGACACAGGTTTCATTAATTCAGTGGATAACAATCCTTC
This sequence comes from Sturnus vulgaris, assembly GCF_052056855.1. Lineage (NCBI taxonomy): Eukaryota > Metazoa > Chordata > Aves > Passeriformes > Sturnidae > Sturnus > Sturnus vulgaris. Next base: position 14,563,683 of record NC_142255.1, read on the forward strand.
CTCTGGCAATGCAAATAGTCTTGGCAGTGCCAAAAATGTCTCTGTGAGTGCTGAGGAGGTACCAGCTGCTGATATGGTGATATGCTGATATGGCGAGAGATTGAATTCAGCCTGGGGAAAGGGGAGGAATATTTCTGGTTGTAGCTGAAAAACAATAAGGGGTGAAAGGAGAAGGGCAGGAACATCACTCCAATTACATGGCTTTTCCCTAAGCTGACCCCTGTGGACACATTTATTCTGATTTCTTTGAATTTAGCACTTGTTGCTGTCTTTTATTTATTTATTTTATTATGATTTTCTGTTTGCTTCTTGCAGAGCTTCTGAAGGTTCTTGAGATCATTCTGTCTGCATATCCTTATACCTACATATCTGCCTCTAACCTGACCACACACTATCTCCAGGCTTGATAGGGCTCTGAGCAGCCTGGTCTGGTGGAAAGTCCCTGCCCATGGCATGGGGATTACAAACAAATGATCTGTCAGGTCTCTTCCAATGACCACTCCATGGCTGTCAAACCTCTGGGTCAGATTCTGCCAGATGTCAGCTAAATCCAAGTTTGAGCTGAAAAAAAGGCACAACCATGGTTTTAATATTTATTGGAGCACTTGGGAATATGCTCAGAAAAGAGACAGCAACAGACTGGAGCAGAGTTCAAGTCTCTCAAAATACAACCAAATCCAACCGCTCAGCACAGTGCTGTAGAAAGCCAAGCTCCACTTAAAGTGTTTGACTTTATTTTAAAATGCAAATGGCTGCAGCCCCCCATCCATCTGATCTGCCAGAGAAGAGGAGTTTGAGGAGGTACAGCAGAGCACACAAAAGTGCTTTTGGTACATCTTGTTATGCTGCAGCAGAAAACTCCAAAATGAAGCCTGAAGACTTCATGTATCAATGAACACTGATTTTGCCTTTCACTGAAGGTACAGAAGAAGCTATAAACACTTCTATAAATGCTGTAGAGTCCCTGCTGCACAGTTGTTTGTAGACACTGTCTCCCCAGATGATTAACAAACAAGAGTAATGGGTCTGTATTTGAGCACAATGCTGCTGGAGTTAATATCCAGATCCTTCCCTGTTTGGGAAAGGCATTTTCTAGGTGTTTGAAAATGGGCTGGTTAATCATCAAAACTGGAGTCATTCAGGCAAGAGGTACTTCAGAGATGAGACAGCAGGGGAAAAAAATGGCTGCTCTGTTTGCTAAAGGTGACAGACTTGACAACATTTTTTTCTTCTGGAAGACAGGTGCTTCATCTGAGTTGACATCAGGGAGTATGGTCATGTAAGATTGTGTAGGTTATGTTATTGATACTGAATACAGGCAAAAAATTGTGGGTTTTTTTAACAGTCACATTTTGCAAGACACTGTGTGGATAAAAAGAAACACTGCATAAGCAACTCTTAACAATTAACCAGAATTCTTGCACCAACAGTGCGACAGGGCACAAAATCTTCTCCTCTCATTATACCCAGTTTGGATTTTCCACACTTGATTTGGCTTTCTGCCAGCAAGAGCACTGGGCCAACACCATTTTCTTTCAACCTTTCCTACTAAAATTGCAAGACACAAATTTTTGTCAAAGAGCATTTGCTGGCCTGGAGAGGTGATGTGTGTTGGTGTTTGTGCAAGGCTGTGGAGATGCAGAATGCTTCAGGAGTGCTGCTTGCTCTGAAGGAGGACCAGAACAGGTCCAGAACAGGTGGGGATGCACACTCAGAGGCTCGGGGAGGAGGAAAGGTGTGTGGCTGCACAGGAGGCAGTGAATTGGAGGTGAATTGGAGGGAAGAGCTCAAGGACAGAGTGCTGAGGCGTTTGGGAGAGCAGAGCTGCTGTCAGCCCCCACTCCAGATTTGAATGCATTTGTTACCCTGACGAGGCTAACACTTTCTCTTTTGTGCTAACTTTGGTTCCTTGCAGTGCACATCCTCCCCCTCTCCTTCTTGAGCATCTGCTGAGGTCACATCTTCTCCTCTGCTCTCCCTGCCTCCACATTTTGGGGATGAGCACTCATTGCTTACCCCATAGAGCACCCAGCTCATGCCCAGCCTCTCCCCTAGGACTGGGACACATGGCACTGCTGGGACAGAGTGACACACTGGGGACAAGGACACTGTCAATCCCAGCACAAAAAGAGAGCTAAAGCAGCCCCCACACTGCATGCTGAGAGGCTTAAGCTGTGCCCAGGCAGCAAGGCCAGCTCAGGATACTGTAGTCCTTCCCTGGGGCTAGGGAGGGAGACAATGGCTGTTTGCTCAGGGTCTGCAGCATATCCACATGGATTTTCTGCCACTGGGCCCTTCTCAGTACCTCCCTAGGGGGAGGAAGACATTGGATCAAGAATTGCACACTGTTGCTGGGCTACATCGTATTTTGTCTTCCAAATTCAGGATGAAGGGCCAGAAATTAAGTGAGAGCCAGAAGATACTGCATGTCCAGTGGAATAACTGTCAGTATTTTTTCTCAGCTACAAGTTCTGGTCTGCTGGACATTGGGCCACCAACCTTTCCCTGCTGCTTCATTTCAGATGCCTTATGTAAGCCATTCAAATTCCTTCCAGGACATGCTTTGGCACCTGTGCAGCAGGTTTTCTCTGTTGGTGTAGGCACCTCAGCCTCAGTTCAGTGACAACAGTGGAATTTCTGTCCTGCACATCATTGCCTGGCTTGTACTTGTCATGGTCTGTATGTACCACCTACAGACAGGGATGGGGAGCTGACATGCTGGTGAATCCTGCCCTGAGAGGAAACAGAGCAGGAAGAATCTCTCCAACAGAAAATTCTCACCAGACTAACTCTAAAATAAATCCTTCTTTGTCCTTCCTAAGACCTAAGTAGCCCTTGCTGAAGCTTTTATTTTTCAGCTTAACTCTTCAGGCATCTTACATATTCTCTACCTAGGGAATATCTACTAATAAGGCCTGAGCATACTCTTGCAATTTCTTTCAAAGCTAACTAACACTAATCTATCCCTTCAGGACTCCACCTTAATTACTATAATTTTTACTACTACTCCTGGCTTATATATTGCTGGTCTGTGTTTCAGATTGATGCATTCTTTCCAGATGGGGCAGGTTCTGGGATTTGGGGGAGTGGAGATCATCTGTGAGACAGGAGGAGAGGAGGAGGAGGAGAAGCAAGAAATGGTCAAACAAGTTAGAAAATTTCTCCAGTCTACCAGCCCCAAAATTTCCAAAACAAGGGAATAAAAATGAAGACAAAACAAAATTGGAACCTCGGGATTTAGGAGCTGCAGAGAAGGATCCAGCTGATTTATTTTCTGCAAGAAAATTTCCCTAAAATATAGCAATTCAGATGGAGTGAGATAATACATGTGAGCTGACTTAGGCTAACAATACAGACTGGAAAAAGTGAGTGCAACAGTTTTTATGTATTAACTTTCATGTACACATTTTTAAAACAACGTATTTCAGTGCAGGCATGCTAGTTGCAGGGGTATGTTTTCAAGCTGCAAAGACTGGTCTCTTCATGCTGAGACAGGAATTTTTACTGAAAAATTGACCTAGAAGTGATTTTTTAACAGAGAGAAAAGTTCATAATGGTAAATAATCCAAAGCTGGAGAAAACGATTTTTTTGAAATATCCATTTTCACTTCCTCTAAACTGATTTTCTCCAGCACTCTTATTTTCTCTTTCTGCTATTAAATTCCAAAGTCAGGGTTTTACTGTGCTTCAGCTTTTCAGGCTGTGCTATTCTGACTCCTCAGCACTCCAAGGGCCTGCAGGAATTAAGTGCCTCTCACAATAGGACACATTTCTAGGGTGAAGGTTTAATTTGGCTCTGGACTGTGTGACTAAGTGGATGAAAAAGCAAACAAGAACTTCCTCACATCTCTCCATCAGTTCTGCTAATGGGAGCTCTAAGAGTAAATGAGTTGATTTGCTCGGCTATGGGTGGGAAATGAACTGAAGCAATCCTCTACCCACCACATGTCCAGCCAAAAGCAATTTAACCAGCAAGGAAATAAGGAAAACTCTGATGTCCTGCTGCTCCAGGGCAGCCACATGCTGTTATCCTGCCCAGGTAGGAAGGCAATGCCATGGAAGTTCAGATCAGTGGGACTCCATGGCCCCACACTTGTGCTAGAAGAGCTTTACAGTGAACATGGGAGTGTTTCTGGGTTTAGACACATGGGTTGGTCATGGCTTTCTGGGGCAGCATATTCAATTTATCATTTGTTGAACACAGAGCAACAGTGAGCTACTTCAGCACCTCAGTGTCCCACAGACTTTCCCTTTCCCTTCTGGGGAATCCTTCAAGGATCCTTGGTATGGACCTCTCCAGAGCTAGCACTCCAAATTATCCCTCTGGATCACAGCAAAAGATGCCCAGAGTCTGTATTTTGCTGTCAGCTCTGCAGTCCCATGCACAGGTAAGAGGACACCGGGAGGCATTCTTTCCTAAAAACAGGGAGGGATAGTATTGCCATCCTAGTTGGCAGCCTCACAACACCCACCTGAAGCAGGTAAATTCTTTTTTTTTAATAGAGATGTGTTAGCTGGGTTGATGTGGCCATCCAGGCTGGGCTGTCCTGCTGCACAGAACACAGGGCAGAGCAGGGATGCAGGATGTGACTCCCGAATTTGTGCAATCACTCTGGTGTGTCCATGCTCAGCCCACCCTGGGAACCAGCTTGGACAGCACTTCCTTAGGGATCCCAAGCAATGCACCCCTGTCTGGGGCACACATTCCCTTAGACAGTGAGCAGCATGGACAGGAGCACTGCCTGAATTTCCTGCTTTTATTCTTCTTTGTCAGCAAAACTGTACTTCTGTCCTGGGAATACCCCAGTGATGCATAGCTTCTGCTGATGAGCTAGGATTAGAAGGACTTTGCATAAGGCTGTTTGATTAAGTGGCTATTATCAACTAAAAACTTAGTGCTTCCCATTAAGTACTCTCAAACGTGTGTCCTCATTTTACTTATTTTGTGCTTGCATTATGCTTCACAAGAGGCAGCCTGGCATTTTGCCTCATCCAGGCCCTTTTGCCCACACTAATAAGAGGTTCTGTCTTGTTCAGTGCTAGTTAAGGAATGCAATGCCCTGACGGAGCCCTTCCTTAAAGGTGTTTCTCTAAAATCAGCACATCACTCTGTAGTTTGCTGTGCAAATTGGCCCAACCTCTCTGAACTTTCTGCTCTCGACCAGATCCTTCAGCACCTCTCCCTGAGGCAGATCAAAGCCTGCAGCACTGACAGAGGACTAAAACAATAAGGCTCTCACCTTTTGTCTTTGTTTCCATTGCTGTGCCAGTTTGATTTGCTCTTTTGCAGCATCTGTGCTCAGGCTTCACTGATTTCATGTAATAGTCCAATATACTTTTCACAATCTATATTCAATTTATACCCACACCCCACTTTAATCCTTCTGTCCAGACCACTTATTTCATACTTTTTTACATCAAATTGCTTTCACCATCTGTTGGCTCCATTGCCCTACATAAGCCAAACCCTCTGAAGGTATAATTGCAATATTGTTCATTATTTGCTCATTCCCCTTCCTCCCAATATACATAATGACAGCAAAATGAAGAAATAATTTAAATCTAATTTAAATTCCCTTCAAGCTTTTTACACTATGCTGATCAAAATAGTAGCTAGGGTCTTCAAAAGAAGAAGCCATCCATCTCAGAAGAGCCTTGATGCCCTTGGATAGCTATCTGTGAAAATGAGTGAATTTCTGTAGGACTGGAGCACCATGTACCAGCATTTAACTAAGCTGATGGCAAATGCTATCAGCACATCAGTATGCTGTTAAATCATTGCACAGAAGAATTCCAATCTGGTTAAACAGGATCTGATTTTATACTGCCACTTCCATGAAATAAATGTACTAAAAACATTATTTCTTCTTGACTTATCTATTTTCATCTCTATTTCAGCCGAAGCTCGTTGTGCTGAGGCTGTGCACTGTATATTGTGCTTGGGCAGTTTTTCAGGCATCTACAGAGAAAACCTGTAAGCACCAACCCTCTTCCCCAGGGATAACTATTCCTTGAGCTTTGATTTAATTTTTCCTACAGTCAGGAGGCCACCCACAGAGCTCCAGTTCTGCCTGTCCTGCTTCATTTCTGCCTCAGCATTAACAGCAAGGGCGCAGAGGGGCATCAGTCTCTGGCAAGATTCATAGGTTAATTCAGACCTGGATTTGCATTTACCTTTAGGAATTCCAGGGGGAGGAAACTGCTGCAGAGCTGGAGGAAGAGCCCCTGCCCAGGATCAGAGGCACACACTCCAATGCAATCCATTCCACCAGCACCCAGCTCCTGCAGGAGTAACTTCAGTGCAGATAAATAAGACATGTAATTTCTTGTCAGGCTGTTGCATTTCCCACTGCTCGTTTTAACAATTACACTCTGTGACTTTTTTATTAAACAACCGAAAAGAATAGATTTGTGTAACCCAGGAAGAAAAATTGCCTGGAGAAATGAAACATACCCAGACTTAATTTTCTCTCCTGCGCTTTTTGAGGTGTTTGAAATGAATGCGTTTTCAGTGCAGCAGTCAGTAACAAGACCTGTGGTTTTGGCACTTCTTTGCCATGCTCACCTCTTCACCAGCCAATTTCATTACAGACAAACCCAGGTGGAATAAAAGGGCTCATCCAAGCCATGGCACAGCTTTCTCCTCCTGGAAACCAATGGAAACACTGCCATAGTTTACAACAGGGATTGCCAAAATCCCACCATTATTTCATATGCAGCTTTCTCCAAGCCTTATTTTTAAAGCAATTAATAGAAGGAGTGATTGACCTTTAGTGAGCCATATCCCAGTGGGATTTGTAATCAATGCTTCTTCCGAGTGCTTCTTTGCATTGACATCTGTACCAATTAGTGGCTTCTTCTACAGAAAGGTTACACAAACACAATTTTATTTCTTATTATTAATTATTTTTCAGACAGGGCCAAGTTTTAAGTGACTGCCTGGACTTAACAGCTTCAATATTGGATTTGCTCTCGTAAGAAACAGGCTGCTTATAAGACTGAGCTGGAAAATAGATATTCAAGGAGCAGACATGCTGAAAGAGCTGAAGAACTTAGTTTTGCTTTCAAGACCAGAAGTTTGCACATAAAACACACTCCAACACTCTTTACTACAACTTCAATGCTTTTTTAGACAGTGCTGATTCTGAACTCAAGATCAGCCTGTTAGATAATAAGATAAACAGGTAAACAGATAACAAGATCAGTCTCATTCTGAAACCCTCTTTGTTCAACTGGTGCACCTTTGAAACAAAAATAAAATATAAAGGAATAAAACTGAACTTTATCTGAAGACCAAATAGAGAAGATTCTGAGACATCGACCTTTCCTCTAGGAACATCTCTGTTTAATTCCAACTCAGCAGAATGCAACATGGTATCATGGTCTCACCCCATCAGGACTGGGAGGAGAATCAATAAAATGTAAAGCTCATGGGTTGAAAAAAGAGCAGTTTAATAAGTGAAAGAAAATAAAATATACTAATAATACTGTGTACAATAATAACAATAATAATTGTAATGAACCTGTTAAACAGGGACGATTGGAAAAGGAGAAAGGTTGGGGAACAAAGACTTTTGTTCCACATGATGTCCAAGTCATTAAAATGCATCTCGCTGTACCTGGAACATTTCTCTTGTGAGGGACAGAATACAATCTCCTTGAAACAGCTACAACAGTTTTGTTGGGTGTATTTTTTTTCCAGGCAGAACAAGCTGAATCTTTCCTAGTATAGTTATTTCTGTTGGAATTGGTGCCTAGCAGAGGAGGTCCCTCCCTCATGACTGGGGCAGGATGGGTCAAGACCTTCACAGAGGAGACTTCAGCTTCAAAAATCAAGGACATTGATAAAGTTGAAGAAAGGCTTGAAGGAGTAAGTGCTCTGTGCTGCCACTACTGCTGAGTTTCAGGGCAATTTTTAAGGCAACATCTAGGTTATAAACATGAAAATATGGCATTCCAGACTCGCAGCCATCTGAACGTGGCTGACGGTGAATGCTCATTTCTCTCATTTCTCACCAGGGTGAGTATTGATTTCATTTCTCACACTACACTAGTCACTTGACCAAGCTGCAATCCAATATTTAATGTTAGTCACACTGGCTCGTGGAGGCCTGTGGTCTATAGTCTATCATATGGTGACCTTTTTGGTGACTGGCATAGCCTTAATCATGATAGAAAGCACTGATATAGAGGTATTCACATCATTATTTCTAGCACTGGCAATAGGATTGTTGAAGAAGTAAGGTATGAGCAGAGTGGCATTTACTGTTCCCTGTGGACAAGTGTAGTGATTTGTTGTACAGTTTAATATTGTGGGGTTTTTTAAGAACAAGGACAAAAAGTTGGCTGCATAGGCAGCTGAGAGGAGGTAAATGTTCTGCTCTAAGTGAAGGACTGCTCAGAACAGAGGTATCAAGGCTGAAATTCCTCACATTAACTGTTTGCACAGCTTTTCCCAACAACCTCACTCCCCTCTGAAAGCACAGAGCAGAGAGTTTGAGCCTCAGAATGAAGCTTGAGCCAGTGACATTGTGAAGTCCTGTAAAAGCTTCATGTTTGTTATGCTCAAGATGGAAGATGCTCAGATACTCTGGGAGCACACAGACATTAAAAATGGCCAGGAGAGCCCAGCCCACAGGGAGTTTGCAATTTAAGCAGCTGACCTATGAGCTGGAAGGTCTCTGCTCCCATGAGAGGCCCTGATAGCAGAAACTATTTTTCATTGAGACCAGTCCACCCCTCAATGTCCTCTCCCTGTAAGAAATCAATTAAAGGGATCAATACTTTTCCATGCTAATTTTGCCATTTGCTAGTCTTCCTTGCAATCTTTGAACACTTTCCACCTTCCAAACTATCCTTACCTTCTATAAACATTATCACTTATCCAAAATATTTTGCAGTTATTACATGAGCTGTATCAACATCCTCCAGAAGAGCAAGAAGCTGTGATTGCTGGTGAGATCCTCACCACTGTGAAGGGTTAACCTGAATCTCAGGTGCTACTCAAGCTCCCAGGTTGACCCTCAGCGAAAATTAATAGCTTGTATCTGTTTAATATTCCTTTCCAGTACATTGTCAAATCATTTCATCTCTGCTTAAATGGATCAGTGGTTTTCATCTTCAGTGTTTCCTCGTTCCTCTTTTGGGTTTTACTAATTCTTTGTTGTTTGTAAGTATTAAAATCATAGAAGAAAGTTCTTTTGTTCAATGCTCTTATTTTTATATCATAAGGTTTTCAAAAAGTTGGAGGTAAAGGACAGACATCACATTAGCAGATCTATGTTGTCTTGCTCCAACTAAAAAAGTGGACCACATCTACACCTTTTATAAGTTGCATTACAGACATGACAGTGTCATCATTTGCAGCTAATCAAAACATGCCAGTTGGGCACAGATTTTCTAAACACATGTATCAGTCTTATTTGTCATGCAAGTCATAAATTTAAACTGATGCATCTGTTACAACCATTGGTGCAGGAGATGGAAATGCTCCATAGGGAGGCTTTCAGCTTTCCATTTAGTGCTAAAGTGGTACAGAACTCTATCAGATGTATTATTATTGTCATTATTATTTAATATCCCCCTCTGCCTCCCCCGTGCATTAGCCACTTAACAGAAAGCACGAGTGCAGCCCTTGTCTCAGACTGCTTGCCATGCAAGTGACAGACTGGTGTCCAAGGGACAATAAAACATATTTCAAAGAGCATGGCCAAGATCCTCCTGGAATGGCTGCATGGTTGCTCAGGAGAGGGGGGCCAGCTGGCTGGTGGACACAGAGGGATTTGGGGGGTTGGTGTTGCTGCTGAAGTGTAAATATGATGGTGCAGCCATGAGTTTTCAGGAATGGCACGATGGTGAATGAATTCAAGGAGTGGTTGTGAGCACTGATACTTCATTAGCATAGACACCAAAGAGTGACAGAAAGAAAGAAGTATAAAGAAATATATTGCAGATGCTGGATAACAGAGAGGTGACAAACTGACCCAACTGCAGTCCTTTGGCCTGGGTTCAGATGTTCTGCATGCACTGGGCAGTGTCTAAGCCTTGCATGCCCTCAGGCTTGCATTAGCCACGCTTCCAAGCTCAACAACTTCTTTCTTTCAACAACGTTCCTGACAACTCCAGCTTGAAGTCTGTTCTTGTGCTGCTTTTGCAGGACTCATATGCTTGACTTGGGAAAAAAAAATCCTTTCTTCATTACACTTTGCAGGTCACAGAGTTAACAAGTTTCCAAGAAATCCTTATGTACATCACCCTTGGGCAAAGGCAGGGGACATTCTTTGAGCTTCCAGGTGACCCCTGGAGCCCAGTGATGACCACATTCATCACCCAGATGAGATTTCCTCGGGAAGGTATACTTTGAATTTGTTCAGATCTTAATGAGTTATCTACGAACCATCAAATATTTCACATTCCATATGGATCATCCAGGTTTCCTAAATGACACCATCAGCTAGGGTGGCTGCAAGGATCATAAATAACTCCCTCAGTTTAATGAGTTACAGTCTGAGGAAAGGCTGCTCTAGCAGGTAATGAGTCACAGCTTCACTTTGTTGTAGAGCAGCTGAGACACTTGATTTACTGTGAGGGTTACCTGTATTAAAACTAATCAGAGGCTATCGAGGAAACCCAAACAGACCCAACCTACCACAATTTAATCTCCCCACAAATAAAACCTACTCGTAAATCAGAGCCAGCATGTAAATGTGTCCCTCTAATGCTTCTATTAGGAAACCTAAAGCCACAAAAAGCTCAGTAGGATGTGAAAACTGTGGTAATGTTGGTGGTATCAGGCTAATTCATAGCACAGAAGGAGACGTAAGATACATTGTGATGGTTAAATAATCAAGATAGAGAAAGCAATCTGACAGATATGTTGGAGTATCTGTTTTCATTTTGAAACATAAAATGGGCACATTTTTACACTTTCATCGACCTTCCCAAAAAAACACAGAGAAAATTATAGATAAAGGTATTAAAATTGTCGTTGTAATTTTTACTTACTGAAAGGAGAATCCTAATAGAAAATCCAGTAATCAAAACATACTGCTTTTAATAAAAAATTACATAAAAAGCTGAGTTTCACAGAAATACGTGTATTTATTATGGTTGAAGCATCTCTCTTGATCAGCTCTGGTAATGAGCTTTTCTCAAGCAAACAACAGCAATAGTTCATGGAGGGTCTGTTCAGCTTGATTGAGAAAAGGCATGTTGATACAATGGAATGACTGGTGACAATCACTCTCTTGAATAATCATTATCATATTGTCTTGTCCAGGTGGTAAAACAATCTCCACACAGAGGAGAGCTGAGACTGAGCCTTTGTTCAGGAGCTTTTGTTCACCTCCAGAACTTCAGTCCACAGCAGACCAGGTGGGAACTACTGCAACTTATGTGAATCAACGAAGTTGAATATTTTAAAAGCCAAATCTTTTGTAAAGACCTTGATCCTCATCCTCACAGTAGATGTACAACTTCAGTTCTCTGTTCCAGAATGGCACTTTTAATTTTGTACAGAATGGAAGAATCAAGATCCTTCTTGTCAAAATATTAACGATACACGTCCACATGGAGGAAGTTATGCAAGGAAGTTTTGTTGAGTACACTGGTTGTCTTAAGGTGCCATGCTCCATTTTGCTTCAACATGAAGTGCACAGACTATTGGTAATAGTAAATTATTGCATTTGGGATAAAAATTCAAGGAAATAATTTATTACAAAATCTGCATTCAAGCCATCTCTCAGCTTTCACATACTGGTCATAAATCACCAGAGAGACATTCATGATTGATTCACAGGAGAGACCATAGGAAAATAAAAAATAATAGTTGCCTTCTGAACAACTGTCCTTCATCCTAATTATGCAGCCAAATATATCCTTCATAATTGACAGTTAGGATGTTTCTCTCAGAAAAGAGACTTTGGAAATCGGAAAGGAAACTAAAGTGTAGATGCAAAGGTAGAATCCCTGAATGATAATTTCAAGTGTTTGTTAATAGGCAGTGGGAAATAGCTCTCATCCTTGTGCTGTCCGTATGGGTTATGGTGTCTTTATAGCACCAGATCCCACTGAGTTCTAAGGAATATCCCTGAAAACAATGTCTCAAGGTAATTTCTTTCTCTAGGTTAGGTCCTGTCTGTAACTTTTCTGGGTAAGTGCATATGGTCCCCTCTGGGAAGATGAACAATTTTAGTGGCAGAGTGAATCCCATCTCTTCATGTCCCACCGTAAGTGTAAAAGGCCAGAATTAGTTTCTTAATCTAGAGGGGAAGGACATTTAAATGAGTAGTGAGATATAATTTATTTTTCAACCCATTTGAACTAGCCACCCCATTCTCTGATGTGAGATAATAATTAGCATCCAAACCCACACTACTGCACCCTCAGCATTAGCAGAATGCCATTTTTGCCTTATGGACAGCCCTTCACTCCACAAAAATGTAGGAGATAGAAAACGTGCCTTTTTCTCAATGAAAAATAACTAGTGAGAGCTCACCTGCAGGCCACTCTACCCAAAGAGCAAACATTCATGTGAGAGCTTTCAGGATATTTCCTGTAACCCAATTATTTTCTTTTTGAAATAGCAATGAAAAGTGGAGCAGGAATGTAACACTGTTAAGAACCTGTCAAGCTCTGCCTCTCCCTGTTGCTCCATTTTCTCCATGCTTATTGAACACTCTAGAATTAGCATCAGGCGAGGCTGTGTTTGAGAAGCATCAAGATAACAAGCTCACAAATCTCCTTTAAGGACACCTTGCTTTCCCACACCCTGAGTGTTTGTTACAGGAGAGTTGTTCTGTTATGTCAACCAAAATATGGGCTCTGTCTGCTCCACAGTAAGTAAATGAATCAGACATTTTTTTCCTTGAGGGCCTTGCTTATTTCAAGGTCAAGTAGAGCAACTCTTGGCTGCCTTATTGAGGCACTGTCAAATAACTTGGTTTTATTATTTGACTGCCCATTGCATTGCCCTGTTTTCATGTTGGAGGTCAGGCCAAGAGCAAGTGAATTCCCTTTGTCTTTCACTGACTTAGCTCAGTTCCAGTGAGGTCAACAACTCCTCTCTCTCCCCTGCATTCCTCCATCCTGCATTTTTATCATTGCTTCTGAGATATTACACTCCTTCATACCAAATGCTGTAAGGATCCTTCATAAGGGGAAATTCAGCCTCCAGGACATTGGGGATGAAAAGATGCAGCAAGACTCTGGTGCTCTTTGTATAAAGTTTGCCTGCACATCCTCAAGAATGCTCTGCAAGGTCTTCTACAGTGACTTCAGGAAAGGCTCCCCTCACAGCTGAGTCTTTATATCAGATTACCTTGCCTTAAATATCAGTTTGTGTACACACACATTACATACTACAAGAGGCTGTTATAGACATTCCAGTTTCACATAGACATGAAATAATTTAGGGATTACCTTAATTCTAAAAGCTTGAGCCAATAAAGCACAATAAACTCCTAAATCCCCAATAAAATAAGTTTTAAAAAAATTCAGTTCCATTCTTGAAGTTCCTACTTGCTTCCATTAGTCTGTGTGCAAACCTTTGTTGTCAAGAATGCTGAAAGTCAATTATAACAGGCTATTACAGTAGAGTACAAGACCGAAGAAAAACATTTAATTTTGGCCAAAATGCTCACTATATACTCATATTGCTGCCATTTTTCAAAGGCACATTGTTACTTACAAACATGAACCTAAAAGATTACAACTCAACTCAGGGTTATGTGCCCAGCTAAAAAAGATTGTGACTGACCTTATGGTACCCAGAGGCATTGGGATAGCTAAGGTGACAAAAGGGTGTTCTTTTACATCAAGCTCACCCAGCTGAAATTACATAAGTATATAAGGTAACACCCAACAACACTGTTAGCTGCTCCTAAGATGAACCTATTGAATTAAACTGGGGTCATGCATCAGTTAAGGGGTGAGAGAACTCTGTTCTGGCCAAAAAAAAAAAAAAAAAAAAAAAAAAAAAAGGCTGGTTTGTGGGAGCTGGTTTTGTTTTGAGAAATTGTTCCACAACATCACAATGCCATCAGTGAAGTTCCTCCCTTTTCTGTCTGTACCGTCCTACTCTGTATTTGCTGAGTGCCTTGAGTCTTTCATGGACAGCATGGGCCATTGTTCTAATTATTATCTATAATTATTTAGCTTCCCACTCTCCCATGAACATATTTACCTCAGCCTCGGTGACAGAACACCCTATACAGTGGTTCACTTTATCTGTGACTACAGTGTGTCTTAGAGAGACCCTGGTACTACAGATCCACCACAGACTTACACAGGAAACTCTCTTCCATGAAGAAGAAACAGCTAATCCAGAAAAGCCCTAAGCCAGGATTTTACCAGCTCAGAGATGTTAATAAAATCTATTCTGCCAAGAGATACAACAGTCATTTCAATAAATCCAGGAACTAGTACCATGAGACAAATACAATGCTCTACATCATGTCTAGAGAAACTAATATGACTGGGCTGAAAGCATGCAATGTTTGATTGAAAGTGTTCATGCCAAGCTGCAAGATCCACTGGGAATGTGGTCATGGACAGTAAATAAAAAGCTCCAGGGGAAGTCAGCCCATGCAAACCTGGCTGGATTTCAAGATGCCACTGAGCATCACTGTAAACAACTTCGTTATTAAGGGGACAGTCTGATTTACAAGTACTGGGTACATCAAGTCATTATCTAGCAAGAAGTGTCAGGGCACAACTGTTCAGTGTCTGGGTGGAACTCCACTTGCTTACAAAGTGTTCATAGTTCCCATGGTCCAAAGCACTTCATAAACTTTCATATAAAAGCTCTGCTACACTTTGTTATTAAAGGAAGTTACTTAGAAGGTGGGCACGTAGAAGGAGCAAATTGTGTCCAGCTAACACCAAAAAAACCCCCAAAGTAAGGGGTCAAAATGAAATCACAGCAATGAACTTTGGGCTGACCCGCCAATATTAATGCTCAGAGTTGGGCAGAAGTGTCCATGTGTCACCAGCAGCTGCGACTGTGTGAGAGCTTGGTGTGACTTCCTACACAAAAAATGTCACCATCACTCCTCGTGTTACCCCACCACCTGGAAGACAAATTCTTGTAGACTCCAGGGAGCATTGCCTTCTGCTGCATCATCAGCCACGGACAGGTCTGGCCAAGAATATTTTCCAGAGTGTGACAGTGACAGGAAAGAAGAACATTTGTAATAAGGTGTTACTAGTGTATCTTAGTTGCTTCAGAAATTCACATCAATATATAAAATACAGATTACATTCCTTTTTTGACTGACTAAATAGAATTATCTTTTAGAATTAGAGTTTCAAGGTCTCCTTACAATAAAGAAATTAAATATTTTTATTGTATATTGACTTACAGTTTGGACATGCATTGCTTTATGAGAAGCTGATTAATAGTCAGGAAAACAGCAGTCTATTGTCCAGTGATTTACTTTTCATTTTCTGATTCTGCAAATTAACTTTCCTACTAAATGAGGCGTTAGGCTGATATCAATATTTGCAGGTACTCCACAATTATACTGTGTTTGCTAAATGATATTGCTTTAATTCAAGAGTCATTCGGATTTCCATTTAGACCCTGATCCTGATGGGTGCCTAGTTCTGCTGTGAAAGTGTTGCATGCCCTCAGGTCTCATGGAGTCAATGGCACTAGAGATTACTCATCTGCCTTCAGATTCAAGTCTCATTTATTTGGGGAACCATAATTAGAGATTAGGAGCCAGGTTTATGCAATTATAGATTGCAGACAAGATGTGCAATGTGGATTGTAGACAAGACAAGACACTCAATTCTTGCATTCAGGAATCTCCTCTCTTTTAAAACTCTTTTTATAGATGGAGATTTCAAGGTGAACCTTGACTTCTTGTTAAACTAATGTCTTCTAATTTTCTGCATTTTTTAGCTTCAGTGAGGTGTTCTCCATCCTTTCATCATGTAGGGGGAGAAACAGCTATCTAATCTGCTTGTCTGAAGGAAATGCCTTTTTAATGAGTCCGAGTCTCCAGCAGGACCCAAAATAGCAAGGCAGTAAAGTCAGAAGTGTTTATAGAAAGAAATTGCTTTAAAAGTGTTAGTGTCATGGTATCTTGGAAATGACAGCTGATATATCCACAAGCTGCCCCAGTCTCAGTTCTCCTTACTGCCATACACCCTTGGCTGATGGGCACGCTTATACCCCCATTCTACACTGGTAGGTGATTAAAATCCCTTCCTGTCTCCTCCCTCCTGTGCCAGCTGGTCCTCAGGAGAATCACGAAACATAATTTCAAAGGATCCCAAGGAAAAGCCTCTTGGCTAAAGCCCTGGGATCTCATATTTATTTACATTTTCTTTCTTGTACTTTGAACATATCTGAAGTTGTTCCTTATTTTCTTAATATGTAAGCCTTCCCTCAGACAAATGCACCAAGCAGGACCAGCCAGGGGTGCAGATTTGCTGCCAAGGGGATATGATTTACGTTACATGCAAATCTGTTTTGGCAGCACACGAGCCCTCCTTTCATCCAAATGGCTTAAAGCAAATGAAAACTGGCCCGAACACGGATACACTGTCCTGGAAATAAACCCAAATGGGTGTAGTCTGGGACTGGTATCTGAGACAGCTGTGCCTGATTTTTAACTTCAGTGGTGGGATTTTGAACGGAGCAGAATGCAAACCTCTCGGGGACATTATTTTCCTGCCCCTAATGCAGCGCTGTGACATCCTCGCAGACAGGTGGGAGCATCTTCTCTGCCAGAGCAAGGGGCAGAACAAACCCGGCAGACTGAGGCAAGCGTGCCCGAGGGCGGCTCTCACGATGATGCTCCTCAGTCACCCTTGCAATTATCTCAGATTAGCAGCGATTTACAGCCGGGCTGGCACCCAGGGCCACGGGGCAGGAGAGCAGCCCCAAGACTGCACAAACACCTGTCTAAAACCATAGCCAAGGGCAGGACTGAGGATGCAGATACTTGAGTGAGTGTCAGACTGCAAGAGCTCCTCCTGACCTACAATGAAGTACAGTCACTCTGTATATCCAGAATAAAGGGAATATCCAGAGCAGTTTTGGTGGCAAAAGTCAATAGTCATGGTTGCAGCACTGCTTTGGTTGGTTTTTTTAAAATATATATCACAAGTCTTCTTCACAGGTAAGAAGACAGTTTTCTCTTAGCACCCGTTCTTGGTTTTCCCTGCTGTATCCTCAGCAGGAACAGGTACAGTGCTCCAGTGTGGCTGTACTGGGTGAGGCACACATTGCTCCCTGGACTGTAAAATATGTCTGGAAGGTTTGGGAATATGATTCCAATGGCAATTGTAGAGATGCCTAATGATACAGCTCAGCTGCTTGCTTTGGCACACTTCATAGGAGTGGTTTCCACCAGCTCTGCTGAAGGGAAATCATCCTCTCCTGTTCCTTCTCCTGTTACCCACACTGCTGATGGCCAAGCTTAGATTTTCAGTTTGAACTTTTGCCCCTTGAGGTGTAAGATACCAGTCAAGTACTTCACTAAGGTCCTCACCCTACACAGTTCTTCAGTGCCACACACCCCATATACCACAGGCAATGACTCTACAGAGGATCAAAAAAGTTATGCCTGCCTAGTATCAAGACACACAATTACACAGCTAACAGGAGGGGGGAAAAGTGAACTAAAGCAGAAATTGTTTCAGCACGGTGACAGATTAAGAAAACTCTGTCTGCTAATGTTACCCAGAGGTGAATTTGACAGAGTTACTCAGCAGGGAGATGTCCAGAGACAAGATATAAGAGATGGTCTCAGGGGAGCTGGCTTCTTTAGGATTGGAGTGCCCACCCTTATCTAGGGCAGCATGCTCCCTCCCAGCAGTGAATGTTGGAGTGTTTATAAAAACCTGACAAAGTATCTGCAAGATGTTTTGGTACAAATTACTGTGGGGGGAAATGCTTGCTTTGGTTGTGGAAACACCTGAGAACTGTGTTGGCAAAACTGCTGAGCCCTGAGGAGAAGGGACTATTGTAGCTATAAAATCATTTTTCATTCTAGGCTAATGATAATCCAAGAACATTAGTATTCCACACATTAGCAGTTAAAGCTGAGTCAATTTAGGCCAGAAAAGCTGTTTGAGTATAGCAATAATTAACTATTAAATCCAACCAGGTCACTTGAAGCATTCTACTGAGATCTCTGAGGAATGTGGTCTGTTTATAGGTGGCATAAAGCAAACTCAGGCCTACCAATGTACTTCAGTGGAGATGCAAGACCCTCACTCTTTCTTTCAGCAGAGCAGGAGGAAAATTCAGAAGGAATTTTTCTAGAGGAAATAAGTGTGAGTATACAACATAAATAAGAAAAAAATCCAGGCATTCTGTCTCTTCTGGACAGAAACTGAACTGAAAATTGTATTCTGCTGCAATAAACCAAGCAACCAGATGTTTCAGATAATTAGTATTAGAGTCAAATTTTTCTAGCAGCTGTTTTCCTTGTGAAATAAAAGCAGTGTATCAGCCTGCACAAATTCTTCCAACAGGATGTCTAAGATGTGATCGAGACACAAGATGTCATTTGCATATATTATATATATATATTCTCAAGAGCTTTAAAGCATCAACTTGAATATTGGTAACTGCAGTAGCACGTGCAGAAGTTTACTTCTGCCTCCAGATATATACTTGGTGAGTTAGATGAGTTTTCAGAGCTTTACTGCCTTCAGCATCTAACTTAGAGCAGGCAAAAGATGACTGGAAAGACCAGCATGCCTCAAAAATATGTATTGGTTCTGTTGGGTATTTTTTTTCCAGGAAATTTTAAGACTTCCCCTAGCATAAGTCTGTATGTTCAAGTATTTTGAGAGACACCACTCTTGTTTCACCTATTTAAAAGTCTGTGAGCTTGTCCATTCAGTTTATAACGCACTACAGCATCCACCTGGAGCAAAGCATCTGTCTAGTCACGCTAATTGAATTAGTCTGTGAATTTACCCATCTAGAGATAGAGACCTTGCTAGCTTCCCAACTTCAGGATTTCTGTAGAAGAGGTGCCTAAATAAACATTTTAGGAAGGACATGAGCACTTTTGTTGTTTAATGAGACTTCTGGAAAACTTGCCTTTTTGGAGTTTTTTGGTGGAAGAACCAGTTTTTTCAGGATGGCAAACATTAGGTAATGAACTGGCAGAAACCTGTATGGAAGAGCCAGTTTCTCATGGCCTCATGCAAAAACCTTGGCAGTTGAGGCCTCAGGTAGCGTCTAATGTGCATCTTGTGAGGCTTTAGATGTCTGGAGGACTGATCTGTATCTCATTAAAATGAAGACCACTCATCTACAAGCACCAGACTGTTCTCCTCACTAATTATTTGAAAACAACGCCCCAGGCCATTAACATTGGAGACTGTGTCCTTGAGGTGGACCCGACTATTGACACCTGTTGATGTGGCACAGACCTGCTGGAAAAGCTGTAGCAAGACAAAGTTCAGCATGGGACGGACCTGTTGGCAGCTGATTGTTGGCAGAGCGAAGGGCAGCAACTGAGCGTGCCAGGTCTCTCAATTTTCTTTCCAGCAATGGTTTGCAGTTCCACAGTGTGCACCAGCTGGTCTGAGTAAAGATTCATCAACCTCGGTGGAGACCCTGCTCAGAGATTTTCAGCATCATGTTTAATAAGGTTACTCATGCAAAAATAGGCCAAAATAAAAAGCCTCCAAGAGGTGATAATATTTCGGGAGATGAAATTAAAAAAGTGTATGGGAAGAAAAAAGGGCTCATTCAAAATATCAGTTCTCGTGATTTCCTGGTGCTGATTGGTTTATGCCCTGAAAATTAGAACGATCTTAAGTTCCATTTTTAAATATATCTTATGAGGTGTTCAGGAGCTTCAGGGCTTTGACAACCTTTGAAAATGAAATTTAGGATGCAAGTCATGGGGTATTTCTGAAAAACGTAACGTGTGCCTCCACAAAGAATTCTTCCTCTCAAAGGCCATGGGTATCCCAGTACTAAATGGATCATGGATTTAAAGTTCCACATAAGTTGGAGTTTAATAACACAAGGAAGCAGAACAGCAGCCCCCAGTGTGGATCCAGAAATGAACTAGAAAAGTGCATGTGAAGAGTGAAACAGATCAGGTTTTGCAATTACACCAACAAGGAATGTGATCTGTAATAGTAGAAGCGAAGATTAGTGGTTTTTAACAGGAGATATATCTTGAAATTAGACCTCGAGGTGGGGCTGACCACAAAGGGGACCAGGGAAGGCAGGTGGCAGGGACACGAAGCATGGCCAAGGCTGGTGCACGTGGCAGCGGCAGCGCGACGCAAGTCACCTTCTGCCACTCGTTTCTTCTTACGGTTAATTTTTGTGGGGCCTCCGTTTCCCTTCGTAAAAGGGTCCCTAGGACTGAATGGAACAGGGGGGACACACACCGGCAGGGAGTCGCCGGCCGGGCCGATGCGGGGGCAGCCTGCCCTCAACCTGCGGGGAGCATCCCCGCTCTCCGCACCGCCCGGGAGCATCCCTGCTCCCAGCGCCGCCCGAGAGCATCCCTGCTCCCCGCCGGAGCATCCCCGCTCCCAGCGCCGCCCGAGAGCATCCCTGCTCCCCGCCGGAGCATCCCTGCTCCCAGCGCCGCCCGAGAGCATCCCTGCTCCCCGCTTCCCGTGGGAGCATCCCCGCTCCCCGCCACAGCATCCCCGCTCCCAGTGCCGCCCGGGAGCATCCCCGCTCCCTCCGGCGGCGGGGGCGCGGCCGCAGCCGAGGGACAGCGGTGTCGGGGTCGGGGCAGGCGCTGCGGCCGCTCCCCCCGCCGTGCCCACAGCCCGGGACGGGGACAGGGACGGGACCGCCCCGCCCGCCGCCGCCGCGGAGCCTCCGCCAGCCCCGGCCCCAGCCCCAGCCCCGCGCCTTCCCCGCCCCTCGCCGGCGGGGACGCGGATTCGGCCTGCGCGGAGCCGGCGGAGAGAGGGAGCGCGGCCGGGCGAGGGGAGGGGAGAAGCGAGGAGGCGGCGGCGGAGGCGGCGGCGAGCTGGCCATGGCAGCAGCCCGCGGGCGGAGAGGCAGCCGCGGGTTGCCGCTGTGATTGGCACCCCGAGGAGGAGGAGGAGGAGGAGGCGGAGGAGGAGGAGGAAGGCGCGGAGCAGCCGCGGGGCCCGCCATCCCGCGGCGGCGGAGCGGCGGTGCCCGGGAGGATGCCGGGGAAGCGGGGCTCGGCGGGCGGCGGCGGCGGCAGCGAGCTCCCGGGGGCCGGCGCGCCGCGGCAGCGCAGGCGGCGGAGGAAGGTCTCCTGCTTCTCCAGCATCCAGCTCTTCCTGGTGTCCGAGTGCGCCCTGATGCTGGCCCAGGGCACGGTGGGAGCGTACCTGGTGAGTGCGGCCGGCCCGCAGCCCCCCGCGCCGGCGGGGCTGAGCCGCGGGCGGGGGTGCGCGGCGGAGCGCAGGGGAAGTTTCCGCGGCGCCGGGGCGGCTCTGCGGGCAGCCCCCCCCCCCAGCCCGGGGAGGGGGGAAAGAGGG
The DNA here is from genome assembly GCF_052056855.1 of Sturnus vulgaris. Classification (NCBI taxonomy): domain Eukaryota; kingdom Metazoa; phylum Chordata; class Aves; order Passeriformes; family Sturnidae; genus Sturnus; species Sturnus vulgaris. The sequence continues at coordinate 14,585,145 of NC_142255.1, forward strand.
CAGCCCGGCGATCGGCGGCTGAAATGACTCAGCAGTGCCCAGGGGTCACCCACCCGCTGCCGCCCAAGTTGTGCGGCCGCTCCGCGGGACTCCCGAGCGCCCGGAGCGCGGCCGTGCCCTGCGCGGGCTGGCACCGGCGCGGCTCCCCGGCCGGCCGGCACTCGGCTCCAGCGCCAGCCTTTGCACTTCACACTGAATAAATACCGGCAGAAGCTAGTGGGGCATTTACTTCGTGCCTCCCGCGTTACCGCTTTTCCTCATCCTCTTAAGTGATGCAGCGGTGCAAAAGCGCAGCAGCCCCTAAAGTCCCCGTGTCGGGTACAGAACAATCCAAATAAGACTTTAGCACTAAATATGCATAGTGAGATGTGGTGTCAGAGGCAGAAGTGTAGTACAAGAGTTGGGAAGGTGTCCATACGGCTGTGCTTGTGCCTTGAAGTGTACAGCCTGTGGAAATGTTCTGCTTCCAGCAGATGTAAGTGTATAGTTGATTTAAATGTCTCAAAATAGCTTGCTGGATTTGAGAATTATAGTTTCCATGGAAAAGAAATGTATTCGTAATCTCTGAGGCTTTTTGAGGCCATACACATAATATATTCCACAGTAAATGTAAGAACTCTGCATTTGGTGCTTGTATTCAGTATTTAGCATTACTTCTCTCACATGCTCAAACTACTTATGCAAATTTGTACTGAACGTGATCTATAATTTTTCAAGGTATGTGACTAAACTAACCGTGGTTAATATTCCCTGTTAATATGAAATGGAATTAGAATTCATCTCCATATAATAAAACATAAGTTTAGTTTGAAACATAGTTGTAATTCCAAAGGAAACTGTATCACATCTGATGAAATGAATTCAGCAGCTCTATACCCTAGGTGAGTATATGTGGATATAACTTAGTTTGTAGGAGCCTGACAGGAACATGCCTGTTTTATGTGAGTAACACCTTAGTAAGTAAATAGATTGTTTCCGATGAGCTACTTGCAAAATGAGCTGTCAGTGTGAATGAGTGTAGGATAATCCTTCCTCAAAGTAATAGCCAAGGAAGAGCCCACGGGTGATGTCACCCAGTGGGCACCGGTGTGCCAGGGATGTATGGATCTGCTAGAGGGGTGTATCAGGAATGTGTGGGTCTGCTGTAGGACTGTATATCAGCATGCTTCACTGGGGTGTTTGAGCGTAGGATCAGCAGTATTAGTCCCTAGCGTGGCATTTTCCTCAAACTCCTTTGCATTGCTGACTCCTCGCCAGTTTAGCATTTCTTTTCCTGTTTTCCCCAATTCCTGGGGCGTGCTGTGTACCTGAGCAGCGTTGCTGCTTCTTTGGAGTGTTTCACACACCCCAGCCCCACCGTCTGGAAATGAGCACTGCGATTCCCTGAGTCCTCCCTCCTCCAAGGGGTGAACTCCACTGAGGTGCTGCTGTCTCTGCTCTCTGCCTTTCTCCAGGTCTGTGCCCTGAGCAGCATGACACTGTGCTCCATGGCCAGCAGGATCCACAGGCAGTAACACACAACTGGCCAGTGGGTGGAAAGAAAAAAAGCAAACTAAACTCAAAACAATCCCTAGCATGCATAAGCAGTGGCCCAGCTGCAGTGGGCAACTGTTCCTCTGTTCCCTGTATAATTTTTCTGCCGTCATTGCAAATACCACGAAGCTCTTCATACAATGAATAGATGCAAATGTTGGAATTGTCACTGTAGGGTGAATCTGTCCTTTAAGCAAATCTGCCCAGCACGGTGCTTACAGGTACTGCAGGGGAGTGAGAGAGCAGGAGCAGCAAAGATGCTTGGTGGAAAGCATGGAGGACTTAATGGTTTTTGCAGACTGAGTGTCCCGTGGGGCCAGGTGCTGTTCTTAGGTGGTGCCATGGGGTTGAATCAGTGGAGGCACTGCAGAGTTGCCTAGGTGTACCTGCAAGTGGATATTCATTTGCTCAGGCTCCTAGGATGAGTGGGGCTCAGTGGTGGCTGCAGGGCTGCTCCCCGAGGGACAAATCAGCAGGTGAGACAAAGTGGAGAGCAAACAGAAAGACAGACAGGGAGATGCTGCATAGGACAGGCACAAGGTGTAGTTCTGGGCAGTTGAATAAACTACTAATTTTAGCCTGTCAGTAGTGAGGGAGTTCTGTATTCGTACTTCTGCTTTCCTTGGCCACATGTGTGACTTTCCCTAGTTATTTGTAACTCAGGAAGAGAAACCTTTTTTTGCCTTATACGGCGACAAGTTGGTTTCCTCAGATTTTGTCTTGATCGGCACAGGGAGACCATGAGGGCAGAAACTCAGCTTGTTCAGAAAACAAGCCAAGGGGCTTGGCTTCTCAGGAGTGATCGAAGAGCTCGGTTTGGATTGGGCTTGGCTTTCATGTCAGTACCTTTAGAAGTGGCTATTGTTACTTCTTTTTAGAGATGTAAAAAATCTCTCCTTTTCCATGTTCATTGCAATAGACTAGCAACAACTGCTTGAATGTATGTACAAAGTATACATTCATTCATTATGTGGTTTTTAAGCAGGGATCATTCAGGTTTATTTGTTCATAAAACATTGTGCTTGCTAGCAGGGCTTTATAAATAATAAATGCTGATAAAAATCTATATAAAGTCCAATTCTTTTCCCACAGAACTCAGCAGTGAAAATACCCCAGGATACCAGCAGTAGATGTCTATGTTTAAATAGTGTGATGTCTCTGAGGTTCTTCATGCGAAGTTTTAGGGAGTATTTGATCAATGTCACGTTCCAAAATATTTGTCTATTATTATGCTTGCTGTTTGCAAAATGCACATGTTCCAGAATTACTTGGTGCCATATCCTGCATAGTTTATGCAAATACAAGCCTGCGCTGCTGCTTTAATTTCTGGGGCTGCTGAATACACCCTATTATTTGCATATTCGTGTAAGGTTTTGTGTACACATTTATTTGGCTTCATCTAATTACTCCTGCGTGCTTTTGGAAACTTGGATTTCCCAGCAACTGCAGTGGCAGTGGGGGAAATGCTGCTTGTAGTCTGCAGGCATTCCTGCTGCAGAAGTTACTCAGGATTTTCACAGCAACTTTTAAAAGCCCAGCTGATTTCCACCTGCAGTTGCTCTCCTGCAGCGCTGGGCAGTGGATTAAAGAGCTGGGGGTGACTGGTGCAGATGGCACCAGGAGGGAAGGGCTGCAGCCTCTGTTCTCCAGCTGGAGCCTTGTGCCTTTCGTGTGGATGCAGCAGTGTGATCAGTCATGCCAGCCGTGCAGCGATGAGGATTTCGATAAGGCTGATTCACATACCTTGGCAACACTTTCCTGCCTGTCTACCTCCCTCCCCACGAATTCCGACGTGCACTACATTTTGGAATATTTTTACTGGTAATAGCGTTCCAAGTGCTCCTGATGGTTCATCGCTGAGGCATTTCATCACCCTGCCAGTCAAATCTTTTGCCTAGCCAGTGGTGAAATCATTGCTTGAGCAGAAGGCAAGGAGACCTCGGTTTGACAGTCACAGTTTGTGGAGCAGGAGCACAGTTTAATTTCTCTCCCTAGCCTTTAGCCTTGACTCGCTCTGGTTCAAACTGACCTAGTTGCAAGCATCCAACATCTGCCAGAGTCAGGGGCTTCTTTAGATAAAGGGCATGCATATGGGAAGTGTGTTGGGAACCAGTTCTGTGGTGTGCTCTGGGGAGCTGTTTTTACAGAGCTTTACTGAGCTGTCTCTGTTTGCTACAGCTCTGAATGCAGCTATTCATGTTTTATCAAGTGATAGAGGATGACTGGCCTGAGCATGGGATGGAAAGGAAAATAATTGGTCCCTCCCAAGGAGGCTGCATTGGTGTTTGCGTGGGAATGAAATGCCAAATTGTTTCTTGTTTTGCTGAATGAAAACTTTTGAGCCGTGCTTAACTTCCTAGGGAGAGCTTTGCCCATGCAGCAGTGTTTGACTGCAGCCTGCAAAAAGTCTCTTAACTAAGTGCCTGCAGTAAAAGTAGTGCTGTGTGACGCCAGGTGAGAGAGTGTGTGTATGTGGTCTCTGAGACAGGCTCCTTCTGTGTGGTTTTATTGCTGCTGGGGTTTGAGATATCAATGAAAATCTTGAAATTCCGTCTTCAGGAAAAAGATAAGTATCAAAGATAAATACAGAAGTTAATCATCAAAGGGTTTCCAGTGGAACAAACAAATAAGGTCCCTGTGTGATGAACAACTGAGAACTGAGGGGTTAACAGCAGAATTTGGCTCTTGGATTTTTTTAAGTTGTTTTGCTGTACAGCCCCTTCCTTTCCCATGTTGAATATAACAAAATCAATACTGTGTTCTGTGGTATGGGCCTGAGCAAACCCTCCTTGAAATCTGGCAAGATCTGCATGGAGGATGTCATTAAAGTCAGGTTTTGGAATACTGCAGTGCTTCAGAGCTTTCTGTTGTCCTTGGTGCTGCACAACAGAATTTGCCTCTGTGTATTTGCAGTCTGAATGGACGGGGTGGGACTTGTGTCACAGGTGGGGAAACTGAGGCAGAGATTAAGAACTTGATTCTGTTTCTGAAGCTATTGATAAAGCATTTGATTGGTTGGCAGCAGCAAAGCCTGAATAACTTAGGCATGGACAGGCTTAACTGCAAGAGCAGTTTTTCCTTTTTAATTTATTACTGTTTTTAATGAAGTATTTGTTTTCCTAGAATAAGAATCAGCTTGAAAATACTGCTGTCTTTTTTTTTTCTCTCCATCCTCAGTAGTGCTGAGTAATAAATTAGCTGTAATGTTCATAATTTATTTGTCACTGGGGTAGTTAAAGGGGAAGAAACCCATGGAGTGAAAATAAACGTTTTAGTGGGGATGAATATTGCCAAGCATTGGCTGGTTATTGCTTACCGTTCATTTTCTCTTAATGTATCTTTGCTGGCAATGTTATTTCTGGAAAGTTGTTTCTGGTATTCCTTTCCCATTAGAGAACATTGTCTGTTCTGCAGCTGAGTTGCACAGAAAGTTATTCTAAACTAGCTCTTTTGACTACATTCATGGTTCTTCTTGAAGAAACTTTTTTGGTAATTTTTGGGGGTCTCTGACTGCCGGGTGGAGCAGAAACCAGATCCAGCTCTGGGTTCTTATGCTTTCTGGCTCTTGTGGGCTGTGTGTGGAGAGTGTGCCATGGACACATTAACATAAAAACTTTAAGTTATAGAAACAAATTCCAATCCAAGTGTGGATTTTTGAGTACCAAAAAAACTTATAACTGGCATATATATGTTGATTAGGAGAAAGGGGTTTTTTAATCTGCTAATAATAGATGAAATGGTGTAGAGGTAACATGCTTATCTCTTACGTTATGTATTATGTGCAGTTTGCAACTTACAGTCTGATGTCTTCTTGGTTAAATGCATTTAAAGGCAAAATGCACTTGATGTGTAAATGTGGATTAATTGATTTCAGTGTTTTTTATTATTTTTTAGCAGAAAGTCTTCCATTTCTCTGTAAGGGCCAAGTGATGTTTGTAAGCCCTGAAAGAAGGAGCAGTTAGAAATATTATGGTCCATCGTAAAACCAGTGTCTCATTTCTTCTGGCCAGCCTTCTCCTCCCGAATCCCTCTTGCAGGGTGCCTGTGTGCCTGGCTCTGTGTGGTTTAATGGCCTGCAGTATTCCTGCAGCTGAGGTTTAAAGGTGTCTTGGACTGGAGCAGATAATGCACTGCTCTGAAAGGCTGTGCCATTTGTGCTTAGGAACTTCATGCAGTGTGACTCTTTTAGTGGTCCTTTTAGGTGTCCCTGTCCCAGGGAGAGCTCGCTGGAACTGTGAGCCCCCCCTTTCTCTGCAAGGCAGAGCAGACACTCCGTTTCCCAGAAAGGGTTGTCTATCAGGTTTGCACGGGCTTTCTTTCCCCCTACTTTCAGGATATTGTAAAGGACCAAAAAGCAACTTCTGTCCTGCTACAGCAGTGTAAATGTATTGCTTCAGAAGGGTTATTCTGCAATTCATCAAGAAGAATTTGTCCTCTGTGTATTATAATCCTTACTTGTAGGCTCCTTGGTCTCCTGCTATTCCTTCACAGGGAGATCAAACAGTGCCAAACTGTTTAGTGGGTGAGGTTGCACCTTGGATGAATTAGTGTAGCTTTGTCTCCTGATCAACACCAGATGAAACTACAAGTGTAGTATTTTAAGCATCACCCAAGGAAGTTTAAATAAACGTGGTAGTACTTTATGTAGTAACTCCTTTAAGTGCTCCAGTGGAGTTTGGAAGACTTAATTTTTCCTATTGCACAGAAAAATGGGCCACTGATTTTGATTTGCAAGGCTTCATTATAGCTCTGCAGCAAAACCAGGACTAGAACCCCAAGAGTGTTGTCTCCAGGTCACCTTGGAACAACCACTAGACTTTGTCTCTTTGTAGATAGTTAGTGCAAAGCAAACAGTGGTGCCTGCTCCACGGAGTAGAGATTTCACACTGCCCTGCTCCATACACTGTCAATAGGATCAATAGTGATTGCAGGCTGCCGAGGATGCTCCTGGAGTGTCTGTCACTCCTCCCATCCGTGCTGGGAGGGCTCTGCCCTGTTATGGGAAGCATTCTGTAGTGTTCAGAGAGGTGGTCCCTGTAGCAAAAAGGGAATATTCCTTTCTCCCAGATGTTAAGCAGGTATGCTGTTGTAATCATACAGAAGTAAAAACTTAGAGCACAGGTCTGGATCTGCCTCTCCTCACTCAGCAAACTAGGAAACACCTCAGAACTAAGATCAGATTTTCTAAGCTCTCCAGTTAGCAAATTTTTTTTTCTCCCAGTCTTATTCTTGATTTGATGTGCTTCAGCATTTTGCCACCCGAGTATTCCTTGCTGAAGGGAGGCAGGCAGCCCCCTCCTGCTATTGCACAGTGCCCACTGTATTGGAGACCTTTTACTGAGCTGCTGTTGCAGCAGTGCCTGAACACAGTCAGTTATTTTAGATGACTGCATTGCAAAAGCACAATATTTATTTCTGGTTTGCTTGAATGTTTATCATCATTGTTATTTTCAAGAAGAAAAGGAATTTGCTTTGGTTTCTCTTTTTCTCCTCTGTTGCCTCTCCCTTCATAGTAGCCTTTCAAAATCTCACCAAGCAGCCAGCTGATTTCACTGTATTTTTTTAACACCATCTTGGTGTCTGCAGCTATCACTTGGATGATTTCTGCATGTTTGCAGGCACAGTGACTCTTAGATAAGTGGCTGCGAGGGCCAGTGTGGGAGCACAGGAGTTGTTATTCCATGCTACATCTGTTTCCTGGGTAAGGATTTCTGGAACTGGCTTATTTTTAAGTGTCCTTTTGAAACACTTACCATGCTGTTCATGGTATAATTCATAATTCCTTAGTTTACTGAAAGTGGAAAAATTTAGTTTTATGGTGATCCATCAAATGACAGTGAAGTTTTTGACAGAACCTGGATAATTCAGTTGTATTGAGGTCTTCATGACTCACCCAGTTTCTGAAGCAGCTATGGCAGGTTTGTTTTTTGGTGCTTTGATGTTTGTGTCTGAATCCAACATTTTCTTTAGTGTTTTTTTTTTAAGGGCAACTGCAAACTCTACCATAAGAAAACTGAAACAAAGCTCAGCTGTTGAGATGTGTGGTGTGGGTGTGGAACAATACAGAAACCTTTCATTTTCAAAGATGAATAGTGGTATATTTGTGGCATACTTCTTTTTTTTTTTTTTTGTCCCCCACTGAAAGACTTTTGGCTGAATTGAAATCAGCATTGTGTTTGGGTCAATAGAGAAGAAACAGCCTTCAAATGCGTGTTGCATGTGTGTATTTTAGGATGTTACCTAACATTTTAATACCTGCAGAACTGCATGAAACAATGTGGAATTGCTTTGCTGTGGAGGATGACAGCTAGTGGTGTCCTCTGCATTCCTAAAACAGAGGAATTGTTCTATGAACTGATATTTAAGGGGAAAAATAAGTATTTTTCCTTGAGTCCTCTTGGTACATGTATTAGATGGAGCTTTTCACCCTCTCAGCTGGCAGGAGCACCTATGTTCAAACACAGCATGGCCAGAGATAGCAATGGTGGGCCTGCTTACCACAGCAAGACAGAGTTCTGAGTTTTCTGTAGTGTCAGATGTATTTCATCCCTTTAATTCTCCAAAGGAATAGCAGGGAGTGAGAAAACATCATAACTTAATAGTTTTGCAACCTGTCCTTTAAACAATGAATGGTATTTGTTTTCTCTGGTGGAACTTTAGCAGGAAGGGCTGCAGAAAGATTGTCTGGAGTTCTTGTTTTTTATTTCTGAAAAGGAGGATATGAAATAGTTGCTACCTCTTTCCACTTCTCAGCTTCGTGCAAACATAGTTTGGCACATCATTAGCAGGAGACCAGAAATTTGCTTGGTAGCATTTTGGTGCTGGAATGGGGAGTAAACCTCAGGCTTTGGCGTGGAAGGAATCTCTGAAGGGAGATGCAGGAGGACTGGCATGTGCCATGCTTGGGACAATAGCAGGGCAAGTCCCTGTACCTCTGGAAAAGACCACAGGTGTATGTGCACATGTGCCTGTCCACACTGAGAAATGCCAAGAGAGAAGAGTGCAAGCATTTAAAACTTTCCAAGAGAGAAGCTAAAATACTGACTAAAAGAAAATTATTTTGAAAAACATGAAAAGGGAATGCCCCCAGTGGTGTCTTGCTGCTTCTCGTGCCCTGCTAATGAGTTTCATCTGCTGGAAACATGCTCACTTCTCATCCTGACATGGTCTGAGTGTTGTATGATGATGCACTGAGGCCCCAAATTTGGGATGGGTCCTTTCTTACCCAGTAATTTGGAAACAACAGAAAAATATCAGTTTATAACTAAGGTTTGATTTTTAAAGAAGAACTTAAGACTTACAGTTTTTCAGTCCTACAGTTTGCTTCTCATCATCTCACTGAGCTGCAGGAAGAACTGTAATTGTTGTGATTTAGCAAAGCTATTTTCTCCAAGTTATTCTTCAAGCTTTAACTCTTTTCATGTTAAAGGGTGTCCACTTTGCTTGGTGAGATGTTGTGGTGTGTTAACCTTGGTCTGCAGCCAGATCTCCACCCAGCTTCTCTCTCACTCCCTCATCAACACAGTGGGGGCAGAAAAAGAAGTGAAAAAGCTTGTGGGTTGAGATAAAGCAATTACTGTCAGGGATAAAACAGACTTGACCTGGGAAAATTAATTTTCATTGCTAAGTGAAATACATTTTGATGTTAAAAACAAAGCCAAAAAGCAAAACACCATAGTCCCCCCATCCCACCCCTTTTTTTCCCCCCAGGCTCTCTGGGAGTATGTCTCTGTCAGATCCTCACTATGTTCTGCTGGGAGAGCATCCACCCTCACCATGAGCTAAAAGAAACCATTAATCATGTTTGAGCACTGACGTGCTCTTTGCAGAAATGTTTTCTGCCGTTGGGTAAATGGTTTCCCCTATGCTTGAGTCCTGTCTGTACTTGGTGATCAGTCACTGGTTTTTGTGGTGTCCCACTGGGCAGCAAGGTTCAGCCCAAGAAGAAGTGTGTCTGTGTGACTAAAACAGGGTGGTGTTCCTTCTGTCCTGCAGGCATTGTCTGTAAAATGTGGTTTTTGTGGGAATTAACCTTCCCATAGGCTATGCCAAATGCTCCAACTTGTGATGGAGAAAGTGCTGGACATACAGGCCCTTTATGAGAAATAGTGGGCAGTGTTTTTAGGGCTTACCAGCAAAGGAAAAGTGTGGGTTTTGTTTTTGTCTTGTCCAACGTACAGGGCTGAGAGTGGTTAATTACAATGGGCCTTTCAGCCTCTGCATGAGATGCACACTTTGTTTCCTGCTGCCTATGGCTAGTTATAATGCAGGTCCTTATGTCTGAAGTCAGTGCAGCTGCTGGCTGAGGGACAGGAGCTTCAGCTGAAGGGATGCCTTGTCTAAGGGTGCTTGTTTGTGATGGCTCTTTGGGTGATCCTGTAGATGTCTCATCCGAGGTGCTCATTGCAGGCAGTGCCCACTGAGCTCTGCTGTGTTCCTGCAGGAACCTGCCTTGGCTTGTGTTCTCCAGCTTTGATGGGTGCTTGGACCACAAGTTTCTATTTTTGATACCAAAATGTGATACCAAAACCACATGGCTGCTTGAGCCCTTGGGTCACAATTCAGCCTAGATGATAGTCTGGGTTGGGTTTTGCATTTTGTTAGTTCTCTTTCTGTAGTCTGTGATACTATTAAAAAATTTTAACTCAAGGGAGCTGCTAAAAGTTACTGAAAAGCTTTTCCCCAGTCTTTGGGATTCAAAACTACCAGCTTCAGAGAGCTTGGAAGCAAACGCTGAAAGTATTCAAGTATTCCATGGAACTAGATAAACTGTTCACTTTCATGAGTTAATTTGCTTAATTGAGGCCACTTCTGCATTGACATCACTGTGTGAACGAATGGATTCCAAAATCAGCTTGGGAGTTATTTAATGGCTATTGAAGTTGAGCCACACTAGCAAGCCACATGCTAGAGGCACAGTTTTGTGGGTTTGCTGTGTTATTTGGCACAACTGCACAAGCTTTCTCAGATGCTGGCCCTGTACAGAAGTTGAGTGTTTTCCATGGATTAGGATGCATCAAGGCTACTGTGTTGCACTTAATCTCAGTTCTTGTTCTTTCTTAGGAAGAAGGCAGAAGTTTCAAATTTCTTCTAGCTGCTTCTCGTGGAAGCATTTGGGCCTTATGGTGTAGCCTCCCTTATTTAAGATGGCATTTATTGATTTGAATTATTCAGCTTAATTTAATGCTGGGCAAGCTTTATGCCAGGATTTTTATTTTGCCTCCTTATTTAAATAGATCCCTAATGGATTCCTGTAGCTGTAAGATCCCTAATGAATTACTCTAGTTGTATATAATGACTCTTGGGAAATACTGGATGCAGCCTCTAGAATCAGTTCTATGTGTTTTCAGATTGCAGACTCTTGAAGTCTATCCCTGAACAGTGCCCAGGCTCCCTTGTAATCATCTGAGTTTTCCAGATACTCCCACATTAATAGATTACATCTTTGGTATCTGTGGACAGGTATCCAGTGAGCAGTTGGTTAGCAGGAGGGAATTACTGGGAGGTAAATCTGGATGCAGAGTTCTTTCTGGGATTTGCTATAAGGGTGTATGGTCTCAGGCATGGAAATTTTTTCCCAGGCTCTCCTACAATGTTTCGAGCTCAGTATTTCTGTATCTCCATGTTCAAACTGACTTGCTCTGAGTTGCCATTACAGTTTGGGGGAAAGGTTGGCCATAACAGACAAAAATGTTCTGCAAGTAGCTTGTGGTAAAGTGTGGTCTTCTGGTTTAACTGACATGAGTGGAGTGTGTCTGCTTATTCCAATACTTGTACTCAAGTTACTGTTGATCAAATCTTTATAGATTTCTGTTAGGCATCACACTGAGGCTTCAAGGAATGGGATGTTTAAGAGGTGCACAGAACTTTGCTACACTGGAAGTGTAAATGAACTAAAATGACATGTGCTTTATTCTTTATTTGCCCCCTGTAGTGCATAGTGCATAGATTCAGACACTTTCAATTTGATTCTCAGCATCCTGATTGTGTTCAGAACTCTTGGTATCCAGACAGTGTCACACAATATTAGGTTCATGGAGTGTTTCCAGGAGTCCTGTCATTATATATTTCCCTGACCTCCTCCTTGCCCCCACTGTTCAAGCGAGAGACTAAATGATGGAGGAACAGCAACTTGATTCCTCTGAACCAATACTGGCGAGGTAGATTCTGTTGTTGGTGGCATCTTGGCAGGAACAGAGGAACATTCCAGCCACATGTGGGTAATGTTTTCAAGCCAAGCTCTTACTTTGCAGCTGGCTGTCCAGACCTGTCATGTCCAAACTGACTCACTTCATCAGTCAAGACTAATATTTGTGCCCAGAGAAATCTGGATTTATTCTCATTTGGACAATGTGACATGTGGCAGACTTGGGAGAGGACAGCTTATCCCATGGGGTAATGCTTGTTGGCTGAGGAACAACCACTATTTGTATTTTTTGGTGAAGGTGCAGACCAGGCATGCTTGGGCTCATTTCCTGCCTTTGTCATGGACATCTCCAGGCCTTCTTTGGGCTTTCTCTCTCAACCAGCAAATGTTCTAGCTGTGCTATTGTCAGGTTCCATGGTCATCTTGTGGTGTAGTATGATGGGCACTGAGCTGCTCCAGTGATGCTAACTGGGATCAAAGAGGCCCCCAGGCTTGGGTCCTGAAACAGGTCTCTAGCAGTTATCATAACAGGCTGAACTAAATTAATTAATGGGGTGGTAATTTTGTGCTGTCCTACCTGTGATGATGCAGCTTTGCTGGTGAGTGGTATCTCTGTTTCCTTCACACCTGCCTGAAAGGCCAAGGCTGAAACATTTAGCCTTTTGCTGTTTGGCTTCACTGGAAAAGACTACTTGGGTCTGCTTCACTCACTCTTTGGTAAGTGATGGATTTTAAAAGAGCCTGAGGGTGTTATTTTCAAGGATGTTTTCTGAGCCGTACTGTCATTGACAGAAGTGACTTACTCCAAGTGTCTCTTTGAAAATGGGACTCTTGTTCCAAAGCCACTAAAGTACTTTTGAAAAATATCCTTCCCTGTTACTGACTGCAGTGGACTGTCTCAGTAGTGTCCAGCTTCCTTTAAAGCAGGGCAAAATTAGAGTAAAAATGTTATGTGTGCCTGGCTAATAAACTGTATTGTAATTAGTACCTTGGGGAGGCAGGAACCAGGGAGAAGCTGAGTATAAAGAGAATTAAGTTCATGTAGAAGCTGTCTGAAAAGGATGAGTGAAGAACTGGAAGGAGATGAAAACATGGGATTTGAAATGGTTGTGGAGGTTGAGAGAGCCCAGACTGGGAAAGTTGAAGGAGAGAAGAGAGAATACTCATGTTGGCTGCAGTAACCATTAGTTAGTGGATGATTCTGGCTTTGTGTTGATTGCTGAATGCAAAACCATTCCCACTCTTTAGTGCCTGAATTATGGATTCCTCCCAGAATTTGGTGTATCTCTAGGAGCAGTGATCCTCTACAGGAACCCCTCTCCTTTGCTCATGTCAGACTCTGATAGGTAAATAGAAGAGGTGGGAACTTCTGTTTTCCTTGCATGTGCTCATTAAAGTTTTTCAGGATCTGGTGATTCTACAGTAAATAGATTTAAGATAACCTTCAAGCCATGACTTGCCTATTTATACCATGGCCCTCCTTGCTCACCTCCCAGCCTGCCTGTCCCTTTAGTGAGAAGTTTGGCAGCAGCCAGCACACGGCTCCTGTTTGTACCCTTGGTGCTGCACAGAGACGTCGTGAAAGGAGAAATGAGTTGTTTGTGAGCAGCTTTGTAGGAGGGTGTTACTTAGCAAATAAGCAGGATGACACGGACAGTGCTTGTGTGGGCTGCAGGGTGTGAGGTGGGGATAAGCAAGCAGCACATGTGGCTCTGGGACAAGCTTGGGGTGTTGCTCGTTGGGTGCTAGAGAGACCCCAATTCCACGTGCAGAACTTTGAAGTCATTCAGTATTTTTATGAGTTCTTACAAAGTGCGGTGCAATGGCAGTACAATGTGGCCATTTTGTTGTTTCCCTTTTAAATTGATTCTTATGTCCCAAGGCTTCCTGAATTAAAGCATTTGATGCACTGGTTGATGAGAAAAGCCTCAAACTTTTCCCTAAGCCGAATTCCCATTTGCTGCAGCCAGGCATCCTTTCTGCTGGGTAGGGAGTGGAGCAGGAGAGATATCAGCAGAGCCAGAGCAGAAGAGGAGAAGAGTAGTAGGACTTGTCAGAAAAGCTCCTTGCCCAGTATACAGCCTTTATATAATCACCGTTGTCCTCCAACCGTGAAAACTGAATTCCTCTTCCTTCAAAGCTTTTATTAATGCTGCCTCAGAGTGTCCTGCCTGTGTCACTTCTGCCCTGGTTCATGCCTGGCAGCTGGGAACGCTTCAGCAACCAGCTGCACAGGCCTTGCTTCTTCATCTGCACAGAGCCATAACTCGGGTGCAGCCCTTAGCCCCGAGTTCAGCTCTTGATCATAAATTAAGATAACATGGAGCTCTCTGCACGACAGGTTTCCTCGTCAGGCTTGCATTATGGTTTCTGCCTGGTAAGTGCCCTTTTATAGTAGAAAGACTTCTCTGCAGGCATGGAAGTGTTGTGTTAGGAAGTGTTTTATTAGATGAGCAAGCAGACCAGCATTCAGTTGTGGAGGTGGAGAAGGGAGGATGTTGCAGAGTGACAGCTTGGGATTGTGCCTCACCAGTGGTAGTACACAGTCCATGTGATAGTATATAGAAAGGGTTTTTTTCCTGATAAGAGTCTTCCAGCGACATGAATTTCGTCTGCTCCTCTCAGCTGGAACCCAGCACGGTGTTTCCCAGTTTGCAGAGTTCCAGACCCATGTCCCAGACCTTGCTGCCAGTTCTGTATGTGGCTAGGAGTATTGTAGGCGCCTATGTTTAAATTACACACTTTGAATTCCTCGTCATCTGGCTTTGTACACCTACTTGCTGGCCACGGGGAAAAAGAAAGAGATCCATCTCTGAATGTGTCAAAGATGTTCCAGCAGCCTTCCCTTGGCTGTTTACTTTGACAGAGAGATTGGCTGCCCCTGCTCACCAGCCCCTGCTGCTGTGCACTTATTCCACATGGAATTCTTCATCCCCCAGGTCTGAAATGTGCCAGCAGCGCTGTTCTGTGCTACAGCTTTTAAAGCATGCAGAAATGCAGATAGAGGGTTGAGGTTTGTTCTTCTTTGCATGTTTATGATGTGTTATTTGGCTGCCAGTGAAAATGACATAACATTTAAAAATAAGTAAGGATTCACATATCTACTGGCTTCGTTGTAAGTGTGCTACTCAAGGAAAGTTTGTGCTAAAAATGGATTCTGGCGCTGGGTGTTTTTATGTAGATACCTTGTCAGGGACTAAAATACCACCTGCTGTCACACAGTGAGGTCAGTATTGAACAGCAGACTTGGAGGCAGAAAGCTTATGTGGACACAAAGTCTGTGGTTGTGATTATATCACTATAGGTTGGGGCTTTAAAAGGTTAAAAAAACCCTAGATTTTGGCTGTGGTGTGCATCTGTTTCAGAGCAACAGAAAAAGCCTTTCAAATTCTACTTAGGCAGTTCTGTGTGGCCTGGCTCTGTACCTGGGTCTGCTTTGAGCTGTTGGTGACTCAGGCTGACTTTCCATGATGAAGGTGAGGGGGTAGCTGCAAATCACACCCCAGTGATCTTTTTGTTGACACTGCTGTAAATGGGGCACTGCACCTTCCCTTCCTCGTGGGAGCTGGGAAAGGGGGTCAGCTCATTGTGTCCCATGCAGGATCTGTTGGAAGCAAATGAGGAAGGTATTGACAGCCCTGCCTGCCTTGCTGTTTGCTGCAGTGAGGGTTAGAGGTTAGGCTTTTATGCAGCATATTTGGCCAGCGTGGATCCCAGTTTCACCAGAGTAGTGGAAAATGCACGTTTGCCTTTCCGAGGCACGTGGCTTTCTTCTGGTTTAAGCTATTTTGGAACAAACTGTGGCTTTGCACTGATGTATCAGCTTCTGACCAAACAGGATATCTTCCATGGGTGCTGAGTACTCTTTGCTCTGTTTGCAGTGTGTGACAGCCTGGAGCATTGCTGTGTTTGTGGCACAGCTGTGAAACCTTGCAAAAGGTGCCCAGGTACCCTTGTTTTGTGCCTTGTGTGCTTGCCAAGAGGCACAGGATGCTGTGGATGCTGAAATGTGGCGAGGAGATGGCACAGGGGGCTACAAGAGATGGCAGGAAAGTTTTCTTCTTGATGACAGGGAGAAGAAGGTTGCCAAAAATGTGTGCATTGCCTCAGCTAGGAGTGTGATGTGCTGTTTCTCTTGCTGCATGGTGCAAAACCCTTTTTCTCAGGCCCTGAAAATCCTGACCTTGAACGTGTGCTTAATTTGGACTGTGTCAGTAACCTCAGAGCTGGTCACTAGAATATAAAATGAATTTTTCACACCAGCGAGGCACAGATCCAAGCTGCAAACTCCTCATGGCACCAGTACAGTAACTTGCAGATTTTTCGAGTGCTGGCCTAGAAACAGCACAGGCACATGCAGCAAGAGCCAAGCTAATAACACCCTACTTTCAGCAGGGGTTCAGCTGTGGCATCTATTATCCCTGTCACGTGGATGCAAATTTCTGTGCAGAGATGATTTCCAGACCTTGGGCAGAGCCATCTTGGGTGTGTTCATTTCACCACCTTTTTTTGCTTTCCCTTATATTCGTGTGCCCAAAGCCAGCACAGGTGTTGGCATCTGCACTGAAAATGTATTTTGAGTTTCGACTGACTTCACTGGACCAGGAAAGGTGTTCAAAAAGTGATCAGCAGCCTGAGACAGGAGATCCTGATACCCTGACTACTTCAGTGGGGTGAGGAGCAGCAAGAAGAGCTGTTGCTTGGGTTTGGGCAAAGGATATTAAGGTTGTTGCCTTCTTCCCAGCCATCCGATGGGGAAGGAGTGGGCAGAATGCCAAGGAAGTGGCTGCCTTTTAAAAAGTTTGGCTCAACCACAAATGGTCCATGTCAAGGCTGGAATTGAGGAGCAGGAAGATGTCAGAGCAGAGGATCAGCATCATTCCCATGGGCTTGAAGCCTGAGCCTGGTGGCTGTGGGAAGGAGGTGACCCTGGGGACCAGCTCTACAGGGGGAGAGCTGTGAAGAGTCTCCCAGCAATGGGATCACATTTGCCCCATCCTGCACAGCTGTTGGAAGAGAGGACAAGGTGACACCTGAAGAAATGGGTGGAGGCACCTGGGAGGAGTGGCACTTCTGGCATGGTCCCTTTGGCTCTTCAAGGAGCCTTGTGTTTCCCAGCTCTGTAATGGAGACGGTGGGAGATGGTTTGCTTTTGTTTTCCTTTGGGAACGTAGTTGCCAGGCAATTATTTTACACCCTGTAGCACTGCAGACATGTCTCTTCAAGTCCAAGCTCTTACCACATAACTGAGAAAATGTATTTTATATTAAAAAGAAGCCTTTTGAAAAGGCCCTTCAGGCATAAAGTCAATGTGTTTTCTATATATAACCTGGTATTATTAATACAATGAACTTAACTGTAGACTCTGTGGGTGAATATGACTTGATCATTGGAGATACGAACAATATGATATTCATTTTCAATGTACTGTGTCTCTGACTCCATCATGGTGCTCCCAGCCTTCAGTTCATTTCTTAGTGATAAAGTGGGGCAATAGGGTGAAGCAGGTCTGTGGATTGTATTTTTGCTGAGCACTAATATAAAATAAACAGCCTATAGAGAAAACAAATTTGCCTTGGTTCGGAAAGGCCAAGGTCTGTAGATTTGGGACAGTCAGGAATGATGAATGTGAGCATGTATTATTGAAATAAGTCCAGAATGGTATGGCATAAGCTTCTGTAGATTTAGTTACAAAAGTTGCAGTACAAATTGCTTTGGCTGGAAAATTTTAAGGTGGTGATTGATTTTTTTTATTTTTCGATGTGGGTCATTTATCACTGTGTGCGTTAGGTGAGACATTTTCCTTTTTCAATCATTGCAGAGTGTTTTAGGGTGGTGTTAGGAGGCCCCTTTAGCCCAGGCCTGTTTGATGTCAGTTATCTGATCCAAATGTGTGTGCAGCCCTCTGTGGCTCAGTAAGAGGAGACAGTGCAAGTATGCTACAAGTTTTAATCACTTCTGGTTATTGTATGTTGCAGGGTGTTCACAGAAAGCCAGAAGGCTGGGTTACATGATCTTTTCTAGATGCCCAGACTTTCTGCATGAGCAAGGTGTGCAGGTGCCCAAACTGCTGTAGTTTTCAGTGGTCCAGCTGGTATAGGCCCAGTCTGGAGGAGCATGAACTTGTGGAGTAACAGCAGCCACACAGCTGATCTGTCTAGGAGCTGCATCTCAGTGGAGATGCTGTCGGAAATGGAGTGGGAGATGTCTGGAGTAGGTGAAATGGGAGTAATGGCAGAAGGCAGCAAAGCTGGCTGCTTGCAGTGCTGCAGTGAAGGTGCTGGCTGGTCAGAGCCCCACTGACCTGCAAAGGGACAGATATGAGCACATGGGGGTGGCAGGCAGGCACATTGCCATAGGCAGCTGTAGTTTCAGTGCTGTTCCCATTTTCCACAGTTGGAACACTGGCCCTGTCTCTGGTGCCTGCTCTGGGCCTGTCTTGTCCTGTGGGTGGTTTCACATCAGTGACTTCTTGGGGTCAGACTGTGTGATCTGCTCCATCTTGCCTGCATGGGTTTTACTGAGTGCTCTCTGTGCTTCCTGGTAACCGTTTTGATCTTGGGTTAGAAGCTTTTTTTAACTAAACACCCTCTTAGTCGATTCTTCCCATCCCTCACTAAACAGCTGTGTAAGTTGACAGGAATTAGGAAGAAGCATCTTCAGATGGACAACCTCCTGCTAAAACACAGCAGGGAAACACCAGCAGCCCACAGCTGTGGGCTGCTGGTGTTTCCCTGCTGTGTTTTAGCAGGAGGTTGTCCATCTGAAGATGCTGTGCTGCTGCACCATCCCATGTCCCACATCCCTGCTCTGAGACAGCATCAACGTGGGCTGTGCTCTAGGGTGATCAACCTGGCATCAGCACACAGGGACTTTTTATAATCCTCACAGCCTTTTCATGTGATATCAGTATTTTACAGGGACCTGTGGTGTCTTTTACAACATTTTATGTAACTCTGGATAAACAGAGTTAGTGTCTGCGAGTGGTGATGGTTGGTCTGCTGAGGAACAGGATTGTGAAAGGAAATATGGGCAGTACAGTGTTTTTATCCCACAGTTACAAGGGCACTGGGAACATCCCACATAGAAACTGCAAGTTTAGTCAGGTTAAACTTTATATGCAGGAAGTCCCATAAAAAAGGAGCATGGAGGGTGGGGGAATGATTTTATTCATGGGCAGAGTTTATTTTGCATAAATGCAGGTAACATTTCTGCTATGCTAATGCTGATTTTGTAGTTGGTCTTTGTAAGGTCACAGCCAATGTCATAGTAAGAGTTTGAGCTGTGCTGCCTGGGCTGCAGCCACCCTGGATAAAATGCAGTTGTGTTCCTGTTGTTCTCTGGCTAAGAATCTGCATGTTGACAGTTTATTTCCCAGCCCTATTTTTATTTTGGGAAATTTTTTTTCCCTCACTGTGACTGTCATATTTGGAGACTACTCTGCTGATGCTGGTCTCAGCATTTTCTACTTGGATGCTATTTTCTTCTGGATGCTCAAGGCTCGTATGATGGATTTGTTCTTTCACCATACCCTCCACTCCTCATAACCCACTTAGCAAAGGCAGAGCTGGTAGCACTGGGTAGCAGTGCTGCAGCCAGGAGTAAACTGGGAAATGCAGTGTGGTCTGGCCAGAAGAGGAATAAGGAGAACTGCCAGCTTTTATCAAGAAGGTTGGAATTTGCCCTGTCTTGTTGTCCTCTTCCTGCTTTTGTTTTAGTTTTTTCCCCAAAGTAAAGCAAGGAAGTATTAGGGGATTGTGAGACTCTTTTTCCCCTACTGTGAATGGGTAAGCTTTTGTAAGAAGGAAAAGAATGGCTGAAGTCCCACTGAAATAAGAGTGGAATGAGAATTGGGACTCTGGTTTTAGTTCCCTGGTTTGTCACTAGTTAACTGTCTCTTGTCACTGTGAATTGCACCTGGAAATGTGCAGTGTTCTGTGTCTGAAATCCAGCTGTCCAAAATCTGACCCTTTTGAGACCTGGTGCCCACATATGTCTAAATACCATCCTGCCTTCTAACCACTTGTGTATATGTATCATAAAAGCCTAAAATTTGGCAGCCAGGTCGAAATGTGGGAGACTTCCAAACCTAGTTAATACCAGTTGGCCTTGGGAAATCACTTCTGTTGGCTTTCAATCTTCCAGTCTAAATTATTCCATCAGAAATTAATTTTGTTGACTGTACTTGACTCATTAATAGTTGGCTCTCTACCTCAGTTTACACAGCTGTAATGAGTAATCATGAGTTTCCTATCTAGGTACAGCTCAGAAATGAGCACCACAGACATAATTTTGCATGCTCAGAGCTATGTATATTGATCTTGGAGAGATCCCCCAGGCTGTCAGAATTGGTGTTCATGGGCTCCCAGCAACCACCCCATTAGATCACACCTTGCAATAAAACCATGGATGATAAATCCTTATCCATGGTGGATGGTTTGGAACTGTAGATGATCTTTAAGGTCCCTTCCAATCCAAACCATTCCATGGTTCTCTCTCCCATGGGTGCCTGGTGGATGTGCCTGTGGCTATGGGATGTTGTCTGTATCCCCCTCTCCTTGATGTGCCTTGCTCTGGAAACACCAGTGTGATGTTTTCTAGCAGTGTCTGTGCTCACCTGCTCAGCTCCCACAGAGGGCTGGGAGCTGCAGTGTCTCTGTAAATGTGAGCTGCTCCAGCACTGCTGGCTGGAGAGGGACAGGCTGTGCTGTGCCCTGCACAGGGGACACCATTGTCCCTCCTGAGTCATGGAGCTCTTCCATCCCAGCAGGGACCTGCACCTGGTGTGGCAGGCAAAGTGGTGATCTCCTCTCCCTCTGACACACACACACCTGGCTTTGGCATGGGAAGAGTTACTGCTCTTGCACTGTCTTTACTCATAGGATTTGATTTTTGGCTTTCTTTCTCCTTGCCTTCTTCAGCTCTTTGCTCTTTAGCTGGGGAGGATTACATTGGTGGTCGTATAAAATGATAGCTGTCTGTATGGGAAGAAGGCTGGATTTTCAGAAAACATTAACACAGTCCAGTTTTGGAGATCTGATTTGGACACTTAATCACAGTCAGGTTTGGGAGCTTTTGCTTATGCAAAGCAGCAGAAGTGGGTTGTTTCCATTTTCCCATTTTGTTGCCAGTGGGGCTGTCTTTGTCCAACTGTGCCCTGGTGTACCCTAGCAGAGGCAAACTGCCCCCGGACAAGAACTGCTGTCAGAATACTTTAAAGTCGGTCAGGCTGGCTCCTGCTTCGTGAGTTTATCAGCAAAGATTTTCAGTGCCTCCAGTGGGAGGCTATTTTTATTCTATCCAGGGGCTACCTTCTTCTCTGAGGTCTTTATCACTTTTTTTTGGAATAAAGAAACCTGCCTCTTTTAGGACAACCTTAAATACCTTCATCTTTTGCAGCCTGAAAAACTCGATAGTTTTTTATTCAAGGTAAAAGTTTTTGGCATTTCTGTGACACGTTCAAGATTTCTTTTGTTGCTTTTTTACTGTAGAAGAGGGACACTGCCATAGACATGAGAATACTCTGTTTTCTCCCTTGAGCAGGGCTGACAGCAAGTGAGGTACTTAATGGTTCATCCTTCATGCTTTGATCAGTGCTGTGACTGTTGCAGAAAATCCACATTGTGTTTCACTGCACCATGTAATCAAGATTGGAAGAGCTCTCAAGAGATGATCTTGTTCATTTTCCTGCCCCATGGCAAGATCAGTCATACCTGTGTCTTTCCTGACAGACGCTGGTCTGTGCCCTGTTAAAGACCTCTGCAGCCTTTCCAGGCAGCATATTTCAGTGCCTCACAATCCCTACCAGTAAAATGTGGTTTCTGCCCACCTTCTATCTAACCTGAATCATCTCTGCTGCAGTTTAAACTTGTCACTTCTGTCCCATTCATTTTGAATTCAAAGAACAGGCCATTCCTTTTTGCAGCAATGTTAAATATTTGAAGACTATTCATGTGCTTCTCTCTTCTTAGTGTTAAATACCCACAATTTGTTAAATCATTCCTTCTTCATGGTGGATTTAAAACTTCTATGTAAACCTTAATTGGCCTGTCTTCTCAAAAATACTCTGTGACCATCGCAGTCATTAACTAATCCACAAACAGTTTAAACCCTTTGATCAGCATTTTATTTATATACTTGAGTAAAAGCATTCAATGCCAGCTAAAGTGCCTGTGTGTACATCACTATCTCTGAGTGGCTCTATGTCCTTGTGCTGGTGTGCAAGCACAGAATCTGCAGGGTTTTCTGCTGCTCCCTAACTGCAGTTCATTCCAAGGGAAAGGTCGAGTACCTGGCAGATTGTGAAGCTCAGTGTGGTTTGTGCCTTGGTTCTGTGGGACTGTGCACCATGAAGGTTGTGCCATCAATTAGAAAGGGAGCCCAAAGACACACTAATGAATCATGGAATCATGGGCAGGCATCTAAAATACACACTGATGAGCACAGGAATTCGGAAGTGACATGTGCTCAGACAGGTGGTAGGCTGTGAAATGTCACTTGGTATTAGGACCTTCTGGTGTGGCTGTTTTTGAGCAGTCAGGTCATGCTTGGAGGTCAGCTACTGTACTGTGATTTGAATGTCCTTGCTGGGTATGGTTTCAGCTCCAAGGAGAAGTCAAGGAAATTCACACTTTAGCAGTACATACGGGGAGAATGGAAGGCACGGGATGTAATTTTCTCTGTATTTCTCTGTTGTAGGTGAGTGTTTTAACCACCTTGGAGCGGCGATTCAACCTCCAGAGCGCTGACGTGGGCGTCATTGCCAGCAGCTTCGAGATTGGCAACCTGGCCCTCATCCTCTTCGTGAGCTACTTCGGAGCCCGGGGACACCGGCCACGCTTGATAGGATGTGGAGGGATAGTCATGGCCTTGGGTGCCCTCCTTTCTGCCTTGCCTGAATTTCTGACCCACCAGTACGAATATGAATCGGGAGAAATACGCTGGGGAGCTGAAGGGAGGGATGTGTGTGCTGTCAATGGGTCCAGCAGCGATGAGGGACCAGACCCAGACCTTATCTGCAGGAATAGGACTGCCACCAACATGATGTACTTGCTGCTCATCGGGGCACAGGTCCTCCTGGGCATTGGTGCTACCCCTGTCCAGCCCCTGGGAGTTTCCTACATCGATGACCACGTGAGACGGAAAGATTCCTCCCTGTACATAGGTAAGGCTCCCTGAACTTCTTCTCACAGAAGGCTTTCCTTGTGGGCTGGCATCTGCCTCTTGTTCCCTGTTTGATGCCAGTGCAAGGGATGCCTCAAGGCTTCTTCTCCACGTGCTGCTGTGCTTGTGAAAGTGACTTGGCATGGGTCTCTGCATCAAGCAGCAGAGAAGCACAGTAGTGTTTGCTTATGTTGTAGCAGTGGTAAAGGTTGGCAGCCATGATGATTGGGAAGATGCTCATTCCTTCTTTAGTGTTGCCCTGATTTCTTTAAATTCTTATATTGGTGGCTTCTGGCTCAGTTTTAGCTGAAGAATTTTCAAGTGGTGTGTGTGATGATGATTGATTTTTTTTTTTTTATTTTGCTTTTTTCCCCCTCCATGATACCCTGGTTCTCTTCCTGTTGCAAAGCATATGTCTGAGTGATCACTGCAGACTAAGGAGACTGAGAGGACACACGTGTTGTCACTGCCACTGTCACATTTCAGCAAGGAAGTGCCAGTTACAGAGTAGGTGCTGTGACCCAGGATGCTGTGGCAGGACCCTTGATAATGTGATCCCTGTAACGGAATGGGATGTGGAAGCTATGTGAGGTCTATTTTGAGATACAATGAGCCTGGAGTAGAACTCATGGTTCTGGTGATCATGTTGCAAAATTCTTCCAGATGGTTACGCTGTGAAATTTGCCTTTGATTCCCCAGTGAAACATCTCAGTTATTGGGGTAAAGTGCTTATGGGTTTCAGCAGTAGTTCCCCCTCCCAGCAGGTTTAAAGCGGATGCTGTTGGTAAAGTTTTCTTTAAAAAAATGTACCAGCTTGGCCCATTCCTTTTTCTGCAGGACTTGTCACTAGGTAAACTGCTCCAATGGAATAAATCAGTATGTGTGCTGCCATTAATGAGATCCTTCTGCACTTGTTACTATAATCCTGGTAACCAAAAGTGTGCACTTGTTCCATCATCCCCGCCTTGGTGTGACTTTCAGCTGAGTGGATGATCCTATTCATCTTTGGATTTTTTTCCCAAAGACATTTTTATCAAGTTTCCAAGCTGAGTGTGGCCATTGACAGCAAAGCTGAGCGGTCCTGCTGACTTTCTGAGTGCTGTTTAATGTCTTGGGATAGTGCAGAAGCCTGGTGGAAAGTCACTACATAGTGTGGCATTCATGGATTTATTGCTGCTTCACTTAGAGCTTTGTCTGGGTATTCAAAACATGTCCGTGCTTTTCTCTAGCTGGCCATAAAATCATAGTATTTCAGCATTTAGCTTTGTCCTTGGGTCATTATTCATCTTCACCTGGTTCTGTAAGTGTTTGTGAGGGATCCACTGGACAAAGAAGGATGATGTATAAAATGTAAGATAATGTACAACCCAAAGGTGAATAATGAGACCAAATTCACTGGAGCAACTGTGCCAACACCATAAATGATGAGCTGGAATTAAGAGTGATTCTAAGATTATCTATTATAAATAACTATATAGAGGAGCAGCAACTTCTTTCAGTCTGTTCCGTGGGCATTTTTTAAGCAATGCTTCATGTCTTGAGAACAGGCTGGAGGAGGGTGCATGAGAGGAGGATTAGGAAGAGTGATTCTTCTTCCTGAGCTACATTCATCTTGTATGCTAAAATAACGTGTTTAAAGTTGGCAGTTCAACTGTAGCTGGGAAAATGCTTCCAGAAAATTATTTCTGCTTACTATATGCTCTTTTTTTATTTTTTCTGCAGAGACAAGGATGTTGTCTAACCATATTTGTTACTACATGTGGAGTTTAAAAACAAACAAAGGAAAAAAAAACCCACAACCCCACCACAAAACCCCAAGCATTTTAGGGTTGATTGGTTTCTGGCTTTAGCTATGGAAATCATAACCTGAATTTCTACATCTGAATTGTGGATTACAGAGGAGTGCCTGTGTATGCACACTCAGTCACCAATTAAGTTTAATTTCTGCCCTGTCCTAGCTTATCCATCACAAGTAGAGCTTCAGATATTGGATGATTAATTCATCTATCACCTTGCAATCAATTTGGCTAGTGAAAATAAAAGCTACCAGGAAAAAAATCTATTCCATGAATGAATATAAATGGAGAAGAAACAAGTGGAAGTATCATCTTACATTGGTGGATACTCGAGAGGAGGTCAGATTTCTCGGTTGAAGTGTTGTTTGGGAATTATTTGCTCAGATCTGTCTTTAACTGATAATTTTTGTTGATGTCATCAATGCAGTTTTCAGTGGCCTTAGAAGAAAGGTGGCTGAGCAGCTTACCCACTTCATTCTGCTCTGTTTCGCAGAGGAAATAACTGCAGAGTGGATACTGTCACTGTGCTATATTTATATCAGTTTGCTTTCTCATAATAGCACACTCACTCAGTGGGGGCTGTGTGTGACCAGATGAAATGTTTTTGGGTAAGTTCCCTTAGTTGAAATTGGGGGCAAGTCTGGCATAGATCATTCTCTCAGGATACAAACTAATTAATAACAGTGATAATAGTCTGGCTGAACTTTCTAGAATGACTGGCTGCTGCTGAGAAATGATCAGATTGACCAGTTGGTGCTGTCCTTGGTGTATTGCTCATGTTGAGTCTGTGTGTGCTGCACTGGGCTGGACTGTAGCTGAGGGTTAGCAGCAGTCTCTCAGCCTGACAGCTAAGGACTAGTCATTGTTCACCTCTGCAATAAAAACCCTCGTGTCCCAAGGCAGTGAATTAGATAGAAATAACTGCTTGTACTGAGAGGGTTTTTTTTTTTTCTCCTTCTGAGTTGTATGAAAGTTAAGTGGAGTAATAATATAATAGCTAATACACTTTGCAGTGAAATAACAATACAGGACAGCTTCTCTAGTTATAAAAAAAAGAAGTCCAAACCCCGAGAACACCCCTCAAATCTTCCTTTTTGTGTGTTAATTCTCATGTGTGTGCAGAAGAATGCAGATGTGATACCATATGGAGTTTGAAGTGATGCTTTAGCTTTAATCATTAGTGGAACTAATAGCACCTGTGGAGTGTAATATTCTTGTGGCTATGAACCCATCAGATTTCTCCTGTGGTTTCTCTGCAGTGACAGGCACACAGGATGTTGTGGGCTGTGCACCTCTGTTGTGCATCCTTTGAAGTGAGAGGTTGCTCAGGCTTGTGCTCTGCCGAGGAGGTGGGGATTCTTAGAGTTTCTTAATTAGAGAGGCAGGGGCGAGATACTACAGCAATACTTCTCTGCATGGGCTGCTGACCTGCAGCTTCATGTTTCTTGAACTAATGGCAGATTTTTTTGGTGCCTTCAGTGTGTTGCTACCAAAATCAAAGAGATTCTGTTGCTGTAGTAACCAGGTCTAGAAGAAAGGGCTGTGTTTTGGTGAGCCAGGGCAAAATGAATCAAAGGGACGAGGGTGTGAAAGTACACACCGAAGTATGTTCCAGAGGGAACATATTTGTGCTGTAGCAGGGTTAGAAAGATCATGGCACCATGCCTGCTCTGGTTAATGATAGTCATAGAACAGTTTGGGTTGGAAAGGACCTCAAAGGTGATCCAGCTCCTACCCCATGCCATGGGTAGGGACACCTTTCTCTTGAACACGTTGCTGGTCATGTAAAACATGATGATGGGGAAGAATCTCTCCCCCCATTTCAGCATCTGAGCACCTGCTTGACTCAAAGGTCATAATGCAGGCAGTAGCAGCCAAAAGATGGAAAAAATAAAGGAATTTTCTTAGCTGTTTGAAATTGGGAAAAATATTCTGGTTTGGTGCTGGTTTTCTTGCTTCTCTCCGAGTCTAATCTTGTATTTCATATTGGAACTTCCATCTAGAGGTTTCCAAACAAGCAGATTAATTTTACCTGTGTGCTTATTGGCATCTGGCATAAGTAACCCCTTTGAGTGTAGGAATTCATCATTCCTACAGACTGTGCAAGGCTTGTTACTGCTCCATCTTCACTAGTGTCAAAAGATTCCTTCAATTTGTGGCACTGTTTATTTTAAAGGAGTAAAAGCTGAAGACTACTTACTATACGGTTCTTTTCTCCACCCACTAATGACTCACTTGGCATTTCCTTTTTTAGTTCTTTTTCTGCTCAGTCTTGCTGAGTTCTCTTGAAATCAGTGAGGACTTTGTCATTAAGAGGGGGATCAGAGGCATCATGGAGCTGATACAAAGAGGAAAAAAAAACCCCGGATCTGACAGTGGTTTTATGGATTTGCTGCCTCTCAGATAAGCAGGAGTTTTCTCCTGCAAGTGTTTTCTGGTCACTGGAGTGCCTGTGCTGCTCCCAGCAGTGCTTTGTGAGTTCCATTAGAGCCAGTGCACTGATGTGGTTGGTTAATGTTTTTAGCAGTCCTGAGACACACCTTCTGGCTTTCCTGCTGCGTTTTAAATTTGCTGATAAAAGTTCTTGCATCTTGTCTAGGACACAGTTACCTATAGAGCAGAATGAATAGCCTCTGGGAGCCAGTATTTGATCTGGGACAATTAAGGGCTGTATTAAACAGAGGAAGTTGCTATTATTCTGTCTCCTGTTGATGGAGGAAATTGATATTGATGTTGGAAGGAGCCCTGCCAGATTGTGAGGCTCATTCAGAAGAATACTGTGCTGATCTTTAATGCATTTTAGAATTTCTCTTAGCATTTGTTGAAGCTGTCTCTGTGTTTGGCATTGTGGGCACATAGCCCACATGTTCAGGAGCCATAACTTAGGGCTGCTCACTGAATTGCAGTAACATGAAGAATGGCTTAAAGGAAACCCCAGAAGGGACAAGTCTTCAGTCAAGAAGTGTGTGCTGAGGAGTGATGAGTTGTTGGTGTGCAAGGGCGTATCTGAGCACAGCATCCTCTGGGGCATAGAGCTGTCCTTGGCCTGTTTCATGACAGGGCAGAGGAATGGAAAAATGGATAATTCAGCTCTGCTGGATGTGTCTGTTTAGCTGCTTTCTTCTGTCTTACCCATTTGGCCTTTTCTGTGTGTATTTTATCATATGGTTGTTCCAGCTCTTACCCTTAGTGTAAGAGGAGAGCTCAACAGAATGATGTGTTCTTACCACATCTGCCCCTAACTAACCCTGTAAAAGGGACAGGACCCTGCATTGCAGCTGCTGGCTCTGACCTTTGTGTTAGTGTGGGGTTATTTTACATCAAATGTGTAGAAGCACTTTTTGTTGTGTGATGACAGAGAGAAAGCTCACTCTCAGTTCTGGTGCCTTCTCTCTTGCTTTAAGCACCAGCTTAAGATTGGCTGCAGAGGAAGACAAACATGCCCTAATTGGAATCTTGCTGTCTCCAGGGATAAATTTGTCCATTTGAAAAATCATTTATGGTAGCTTACGTCAGTCAAAATGATAGCAGCCATTGTGCTTTGGAGAAGCACAAACATTTTCTCGACTGGCAAGAATTAAATCTGAGAGTTAGTAGCTATGCTGGTGAGTTAATGGCAAGTTATCAGCAAAAGATACTGAAATCAGAGTTTGAGTCAACATTTTGTATGTTCAAGGTTTGCTGATTTTGTCTCTACCTGATGAAAAGTCTCTTACATGGAGGATGAATGCATTTTGACCAGTCTTATCCTTTCCAAAGCTCTCAAGTTTCTTGACTTATGTGTCTGAACCTATATTTCTAAACCACAGGAAGTGGAATAATTGTTTGTTTATAGCATACAGGTCACATCATCAGCCCTTTGAGGCTGTCTGTTGATGTGTATTGATTGGAAGGCCTTTAGGACCCACCTGAGAGGTCTGTACAGCTCTCCTTATCCTGGCTGCTTATCCTTTCACTCCTCACAGCATTTCCCACATGGCCACTCTCCTTCCTTTTGTGCTCATTTGTGGTCTGCAAGCAACATGGGTACTTTATTCACATTAGCCCTTCTTGCTGGAACATGCTTCTCTGAGCTCACCACCTAAGGCTCTGCCAGCCTTGTGCATTCCTTATCCTTTTTTTCCTTTTAAAGCCTGTTTTATGAGGTCTTCAGTAGTGGATTGTAGCTGACTCCTATCTATTGTATTTACTCTGTGCCCACTCCATACCCATCAGCTGCCTGGTGAGTTTGTCCACCCCCACGTGGGCACAGAATTGCTTTTCTCCTTGCTGGTATAGGCAGTTTTATAGGTGTGTAATATTTTTAGCCTGAAGACGGAATTCTGTAATGCTTTTGTTCAGTAAATGCATCCTCCTACGAGTGATTTGGAGAGCCTTTCCTCCTGTCACAGTCTCCCATGGGCTGAGAAAGGCACAGTATTAGCTCTGAGCTCCGAGCAGCACTGCTGCCAGCGCGAGGGCTGTGATGCCTGTTCATTACTGAGAGGTGTCTTTGCACCACATTCACTGGGCTGTCTTCCCCGTGGACTGACTGTGATCAGATTAAATTACATGGCTTCATGTGGATATCCCAGTATTAACCCACTGATCCATTGATAACCTGCAGCCTTTTATAATTGTGCCCCTTTGGGGAGAGATGGGTGTTCTCATTTGCTGTGTGTCAGCAGGGCTGGCTCAGTTACACATGTCCCCTTTTACAGGGCTAGTGGTAATACCCTGGAAAATTAAATGGAAGCACAAACAAGTGTGTAGGGTCTATTAGAGCAGTAACAATAATCAATTAATGGGAATAACCTTTCCCACTGCAGGCAGGAAAGCTGTTGTGAAAAGCGGTAGCTGAATGGATGTATTTATTCAATTAAATAAATATATGCACGAAGTCGTAACTGCTGTGGGCTCCATTATTTTACAGCAATTGTTTCAGTTACTTTAACCTTCTGCTAATAGCTTTTTTTGGCTGTTGTTGTGAGCTGAGTAAATAAAGCTTGGGCTCAACCAAATGACTTTATGTGAGAGCATATTGAGGGTGGGAGCTGTTTCCATGTTACTCTGTGCTCTCTGTGTACTCTGCAGCTGATTTTTGCCTTAATTGGGATTTGCTGACTCTGATGTCTTGTAAAAATCACTCCATTTGTTGAGTGTGTTGGGTTTTTTCTGTAGTGTACTTTAAATAGTCATCATCTGGGAGAGCCTAGTGAGGTACATCATTCCTGGGGCAGCCTCTCTACTGCAGTGCCCTTGCCATTTAAATGGCACATGTGCAGAGCCCTAAGGTTCATAAAATTAATTAAATAGATTGGAACGTGGTGAGTTGCCCATGTCAAAAGCTGAAGGCTGTATTGTGCCTCCTTGATGTGTGCCAACCTTGGCCCTTCCCCTGGGAACTTGACCCAGACTCCCCAGCTTGTTGCACGTGAGGAGTGTCCAGATGTTTTGGTCACAGTTTACAGGCTGGCACTGAGGACAGCTGGGGCTCTGTTTCCTGTGGTGGGACAAGGCACAGGATTTCCCCTTTGCCAGCACAGTTCAGGGCACTGGCTGGGTGTTACTCACTTATCTGCAGGACAAGGTGCTTGTATGAGTGTATAGAAGAATGCAGAGCTCTTTCATACAAGTTCTGGTTTTCCTCTCACAACTGCCTCTCCTATGCCTGGGTGAGGTGCTCAACCAAGTTTTCTTGCACTTTGGTTGCTTGGTTCAAAGCTGGTGTCTGCTCCCAAAATTGCTTCTTCAAACTTTGCTCCTTTTGAAAGGACTCAGTCTTCTATCAGATTTCTTTTTGTCAGGATATGGCCATTCCATTAACTATGCTGCTAATGAGGTATTTTGCTTTTCCTAAGAGGGAGGCCTGCTCTCACTAAGCCCCCTTTTGATTTCAGTAATAGGGATTTGTATGGAGGAGACTATCCGAATTTGGCCCTTTATTAACCAGTTAAAATGTGAGATTTAGTTTCTTGGATAGAAGTTAACAACATGTGACTTTGCTCTTTGATTTAATACTTCAGAGCTCTCGAGTGCAGCCAAACAAAGCTGTGTCTGTGAAAAGAAGCAGGATCTGGCTAAAGGCAGCAGATCAAAGCAATAGTGAATATTCAAGTGTTCAAACTGGTAGAAGAGCAAGATGCTCTGTGCAGCAGTTCTTTCCTCTCTGTGTCCCTCTGCTTACCTCACTTTTTCCCTGTGGTATTCTGTACATTCCTGCCCTCAGTGTTAAACAAACCAGTCCCACTGTCACTGTTTGTACAAGACAGTGATACTGCTTATTAGAGTTTGAAAGAAATAATATTAGGGGGGAGAAAAAGACAACTGGGACAACTTTGCTGTGTTAGTAATTGCTGCAGAGACCAATTACCCATGTGTTGAAAAACCACCTCTATCTTGTTAGCCATCAGCTACAACATATGGATGTCCTAATTCAATCAGACCAATCATCAAAAGAATAAGACTTGTTAGAGAGAGCTTTTTCTCAGCAAACAGTTCTAAACTGTGTGCTGGGGTTGGAGACTGAAGGGGTGGTAGCAGGCAAGAAGTGAACGACAAAGTCCCCTGGCCATGCTGCTGAGGTGTCTTGAGCACTGGTTAATGCTTTACTGCCCTGAGCTGTCAGTTCCCTCTGAGCTTTCTGTTCATTCTGCACACTGGTTGGTTTTGTGCTTTAGAGATGTGTGTGTGTGTGTGTGTCTTTTCAGTGTTCCCCCTTCTCATTTTATATCAAAACTCACGCTCCTGGAAAGCAAGCATGCAGATGTTTTACTGCACTTGTGGTTTATCTCCATGCACATCTTCATGTCCTCTGTGCTGCCGTGGTACTGGTGGCAGAGAAGCACGCTGTGTTGTGAACCGCAGAAAACAGCATTGCAGGAAACTAAATTATTTGCAGTGGTTCTGGGGAAGAGTTCTGTGAAGAGTTTCCCACAAGTGCCAGAGGGTAAGAGGTTTGTAGAGAGAGATAACACCTTTTTAATACACACGTGTTCATGCTTGGTGGATCTTGTTCTGATCAGTGTGACTAATCATACTCAAGAATATTTACATTTTGTTTCTCAGTTGTCACTTGATCTGATAAAATAACATCTTGTCCCTTCAAACTTTGCTGCACTTCATGTGCTGGTGAGACTTCCCTATCAAATGGGAACAGTCTCTTCTGTAATTGTATACTCCACCTCCTTAGGAGCTTAGTCCTGGAGGTACTTGATTTATAAGTAGGAGCAAAACTTAAATTAAGCTTAGGTTAAGCAAACACTCCTACTCAGCAATGTCTCAAGGGTTATAAAACAAGTTAGTAAGAGGGCGAGAATAGAGCCCAGGAATTCTGACTCCAGTGCTCTGCAATTGCTCTGAGGACTAAAGCATTTCACTACATTCCTGCAAAGCAGTGTATCTTCCATGGGTGCAAACATTCCTTTCTTTTCAGTGTCAGAGGGGTTACAGATCCTGGCTTTTTGTCTGCTAGCACTAGCCTGCTCCACCTCTGCAAGCTATGTTTAACTTGCCTCCAAGAGCTGGATGATTAAATTGAGACCAGCACTGTCTTTGCATAGTGGAGAGAGACTATTTACATGAGCGTGTAGTGACAGGACAAGGGCAAATGGCTTCAGACTCAGGGTAGGTTTAGATTAGATATTAGGAAGTAAACTTGACTGTGGGTGTGGTGAGGCACTGGAACAGGTTGCACAGAGAGCTGGTGGATACCTGGAAGTCTTCAGGGCCAGGCTGGGTGGGGCTCTGAGCAACCTGGTCTAGTGGAAGATGTCCCTGCCCATGGCTAGGGGGTTGGAATTTAAGGTCCCTTCCAGCACAAACCATCCTGTGATAGTGGTTGGTGAGCTGCAAGCTGCATTTTGAGGACAGTCAGATACCTCACTCTTCTGTAACACATTCCCAGGAGCCAGCAGCACAGGGATGCACATCCCTGTCTTGTCCAGTCACCTCTGAAGCTCACTCACAGCCTGCACAACAAAAATGGCAGCAAATTCCACAGTTTTTCTCATCTCCAAGATAGGCTGTGCATTTTTCTTCCCAAGACTGTTGCTTTCTTGATTGGATATTTAGGATTTTGGCTTTAAGGCTGTGAAGGTGACGAAGTGGGCACAAAACTCCTCATGGAGTAAAGGTATCTTAGAAGTGGCATCTGCCTATCAAAAATCTGCTGAATTAGCAGTTGTGCCATCACCCTTGCCTTGCAACATCCCACCACAAACAGGAGTGCACATGGAATTCCTTGGAAAGGTGAGAAAGTGCACTGGGGCAGGGGAGATGAGGGACAGGCTGACACATCTGGCAAAAATCAGAACAGGCAATCCCATTAGGTGAAAAATACAGTCTTAAATGGGCTTTGCTGATGAGCAAAAGACCTGTTGAAGTGAAAACTTCAGATAAACAAGAGAAGTGAAAATGCAGCTGTGCTGCTCTCCAGCATTGCTGTGTAAAATGCTCCCATGTGTGGCTCCCTGAGTTCATCTCACATTCTGCACCCTCCCAAAACTGTGGTAATGTGGAGATGAGAGCAGCTGAGTGAAGCTTTCTGAATAAATTAGTCTCGCTGTCCTGTGGTATTCCAAGTCTGAGTAAACAGATGAGACTTACTGTGTGCCTTAACATCAGCAAGTTTGGGTTTTATTAGCCCGGGAGGGGCAGTAAATTCTAGAGCTGAGCCAGAGGAGCAGTGGAAGGGGAAGGGAGTAAGGAGGTGTAGGGCTGGCTGGGGATATGCTCGAGAAAGTCCTTGCTGCCTACTGCAGCCCAGGAAGGCAATTGGAAATTGAATCTACAGTGCACTGGGGAGCTCCTGGAGGTGGCTTAGGATGGGGTAAGGATTTGGGAAAACTGCTTGAGCAAAGGCTGCATTCAGCAGAGGCAAGAATAAGGATGGTGGAGAAAGGGAGGTGGAGTGTAGATGTGAGCAGCAGCATATTAAAGCTGTGGGGGAAGGAGGGGCAGGTATTTAAGTAACCAGAGTTGAGACAGGAGCTCAGCCAATACAGGAGAAACATGATATGGGCCATCTCCATTGAGTCTACAGAAACCTGGATCTTCACATACAAAAACTCAATTTTTTTATTAAAATTCAGGCTCTTAAAATAATCGACACCCACCTGTGAATCAGGTGTCCAAGTGGACTCTGTGCTAAGCATTGCCTTTGTGGGTCACAACTGCTGCACAATTCATTAGGGTATTGGTGTGTGCCTCCTCCTGGACCACAGGGTGCTTGTGGTCTCTGTTCTCTCACAAAGCAAGAGAGAATTTAATTGTGAATAAACAGTGTGTTTTGATGGGGAGTGTGGGTGGTGTCAGGAGCAGAAGCGAGTGTGCCAGAAGCCTTGTTCCCAGAGAGAGATCCAGTGTTTACTGAAGATGCTAATTGCTGCTTCCAACCCATTATTATTATTTGTCTTCTGCCCGCAGCACACTGATCAAAGGTGCTGATAGTGCTTTCGCTGGGTAAAAGTGTTGTAAGAAAAAAAAGAGATGCTCTTGAAATTCAGAATTTCAGGAGTACCAGTGGATGCTGCTTTACTTTTCTTTTCTTTTTTCTTTTTTTTTTTTTTTTTTGAGGGATTTTTGAGACTGAAGGTAGCAAAGGAAGGAAATGCTTTTGGTTTTTTGGTTTTGTTTTTTCGTGCCCCATATGGCCGTTTTATTAACTGGAAAACCTCCAGCTGAGAATTGGATGATGTTACAGAGCTACAGAGCAAAACTCATTCCCAGCCGTGTGGCAGAGAGTACTTGTGCCTTTGAATCTGAGCATGCCTCTCCCAGCTAGGGTTAGGGTGAAAATAAAAGCTGCATTTGCCCTGTTTTGCTGACCCAAGGAAAACATTGTTGTTTTTCATGCTGGGGATGTTGAGCTTTTCAAACTAAATGCAAACCTTGAACAAGTTAGTTGTCAGCAGATGATCAAAGCACTTTGAGTTGAGGTTGTGGGAGTGACAGGTACAGCAAACCCATAAGTTTGGGGGTTTTATGATTACAGTGAGTTTATCCAACACAAAGTTAGTAGTAGAATAGGTACATTTTGACATTATTCCCTGCTTGTATGAGTGGGTTTTCCTACTGTAATATGAAAGAAACATTGCAAACCAGAATTTTGTAACAGTGATCTGCTTTGTTATTCAGGCACTTCCCAAAGATTGACTCTGATTCCTGCCTGAGCAGCATTTCTTCACATTGTCTACGGATTTCTGTCCTGTCTCCCCTGCTGAGACAGAGAAATTACTTGCTGTCTGTAGCATCTCAGTTGGCAAATGAGACTGAGAATTTAGAAATAGCTTGTAGACATGTTTATCATCTTCTGTGAGTGTGTATGTTGAAGTTACTACCTCAGTTTTCTGTCCAGGAGACTTGGAAGCAGAGCATTTCTCCAGATCTGCATTTTCACTTGTTGTTTTCTGTTGTGCGAAGTGTGGAGAAGGAGGGTTGGGACCTCAGCCTTTGTTCTGAGAGTGTCTTGATTTTTCCACAATATCTTGCAGACTTTGTCTCAGAGGGATGCAGGAGAGGGGAATGGAATTTAAGTAGATCTCTTTAAATCTAAAGATTTGCTTCCCTGTCAGCTGCAAGTGTAGAAATGGGTTTTGATGTTTGGAAGCAGACCTTTCCCACTGCACATCCCAGGAGCTGTGCCTCTGCTTCTGCTCCTCACAGCCTTCAGAGCTGTATCCAGCACAGCAGGATCCAGGCTCACACTGTCACGAGTTAAAGTTCAGCAGATTGTTTTGCTGACAGCATCCCTCTGGAGCTGTGCTAGGTAGCCCAGAGCTGCTGCCTGCTTGCCAAAGGTGATGTTCAGGACCGAGTGGGCTGGAGAAGGTTCCTCAGTGGGTGGGCAGAGCTCCCCATGCTGCGAGCAGCGGCTCAGGGCTTTTTGCTTCTTTTCCCTGGAGATGCCTCTGGATAGGAGAAGCCTGCCAGAGACAGAGTGAATAAATAAGCTGTGCTCTGGTTACAGCAGTGGATGGTATATCAGCAGGGTCCTCACAGCAGTGTCCAGGATCTGCTGCCAGCTGGCCAGAAGCTGAGATAACCTTTTGCTGCAGGAGCAGACTCAGGGCTGTGTCACACCACGGGTCAGTGCCTCTGGGGACAGTGACTGTGCTTGGTGGCATCACTGGGGCGAGGCTGGTGTGCTGCTGCCGTGGGGAGCTGGCACAGAGCAGGCACAGGCTCAGTTCTTTTGCTCCTTGTCTGACCTATGGCCTTCTGCAGGAAGGCACTGGAAGAGAAGCAGGAGGTCCAGTATTGACCACTGTTATTTCCTCCAGCCCAGGTTATGGGCATCTTAGTCACAAGATGCACAAAGGGACCTCTCCTTTTCTGCTGGTCACAAACATGATCTGGGAGAGGCTGTGTTGTAGCTCCACTGATGCCCCAGGCTGTGTATGGCAATCAGTATCCCTTTTTCAGCCAGTTGTGTTCATAACCACTGTGTTAGAGCTGAAAGAAAGGGGAGATTTGCAGGTGACACTTAAATTGTTTAACAATTTAACAATTAACTCCTCTGTGCAGCAGGAGGATGAGCCACCTGTACAGGGATTCCCCTCTCTGGGAGACGGAATTCCAATCTAACCTTGAGTGACTGCATGGAGGGTCCATGTAGCTGAGTCTTCCTCCCCTGTCAGGGGCAGAGGAAACAGCTGCATGTTAGGGTTTGGCCCCAGCTTTGTTTCTGGTGTCTCCTTCTGCTCTTCCTTAATGAGGCTTTTGGGGTTTAATTACAGTTACTGCCTAACTTCAAGTCCCCAGTGCCCTTATGTTCACAGAAGTCAAGGGAGAGTCTGGCTGCTCTGGAGCTGAGCTTGGGGCCTTGGGGCTCATCTCTGGAGATGCTGCTCTCCAGGAACTGCTCCTGCATCCAGGGATGCTGTTGTCTACCCAAGTCACTGGCTTTGATTTTGAATATAGGTGGTTAGAGTATCTGCCTTACACAGATTGTGCAGGATTACTGCTGGATAACAGCCAAATCCCAGGCAGTAGAGACTGTTTAATCACACTCCTCTGTCTCTACTGGATTAACATAATTAATGTAAGCCCTTTTGGATGGGCGACCTGTTATTTGTCTGGTGCAGTTCTTCATTTGTGCAATGCTGTGCATATACCCAGAATGCTCTAGAAATGGTGATGAAGGTCTAATTCCACTTGCATACAACTGTTAACCAAGTAAATCTCCATTGACAGACAAGTCTACTATCCCTTCAGGGGAAGTTGTAGACTACTTAAGAAAAAGCAGAATGCCAAGGTTATCTTGGAATGATAATTTTCCAAGTTTCTTCAAGGGAAATTAAAATGCTCTTTTTTTATTTTTAGTGTAATTTCTTTAGGGAGCAGAAAAAATAATTAATAAACTGAAGGTTCATCAGTGCCTTCTGGTCCTGACCAACTTCAAGGGTGACACAGCTTAATTTGCAGTGAAAATAATGGTGATTGAGTCCTTGCACATCCAGACGGAGCACATGGGGCAGGAGTTGTGCCTTTATCTTCTGCCTTCTCTGGTATCCAGAATCATGGCAAGAAGACAAAAAGTGTTTCTCAAACATATGACATCCATCCCATGGGCCCAAAATCCTATTGGCTGAGTTCCTCCCTCCTGTTTATCTACACTTCTTATGCAGCTGAACATGATCTAAACCTTAATGGGATACGCTGGCTCCCTTTTATTTCCACTGTTTTAGGGTTTTTTAGCAGCAAATTGGAGGGAGTTTATTTAAGAAGTGAAGAAAACCCAATAAAATAAGCCTTCCAAAAAGTGACTCTAACTAGTCAAATATTTAACTTGAATATTAATTTCTGAATAGAGGAATGCCTTTTAGTAGGATTATTATGTGGCAGAAGTAATTGCAACATTCTGGTTTAGGTTTGGTTTTTTTAATTGAAAGTCAACTTCTGCTTTCATTATCCCAAGTTTTAACTGTGACCTTTTATATTCAGAAAAAACACAGATATAATAATTTCATACGGAGGAAAATCAAGTCTCATCAGTTCTGGTGGCTTGTTTTCTAGATCTTGGCTGTACCCATCTGTGCAGAAGGCAGAGGCTTTCTGAAACCTTCCCTGAAAAACAAACACTTGTGTCCAAGCTTAAAAATTAGTATGAAAGTGACATTTAATATTTGGCCATGAGCTGCAAAGCCTCATTTTCAGTGGGGTTAAGAGGAGGCTCATTTGGGCAGCTCTGACCTGCAGGGTTGGTGTGCCCAGGTCCCTAAAGCAGAGCCATGGGAACTGGCAGCATTCCTGCTGGGAGCTCTGCAGTGGGCAGCGTGTCCTGGGCTGCCCTTCTCCCTCCCTGCTTCTTCCACGAGCCCTTCTAGAAGAAAGAAGCCCTTTCCAGGGAGTGCAGGCAGGAGCTGATCACTT
Organism: Sturnus vulgaris; assembly: GCF_052056855.1. Lineage (NCBI taxonomy): Eukaryota > Metazoa > Chordata > Aves > Passeriformes > Sturnidae > Sturnus > Sturnus vulgaris. Next base: position 14,623,137 of record NC_142255.1, read on the forward strand.
TGCAGGCAATCCGTGGTTGTGTGTTGCCTCTGATTTGTATTCAGTGCTAGTAGAATGCACTCATCACCCAGTCTGTGCTCACAAACCTTATTATAACTAATGTAGAGGCATTTTCCTATAATTTTTCTCACTGGAGCCACATGGTGTAAGGAATTTGGGATCCTGTGCAATTCCCAAATGCTCTGTGAGGGAGCACAGACGGCAGGAGCATCAGTATACCTGGGCCAAAACCTGTGTGTGTGGAGGATGAGGTGTCTTACTTTTCAGCTGTAAGAAACCCAGTCATTCAAGGTTCGTGTGGAGCATCATTTGCAACAGACTAAATATCTTGGCATGTCACGTTTTACACAGCAGAAATGCTTCTGACTTTCCAGCCCTTGGTATCTGTAACTCGCTTGAAAGAATTGCTGATGTCTGCCCAAATGCCAATATCTTCTGAGCCATATGAACCTTAATATCACAGCTTAAGCTTTAGTCTTGGAGCTGTGCAGCACAGCTGAAATCAAACTGTTCCCAGCACTGAGGGGGATCCTGACTTTTAACCCACGGGCTTTTTATTTATCTTCCTTCTGTGCTTGCTGTTGAATTGCAAAGTCAATTTAATTCCAGGGTTTCTAAATGGCATATGATTTCTACACCGTGGTGGCAAATCTCCTTTGGGCTGTTATATCATCTGGTGCTGGTGGCCTAAGCAGGGGCAGGTCAGCACAGCACAAAGCAGGGCACTGGTGTGTTTCCTTTTGCCCTTTCTTTATTCATAGTAAAATGGCAGGTCACAGCAGTGCTTAATCTCCACCTTCCTCTTAATCTTTACATTGCTTGGGCTCAGTCTTCTTTCCTTTGCAGCTCCCTGCTGCCAGACTCTCCTTTTTCACCCCGAGTGTTTTGTGTTCAGCCTCACAGGCTTGGTGGTTTTGTTTTTGCCTTCCTGGTGCTTCTGACTAAGGGTCTGCTCTGTGTTTTTCTGGATGGGGTGACTAATGAGGGATGTCCCATCCCACCAGGACACCCAGCAGACATAGTGGTGTCACCATGTGTTATTGAGTCAAAACCATCCAGATCCAGAAGATCAGTTGTTTAAAGGATTAAAGCTGGTATGGATTGATTTGGCAGAGGGCTCACACAGGCTCTGAATGCTATAACCATTGCAGTGAGACCTGCATTGAGGGGATGTGGTGATCAGCCCTTTTCTCTTTTTTTCCTGCATATGGTCATCAGAGATGCAGCTTTTAGGACCCAGCCCTTGAGACTGGGCATATAATGGGAAATGGCAACTTTACTTAGTGAGGAAAGAAGAACCTGATACCAATCACTGCAATTTATTCTCATTTTCTTGTATTTTAAGTGGACAGTTTGTTTCTTGTGTTTTATTTCTAATGACTAAAGTACTTTTTTACCTAGTAATTAACCTCATTAAGCTCGTAAGCATTTTTAAGACTCCCTCAAGTCTCCTGCCAACACGCTCACATGTTGTGAGTGTCACTCACAGAAGGGTCCTGGCTGTGGCTTACAAGTATTCAGGAGTTTGGGATTTGGGGCTGACCAGTGTGGACCAGTTCAGCCCAGAGTCCTCTGCATGCCCTGGAGGAGAGGGCAGAAGTGATCTGTGGGGTTTGGTGCTGGTGCCTGAGGTGTAATTCCCCTTGAGCCATGCAAGGAATTGTTACTGCTGTTCCTTCCCGTTCCACGCACTTTGTTCAGTGTCAAAAGTGAGATCTCGGAAAATGAAATTAATTTTGTCTTTTGCAGCTATTAATGTTACACACTGTGGGAAAGCTCTTTAAGGAGGCCATCGACCTTCATCCATGTGGAATAAGTGCTGAATAATGGAGAGCTTTCATATTTCCACAAAAAGAAAATAGCTTTTTTAAGTCAACTGGAGATGTTACAGACATGGAGGAGGGGAAAAAAAAAAAAAAAGCCGAACTGCATTAGGAAACAGTGGGCAGAGTGTGCATGAGGACAGAGCAGCAGTCTGGCAGGTGCTGCTGTTTGCAGAGGCCTCTTGTGAGCATGTGGAACTGCACTGACCCGTCTCACCTGCTGCTCCCATGGTACCTGCAGACTTTTATAAATCAGTGTGTTCAGCTTTTCCTCCTCTCCAGCCCGGAGACTTGCTTGGTGTCTGCACTGCCAAGCCCTGCCCCAGGTTTTTCTCTCTTTCCTTGAACTGGTTCACATTTTGTACTTCTCTGATGTCCTCTGGTAACCTGTGGTGGGTTTCAGCCATTTATTTAAGGAAAGAAATGCATCCTGAAACAATTTATAGATAGCCTGTTTTGTCTCCCCACCTCTTCTTGCTTTGAGGAGACATCATATCCTGGGAGCAAAATCCTTGTTCTCTGATGGTCTCATAGTGAGGCTGTTTAGAATGGCCACTCAGGAAAAGGATCCTTCTCCTTCACCCTGTTTTGTGGGGTTTGCCTGAGCTTCACCATGCTGCTGATGAACGGGGTGCTCAAAGCCTGAGCTGCTTGCGAAAAATTTTCTAGATTCAATCCCTGCCTAATGCATCATCATGTAAATAATTGGAAATGTCCATTTGTGCCTCTGTGTCACCCTGTGAGGTAGGAACCTGTGAGAACTTAAGATCTTAGATGGAAGTGGTAGTTGTGAAGTGACAACACAGAAGAAACAAAACTCACTAAGAAAGGATGGAAATTAAGATTCCCACCCATCCTTTTGCAGCCATGTTGCTGAATATGAGACAAGTTTGATTTTGGGATTATAATATTTAAACGTTGTGACATCATTTGGACGTTAGGCACTTCCCTAAATATTGTAGTTGCCTTTGTTTAGCTGCATGGTGGATGGTGGGACTTGCCTTTAATCTGGGAAAAAAATATGAAAGCCAGCAAACAAAATGCGGTTATGTTTCTTTCTGTGTGGCTTTTTTGTAGTATTCGCATGCTTCTGGCAGTGCAACAAGAGAACAAACAGTTTCCTTAGTGCACAGTCGTGCTGGAAAAGGTCTGAGAGAATGTAACAGGCTTCCTTGAAAATGCTGAGTGAAGGTACAAAGAGAGGTTCTCATCACATGAGAAGAGGAGCCGATGTTTGGGCCTCGGACAAAAGAAGCTATTAAAATTTTGGCTTCCTGACAAAGCAGCAACAGCTAGTGTGTCTTTGCAATACTTAAGGACTAAGCAGCCACATCCCAGTGCTTCAGAGGGCCACTTGTCAGTGTGCTGTCTTGCCTGGCAGAGGGATCTGCTCTTCCTGAGCCTGTGGGGCTGGGGGAGACTGGTCCATGTGGAGTGGAACAGGGGTGTTAGAGATTTGGAGATGGACAGACAAATTCTGCACCACTCACAAGGTAACCAGGAGCTGTTCCTGTGACTCTGCTTGTTTGCTGCAGCAGCAAAGCTGGGCTTGGCTCACTTCCCACAAGTCACTGAACTTCATTTTGCATCTGTTTCCACAGTGTGCAGAAAGGAAAGGCAATAAATATTTATTACTCTGTAGCCTGGATCCAGGTTTTATTCCTCTTACTGTTATTTCCCTGCTCCTGTTTATCTTGTGGCTTTGGAGTGGCCCCAGCATGGGGAAGATTGAAGAAGGGTTTACAGGAGGTGTTGAAGGGGCCACTGCCACCCCAAGAAACATGGCTCAATAAACCTTTGTAATGTTTGTCTCCTGGAAGAGAGGCAATTATTTGCCTCTGCCTTTCCGCTTTGCTGGTAATTACAAGCTCTCCTCTCGCATGTCAGATGCTAATCTGCCATTTATCATTGCACAGCTCTAAAAAGCACCTGGAAGGGGTTTCTAAGATGGGAGTGCTGCACGTCCAGCTGTGGCCCCTGCGCCCTCTGCAGTGAGTCACCCTGTTCATGCTCCTGAAAAACCCTCTCTTGCAGAAGTTTAAGGAGGGGGAAGAAAAACTTAATCTTCCATTACTTAGATAATGAGTCACTCTTATGAAATTCATGGTGCATTAGTAGCATCAGTGTTCTCAGGAGAGGAAACCAAGAGAAGTGAGACTTTTTATGCAGTATTGACCTTCTGTCTTTGTTTTTTTCCATGGAATTAAAACAGTTTCTTTACATCACATGAAAAATTAGAAAATTGAATTGATTGCAATGAAAAGAAAAATAGACAGTGCAATATAGCTACCTACCCTTCATCTGTGTATACCAGTGGGATTTATTAGTTTGGGCCCAGACCTCTGCTCTTGGTTTGAAGGCTTACACTCTCCTTTCTAAGTTTAAAGAGAAAGGAGAGTAGCTTTTGCTGAGTCCAGAGAAGCTGCTGCATACCAGTGTTTTGTGGAAAAGCAGTCATAGATTCTTGGCTCAACTTGTTTTTTTTTCCCTCTGGACAGCATCAACAGCAAGGAAATAATTAAATGGTGATTTTATTCCTTTAAATTGAAGGGAGTTTGTGTCCATCTTTCTCTGGTGCTTCTGAACTGCCCTTCCTCTCACACACACGTTTGTGCCATTGCTACTGGGAATAGTTCAGGGATTTCTGTGCTGCATTAACCTTGGGGACAGCTGTGGCCAGAGTCCTTCTTGCCCTCTCTCACATGGTAACCAGCAGCAAATGTTCCAGTGTGGAAAAACGCAAGGATGATCCTCTCCTGAGTATTTGAAATTAGTTTTAGTGGTTTAGTTTGAACCAGGCTATTCAGTGGTTTGGTTTTGGAGGCTCTGTCTGGACCATTGAGTCTGTACTTTCCAAATTCATCTAACCTGACTTTAGGCTGATTTGTATTTCAGGCCTAGCAATATCTTGCAGCAGCAAGTTCCACAAACTAAATTCTTCTTTTTAGATCTCTTTTACAGCTTCTGCCTGGGTACCTACAAGCCCTGACAGAACAGTGATGTTTTGCTCATCTCTTCCACAAAATTCGGTCATCTCTTGTCTTCATCTTAAGTTCCCAAAGCAGTGGTTCTCTCCTTCCATATTTCTATTCCATATTTCTAGTTTCCTTGTCTTGTCTTGTCTGTCTTTTCTAGTCTATTTTTTTTGAAGCTAGATGGTCAGATGTTCATATTGGATGTGATACAGGTTTGCTCTGGAGTTGGACAGTGACATCATTATAATTTCTTCCCTTTTGAATTCCTCCCCTCCTCCCTCAAGTTTTGCAGAACACATTCTGAGAGGGTTTTTTTGGTATCAGGATGGATTTGTTTGCTTGTTTTTCTTATGACAGTGTAATTAACAGCCTGAGCATTGTCTAGCACTGGGACATCTTCACAGCCCCTCAGCTGTGTCACTGGGTGGAGTTGGTTGACAGGATTCCAGGGATGTTGTCCTTTCTTGCAGACCCAAGGTTCAACCCCAGGTTCTACAACATGACTCATTTCTTACTGAGACTGTGACAAGTACTTAAGAGTTGCTAAACTGGGATTTTTGAACGAAGGAAGAGAAATGGAGAGGGAGAAGAATGCTGTTGGCAGAGGCATGGTCTGCGTGGAGGTGTGTCTCTGAATGAAGGAATTAAAGCATTGTACAGTATGAAATTGGTTATTGTTTTGAAATCAATGCACTGAAAAGACAGAGCCTCAAAACTTAGCCTTCCACCTGTATTCCTGCCGCAGTAAATATTTTTGTAAAAATCAATGTTGGGAGACTACTCAGCAGTGTAAATTCTGTGTAATTATTGAGCAGAGAATTACAGTTGTCACGTATCGATTCCCCCTTGCTTTGTAAGAGCTTCCTCCTTTTTTTACAGGGCTGGATTGCAGTCACAGTGTTGGCATTAAAGGACTGGAGGAAGGGCAGAGCATGCTGCTGTTAATCAATGTGTGGGCAAGGGGCTGCGTGTGAAAATGCACATGTGTACACGGATTGCTTCAAGAGCATCTGACTCACAGAAGCAAAACTGCTTAAGGTCTGAAATTTCCTTCTCTGACCCCAGAAAGCTCAGCTGCTGCAGCAGTTCCTGTGAGCTAATCTTGAGCCATTGCTTCAGGGACAGCCCTGGAGATGAGCACTGTGCAGTTCTCCTTCTCTGCTACCCCCTGTCAGAAGTGTTAAAGACATGTTTTGTCCTCAGAGTCACACTAGGATGCTTCTATGGGATTTTAGTCTACTGCTTCACTTCTTAGAGGTGTTTGCAGTGCAGAAGTGAGTAAAACATTTCCTGGGCTGTGTTTGCAGATGGAGCTTGAAGGAGAACGTCTCCTTTTGTGCTTCAGTTTGCTTTTGTTTTAGAGCCAAAGGATCACATGTGTCATCTTGGGATGGGTTGTTAACATCACAGAATCACAGCTCCCAGTGATCCATCCTGAGGAGCTACACAGGATTATTCTGCTTTTAAACAAGCAGCTGCTCAGGGGAGCATTTTTCCTTCGGCTGCATTGTGTGCCAGAGCGATTTAAGTCCACTAAAATGAAATACTGGCTAGGGATTTGTGACAGAGTAGCAAAGTCATCCTTATTTTCAAATTCTCAGAAGAGGCAGGTGTAGCTTGCTCAGAGAACACCCTGTCCTGAGATTCAGGTCACACCTTGGTTTTACATTGTTCACTTGGAACATCCCAGAAACACTGGTGGTGTTTCTAAATGATTGGAAGCACAGTGGTTGTGGATAAGGAAGGACTATAGCTGGGGATATGTGCAAGATCAAGCACTCTTACTGAGTAGAAAGTCAGTATTTCAAGGGTAAAAAAAAAAAAAAAGAAGGGGAGGAAAAAAGCTTCAAAAGGAAGAATGTCAAAGTTTTTTTTGCTTGGAACATTCCAAGGCAGCAGCAAGGGTTTTTCTGGGGTTTGTTTCAAAATTAAAAATACTAAGAAAAAGGACAATCTCAGTTCACTGCACAGCAGTTAATGAGGTGTATCGTTAGCCATGGGGTGGAAGGGCTGCCTTGCTGCTGCTGTTCCTCTCACCTGCATCCTCCTTCACGTTGCAGAAATGTCACCATCTCCCAGCCCTGTGGTGCTGGAGCTGGAGAGCTTTGCCTCCCAAAGCTGCCCTAGTGCCACCTCGTACTCAGAGTGCACGAGTCTGCTGTGCCTGGTGAGATGGGGACCTCAAAGCCTTCCTGCTCCCTGGGGCTCCAAACAGGTGCTGGGGTGGCTGCTGCAGAACACAGCAGCATCCAGCCTTATCCTGCTGGGATGCAGAGATGGGATTGGGGTGGGGAAAGGAAAAGGAGTTCTGCCTGAGGCTTTCTTGTATGGCACACCTTAAAAAAAAAACCCCAAAGTTATCACTTGACCTTGCAAGTTTAACCTACTCTGAAGAAGTTTTGAAGTAGCTGCTGTCTCTGAGGCACTTGAAGTAAAACTGGTTTGTAGTTTGGAAGATACACAACTATTGCAGGCAAGCTTTGCTGGTACAGGCTGCCAGCACAGGGTGGGCTGCAGCCTCTGCTGCGAGGATAAATGCAGCAAACGCTCCGGACGGGGGCTTAGCTGAAAGCCAGCTCCTGCCCACAGTGTCTCATCCTGCAGTGTAGGATGAAGTGGTTTTTGATGCAGCTTCTGTCTCTGAAAAGGGGCTGGGGAAGGGAAAAGCCTCCTGCTGTGAATGAAAGGATGGCAGCAAACTTCCTAGGGCTCGTGTCTGATTCATGTGCATGTTTCTGAAGTGACTGAGAAGAAGAGAATCTTTCTTCATAGCACTTTCTGCAGTTCTTTGTTTTCAAATGTAAATCTTGGATGTGTGGAGGATGTGAACTTAAAAAGAAAAAAGAGAAATTTGTTTAGTTTCCTCTTTATTCCTGAAGAAGTGGAAGAAGACTTGTACAAGACTTGGTATTGCTGCACTGAGCACTGCTAGGTGTTTCTGGGAAGGGAGGAAGGAAAAGCATTTCTATAACTGCAGGAAGCTAATTTTAGCTTGTGTACAGTAAGGCAAGGATAACTTCCTTCCTTCCTCTGATTGTGCCAGAGCAAAACTGTATCACTTGTCTGCCAGTCTCTCTTTAGCCAGCGTGTTTGGGTGTTAGCTGTTTGCAAGAGAGAAAGCCAGGTCAAGGATAAAAATCCCATACTAATCCACTGTCTGTTTAATTTCAGCTAAACCCTCCTGCTTTTCTGCCTTTTTTACCTCTGTGGGGTCAGCTGGGAGGCTGCTGCTTCACTGCCATGTGCTGTCTTCTGCTTTTTTAACCTGATAAAACACTCTGCATTTCTACGACAATCTGGCCACAGCATCTCCCCATAACCCTTGTTGCTTCTGGGCTCCTTCCATAGGGTCACTCCAGGTAACTGGAGTGTTGCTGCACAGGAAAACCAAAGCAACATTTGTTGGGTATTTTTGCTTTGGCTTCACATTTAAATCCCTTTCTCCTTCTGTCTCCTGGCCTCAGCCTAAGGCTGCTTTGCAAGCCTATTGCAGTCTCACCTGTGGCAAGAGGGACACTCAGTCCTTTTTTGATTGTGATTCCTTTTTCTTCTGCAAATGTTATTTAGAGACCTTGTTCCAGTTTTTGAAATTACAGGCTTTATATAAGGTCACAGAATTTCCAATCTTGTCTCTGTTTTGCACAGACCAATGGGACTTGCCACCTAAAAATCATTTATTACCCCTTTCAGTTCTTAATGCACGTTTTACTGACTAGTAGAGAATACAGATTTGAATGGTGTCCAAGTCTGGAAATCTCCATTGCTATTTGATCAGAGGAAAGAAATAAAGATTGGAAGGTTTTGTTGTTACAGTAAGCAGAGCAAAGAATGCCACTATATACACTGAGCATTAAGGGTTATGGCTTTTAAGGGTTAAGGGTTACCTTTTTTTGGATACAATATTTAAATGGAAGGAAATTCAGCTTTATGCTCTAAGAGCAGAACAGGCTGAAACAGAGCTTTGCTACCAGGTTTTCATCCCAAAGAATTCTGAGGCTCTGTCCAAACTGCTCAGCAAGAAAAGTGAAAACGTGCTGATGTGCATGTGCCACCTTGCTACAAAATGTAAAGAAAAATCTGAGAATAGCACACTTGGTGCTCATTTACTGAGCTCTCCTTCCCACGCAGACAGTCATAATGAGCTGAAACAAAAGGATCAGGTGAGTGGGAACAGGCTGTCAGGGAAGGAGCTGCTTCTCCATGGGCAGTGAGGATGGGAGGGAGGAAAATTAAACAGCCAGGCTAATGTGTTTGGAGGACAGAAAGGCTGCACTCCAGGAAAGTGAGAGGCAGGGAATTGGGAATGCAAGCTCTCCTCCTGTCTGGTAGCTGTTTTCTAGGGCCTCTGTAGCCTCAGGGACCAGGAAGAACTTTTGCTTGTCTGTCAGTTTAGTTGGCAGGGCTGGTCTGTGGTGCTTTTACAACTGCAGGAAACTGTACAGCCACAGGGCAGGTCCTCCCTGCAGCCCTTCCATCATCCTTCCAGCTATCCTTCTGTCTGGGGAGGGGAACAGACCTGATCCAGGTCTTTCTTGCTCACACACTGAACAGCAAAGCTTTTTCCCTGGGATGCATCAGCTTTTACAGTGGCCCCAGGGAGGCTTTCCTCACACAGGGACTATGAAGCACTTGGTGCTTTCTCTCCCCCTGAGGTTCCCATCCCTGCTTGCAGCAAGTAAACTGAGTCAGAGATGCTCCAGGCTGGGTTTGTGGAAATGCTCTCTGCATGGCAGCTGTTGAAAAGTGGCTGTTGCCTGAGCAACAGCTGAGATTTATAAAAATCTAGGTCTTGCTCTGTGTGCTTCTGACAGCAAATCAGTGTTTGTGTCTTGACTCTCAAGATAAATGTCATTGTCATCAATTTAATATATCTAATCTGTTTCTATTTCAGCAGAAAAAGCATATAAGCTACTAGGTTGTCACTTAGTAAAAATCAACCACAATTAATTTACTCTTCTCCTCCCTGTCACCACAATATGAAACTTTGGCTAACTCAAAGTTTCATGTACTTGAAATGCAGGGTTTTTTCTCTGTTGCAGATGCTCAGCCTTTGGTGATTTTCTGCAGCACCCTCTTGCAGCTCACACCCGTGCCCTTGTGCTATAATGCAAAGTCATGCTGGATAATCACACACCAGCCCAGGAAATACAACTTGGCCCATGATCAAACCTGTTTCACACTTCTGTATACTCTGTGCAAAATGGTTTTGGCTCATAAATTAGCCTGTGCTGCCTCTGGGGTACTGTTCATTTTGGGGTTTTATCATTTCAGGCATTAAGGACTTTTGGACATGTTTGAGGTCTTAACAAAAAGAAAGTAAATTCTTGTTTGCTCTTGTTTGTATTTTTTGATAGCTAATCAATTTTTCAAGCAGGTGTGGTGTTTATTTGGATTTATAAGAGCAAGACAATAAAATGCCCAGCTCAATTACTTCAGTGCCCTTACAAGTATATTCAAAACAAATAGGAAATTTCCAGATAGGAAAAGAAGATGGTGACCCCCTCTGCTGTGCACAGCAATAGGCAAATGAGCTCCCCTGCCGTGGGGAAAAAGGAACCACTGGAGTTTGTGCTGAAGAGCCCTGCTGGGTGAGATTCAAACATCCCACCCCAGCTATAACTGGTGTATCAACAGGCAGGAGCTTTGGGTTTTAAGGGGTGAACCGTTCCCAGGGGGATTTGAGGGGGTGCTTGTTGGAATAATTTTCAGTATTTCCTGGAAGCAAGATCCCAGGACCCACCTCTTGCTGTACTCACCAAGCAGCTTCTTGCTTAATGCCATTAAATCCAGAATTTACCTCCCACATGAAGATGAGTGCCAGATATCACCCTCTGCATGGAGGTGTGCATGCCCTGTTCCTTCAAGAACCTGAATATCTAACCACACTTGCAAGTGGAATGATTGTTTGGAGCAAGAGATCCCTTTTGAACTTTCAGGATGCTCTGTTCACTCATTCATTCATTCATTCATTCATGCTGTTCATCTGCTTGTTTGGAAATAGTGGCTTTAACTTCCTTTACATGTTTTAGCTTTGTCAGCCATGAAATGGAAATGATAATACTCATTTGCTTGCCTCACAAATTTGTTGAGAGGATTAACTGATGTTTGGAAAGAGTTTTTAAACCTTATACAAATATTAAGGTTATTCATAATAGGCCACGTGGAACAACAGAACTGTCAAAAAAAAAAAAAAAAGCTTGAAGTTGAACTGTTTTCCTGCAGGCTGGGTTTCCAGGCTCACATGGTGTGTGCTGCTCTGGAGGTGGGATTTGTAGGATTCCTGTGTCCCTGTTCAAAGGTGTGCACCATGGGAGGCTCCTCTGCTTTAAAATACCCTTCACAACCCAGTTCTCATGTCTGTTGCCCAGCTTGTCAGCTTGCAAACAGCTAAGCTTTAGGCATTTTGAGAAGCTTCAGAAGTGTTTTGAGAATCCTCAGTTACAACATTGTTTTCAGTTTTCCTAAATGAAATCTCAGACTGCACTTTTTAGGGATTTTCTTTCTAAGTATAGGTTCGAGGGGGTGAGTTTCCATTTAAGAATTCAAGTTAGCTTGAAATGTGGTGGCTTTTTGGAGAAGCCTTTCTATTTTTTTCTCTAGCTCTGGTAATTTAGATTTGCCAGCCTTCAACCACTGGCAGTGTATATAACTTTCTGTAAAATATTTCTCAAACCCAAGATGTGTTTTCAGCTTCCATGCTTGTATTTTGGTGTTGTCCTTTCAGTGTGGAAGTTGTTCATCCTAAAGGAAGGAGCAGGTCAACATCTGTTCTGAAAATTACTTTATTGTCTTGTTGCAAAGCTTTAAGAACTAATTTGAAAATGCATTTCAGGTCTCTGAAATGAGGCAGAGAACACATATGCCAGATCTCTTCCCCTTCCAAACATGCAAGGGGAAATTTTTTTTCTGGTTTTCTGTCTTTCTCGCTACTCTTGGCCTATTAAAATAGAAGTTGCTTCCACCCACCATGTTCTGGAAAAAGCTGTTGCTGTTCTAACCATAAGGCTCTCATTAGAGTCAATGGGAGGTATATGACTAACCCTTCGTGTGGGCCACTTAAGGAAAAATTGTAATTAATAACATGGCTTTTGTGTGGAAAACATTTTTTAGTGTTAAAAAAGGACTTGGTTTTGTCCTTGATCTATACCATATTTATGGGGGAGTTTGCATGTTTCATGTATTCTCTATATTCTGTAAGGGAGATACACAGATCTCCTCTTAAAATAGTGATGGAGTTTGGCCAAAGTATGACAGCTCTGGAGCCTCCTCCTATTCAGAATGTTCCAAACAGCTCCCCTGGGCAGTACCTGGCTCCTGAGCTGGTTGGGGTTTGGTTGTTTCCATGTCCTGCTTGGGCTGCCTCTGCTCTTTGTTTGGTGCCCACAGGGAGAAACCCTCCCCTCATCTGCAAGGTGTGAATGCTGGTTGTGGGTTTATGTGATTTTGCAAATTTCTGTCTCTTTATTACCCAGGCAGACTGATGATGTGTGAACAGACTCTGCAGATGTTGGGGTTTTAGCACTGCTGGTTTTTCGCCTTTCTCTCATGGAAGCTGGTGGCTGACTGGCTTTTTAAATATCTCAGTACATCAATATCTGGCACTGTGGAGGGAAGAAATAAGGCTTTCTGTGAATGTGAAGTGTGCTGAACTAAAGCCAACAATCTTCAGAGTTTTTAATTACCAAGCCATTCAAAACCTGCCACTTCAGAGAGAGATGTTTTGACACCACTTGAAGGTTTTAACATCTGCTCTTTGTACAGAGCTGAAGGCATTTGGTAGAATCTGTTTCATTTTTCACTGGATATTTTCCTTTGCATTCCTACAACAATAATATAGTTTGTAGAATGAGAGCCCTGTCAGCAAAGACAGCTAGGATTTTGTTGTGCAAAAATTGATTGTTATTGAATCCTCAGCAACCAAGTATGAGCTCATGTTAGGGGAGGAGGTTTAGAGAAGAATTGCTTGGATTGTAGTCCAGTTGATGCACTGCTTCTCCAAGCCCTGGCTGAATTATTTCAATTAGGCTTTCCCTGTTTATGGAACTTTACAGGGTGTTACGGGTTTTGAGTAGTATTTTCAAAGAGATAAAAGCAAGAGTTGCTACTAGGATGGAAATGTCTGTCAAACCACAGCTACTAATTGCTTGTCATAGGCTATGGCTGGACAGTTCCTGTGTTCAATGAAGGTTTTATTTCTGCTGATGAAATGCCCTCATTTAGGATACTGTCAAATTCTTTAATGGGCATGGCAATGACTGGTATTCAATTTATCCATGTATTTTCTACTTGCAGTCAAGGCAAAAAAACCTGAAGTGCTTCAACAATGTGGCATTTACTTGAAACCAGGGATGTGCCACTTGACGTGATTTGGAAGACTTGTAAAAGTGGGAGAAAGTCCAAAAAGTTCTTGTCCATGTTTTAAACCTGATCCTTCAGCTCGTTTGATACAGGAGGCAGAAGAAAGATGCTCTGCTCTGCACTGGGCTGTCCTTGCTCCTAGAGCTGTAACCTGCCCTGGGGAGAAGGGAGCAGTCAGTGCCTTTCCTGTTATCATCTGCCCAAGAGTCACATTCTCTGGTGCCAGATGAGTTAGTGGCACAGTCAGCTGGGCATCCAAAGTGCAATGCAGTCATATTTACTGCTTTTAATTCTCTTTGTAGCACTTGCACAGAGGATGAGATTGGAGCAGAATTCCTGCATCCTGCCTGGGCTTGATCAGTTACTCTGTAAAACTGCAAGATGCTGTAGCTCTCCCTAAACAGCGTGTTTTATAAATGGTTTGGTGTTTTATAAATGGTTTTTTTCCTCTCCTTGGCTTCCTACAACCCAGAGCTGCCAGCCAGTTTGGTTTCACATGTAGGAGGACAGGCTGGGCTGTGGGGTGGGATTTGGGGTGTTCTGCCATCCAGGCTGGAGCGTTCCTGTCGTGCTGCCTCCCTGTAGTGTCACAGCAATCCTCTGAAAGCTGCTCTGTAAGCCTGCTATGGAAACGTGTGGGAAAGGATGCTGATCAAGTGGGAGATTATATTGTCCAAAGTTTTGCAGAGCCAAGCTATGTCTAACTCCCCAGGCTGCTTTCTAGGAGGAAAATACAGCCATTGCTTCTTCAGCTGTCTTGTTTTTGTATGCAGGATGCTTGCTTGCATGTGTTGTCCTCCAGCTCTGTCAGTTTGAGAGTGGCTTACTGTTTGATTTTGTTCTAATCTTTTCAGTTAAATGAAGGCTGGCCTTGAAAAGAAGCTTGTAGCATTTTTTCCCAGCTGTTGCACAGAAAAAAACCCCAGCTCCTCCTTACTTCACTTCCAGACACCTCAGGTGCACTCAAGCTTTTGGAGAGACTGCCAGCTTAACTCTGAACAGTTTTCCTTGGTGGCATGACAGGACTTCACTGCTGCTGTGTATCTCCTTTCCTGCTGTAAAAGCAAGCTTGCTTTTCCCAGGGTTCTAGTGATAAATTAGGGGAGTTGAATAGCTGTCCACACTTGTGCAATAAACGGCTGATAATCAGTGTTTTATAGCCAAAACTAACATAATCCTCCCTGAAAATACAGGGTCGGTAAGGATATAAAAGTAAGTTCTCTAATTGTCGAAATTGAACTTGAGGAACATCTAAATTGTATTTTGTATATACGGCCAAAAATATTTCAGCTATGCAAACAATCACACTCCAGAACTGAAAAGCTGATGTTTATTTTCCTTTTTTCAACTGCATTCTTTCTTCTCTGGACAGCTCTATGGAGCTCTGGAGGCCATGAGAGCAAGGCTGAGTGCCTTCTGTGTAGATGAAGGTGATGACTTCTCGTTCCATGACAGGAATTCCCAAATGTTGCTCCCATTGACAAGGACAGAATGTGCAGCTGCTCAGGGTTTCCTTGGTATCAGACATGCAGTGGGCTCCCCTGAATGCTCCAGTGGCACCAGCACGGGTTTGCAATCCGTGCCTTTGGAAACACTGCATGACAGAGGATCCTTTGTCTCAAAAGCATGACTGGGCTGCTCCACTGATGTGTTGGCTGATCTTACTTCTCCCTATGCTTTTTCTTTTCTTCCTGTCTTTTTCTCCTGCATTGGCTTTATCATCCATCTAAAGCTTTTTGGATAAAACTGCTACCTGTTGTCTTACTCCTGGTGTAGTATATAGGGCTTTATACCAGCTGGACAAAGTGTAGGACAGAGGCTTAGAGCTCTGGAAAGGCTGTTTACCCTGTTATGGAGCCTCTGTTTTCACTACACTTATTTCCAGAGATAATTTTTATCAAGCTTGGCCCTGATCTCAGTTTTATAGAATGTTCCCTGTTTCCTGCAACCCATGGACAATAATCACATTTAGGCATGAGCTGGTTATTAGATTTAATTTGGAGTTGGTCAAGGAGGCTGCAGTTATGATGGGCATGTGGTGAATTTCTGTGGAAGGCAAGGATGTGCAAAGTCAGGAGGGTATGAAGCTTCCAGAAGAATAAGGGAGACTTGTGGCACCTGCTGTCTACATTGAATTGTGCTCAAATGTCACCTGCCTTTGAGATCTGATGCTATGGAGTGATGTCCAAGAAAGCCAGGCTACATCTATTTACATCTTCAGATGTCAAAGCATGTCAGTGAATGCAGTAACTTTTCAGACGCCATTCAAAAACATCCACTTGCAGGACACAAACGTGATTACTGAGAAGTTCTGCACAGCTCTGAAGTTCCCCCTGATCCCAGGGAGCACCTTGTGAGGTGGGGCATGGTGTGGGGATGGATGTGTGAAGAGAGGAGACATCCACCAATACTGTCAGCAATTAAAGCTGGTGCTTCTGAACTGTAGAGGCTGAAGAGGAGAAACAGATCCTCAGGGCTGTAGAAGTGCCTTGTTGTCACAGCAGCTGTGGGAAAGAGCTGCTAGGGATATATATCTGGGGGAGGGATAACTTCAGTGCTGGGCAGAACATGAGGAGGTAAAAGAGCTGTTTGCACCTATTTCTGCCATGGAATGCAGGCACTGACTTTCAGTTCTGACAGTAAAAGAAAATCTTGTTCCTCTGGGTCTGCAGGTAGTCTTGCAGTTTAAGTAACCTTTTCTTTGAAGTCTTGGCAGACCACAGTCATCCTAAGAGGCTTTCAATTTTGATTAGGCACGGAGCTGAACTAAGCCAGCACAGCTCCCAAGTATTTGGGCAGAGATGTGAGCACAGGGGTAGAGCTCCTGCAAGAGCTGGAACAGCACAGGGTTGCACAGCAGTCCCTATAAGGACCCTATTGCCACAGCATAGGCTGTGTTTGCATTGTTTCATAGACCTACAGTCCATTCTTCTGTTGCAGATTTGACCCATTTGTTGTTTAAATGCCAAACCTGGTGCAGAGAAGATCCACAATCACCTTCAGCAGTCCTCTCCATCCCCTGCCTGGACAGATAACAGTGCAGGAGTGAGCTGTGCTCATTGCAGCCCTTACTGCTTGTGTTTGGTCTCTATCAGAGCAGCAGAGGAGGCCACTTGGCTTAATCTTTTATTGTGTTAGGTTTAACCAAAAGGAGAATTGATAAGGTTAGGCTGAAATTCTACAAGTATGTCCCAAGCTTGTGAAGAATTGTCAGATCCAAGCCAGTGGGTCAGATGGATCCATGTCCTAACTGTATGTTTGATCTGCAAGTAATGAAACTGTTGGAAATGTCCATTCTGCACCAAAATCAGTGGTGATGAGGAGGCTTCAGATTGGCAGTGGTCAGGCACAAGGGGAGGATATTTCTGGCTGGGTTCTGGGCTGCTGTGCAGCTGCTGTGCCCCTCCCTGCACGTCACACTTCGGTGACCTGTAAAGGATGTCTGTGCAGTTATCATAGCCAGAAATAGGTCATGTGAAGCCAAGTATTTGGGTCAACTTAAAATGCTGCTTATTCTCCTTTTGAGGTTAAAAACCAAACTGAAACAAGCAATTGTTTCTTCCTCTGGTGGGACACCCTGCAAAACACAATAGACTTTACCTCCTGCATCAAGATCAGCTGTAACACATGAGTGCTTAAATATAACTTTAGTTTTAGAAACAGGCTTAGAAATATGCTCAACTGACATTACCTTTCTGGGCCATAAACCAGCTTCCATCTGCCTTTAGAGCCCATCATATTTTCCAGCTGAGTCAGTGTGGATGGAGTTATTAATAAATCAGAAAGAGCAGAGTCACTGCGAGTGCCCCTTGGCAGACCACCTCACCTCCATGGTGTCTCAGGTTTCCAAGCCCCCAAACTGGGAAATGATACAATTTCCCCTGAAGATGCACTACTGAGAGCCATCTGTTGTTAATAACAGGCTTCTCCCTTTGGCTTTTCAGGCTCATCTCAGTGGAAGTGTTTTCCTCAAAGCATTGCTGAGCCCTGGCTGTGAAGGTGCAGTGGGGAGGGGTCCCTGTGCCTTCCCCAGCCAAGGTTTCTCTCCCACCATGGATGTGTGAAACCCTGGTGAGCTGGAGTCTGTGGGGAGATGGATCCTGGAGTACCAGCCCTATTTGAGGGAAGGGAACAAAGATGAAGCAATCACTAAATTCTGATGTAATAGTTACCAGAAGGGTTTGTGCAGGTCATTCTGGTGATCAGGTGCCCAATCTGTGATTCCTTGATGTAGCTGTCTCTTCTTTGCAGGGCTACAAAACTTCTGTATTCTTCAAAGTGATATCCAACTTCAAGTATAAAAATCGGTCAAAATGTGCCAAAAAACAATATTCTGTGAGAAATACGAGATAAATAATTCATAAAAATATGCCACGTCTCTGGTTCTTAAGAAATTCCAAGAAATAAAGTAACTTTGGTTACTTTGCAGGCAAGTATGTAGTGCTACTGCTCTTCGAGATTGCTTATTTCAAAAACATCTTGTAACTGAAACCAACTTCTGGGATGAATTTTAAGGTTTAGGTGGCATCTCCAGATATATGCAAAGAGTTTCTGTGTTTCTGAGGAGATATATAAACCAAGAATGCCAGTTTTGTTCATTGATACTGCAGAAGGGGAGAGAACAAAAGAAAATTCATGTCCTGGAGGTGAAACAAAAAGAGAAATTATTTTTTTTAGCTGAGGATAAAATTTGCTTCTGTGTCCTGGCAGGGGCAGAGCTGCCCAGCATCTGATAGAACACCTTTTTAATTGGTTGGGTGCATTGCACATATTTAAAACCCTATTTTAGGGCTCTCCTGATATACTGCATTTGAAAGCCTTACTCACATGCATTTGCCTAGGGTCAATTTTGGCTTATATGTCTCTTCCAAATCCCTATTTTCTCTTTCTCTCCAAGCTGGTAATAAGATTTCTTATTATCTTCTTGCTTATGACTCCTTCAAGGCTGCTGACAAAGAGGCCTCAGCTGCTCTCTTGATATTATCTGGGCAGATATCAGTTGAATTTGAAAGGGTGGATTAAATAAGTGCTTCACTAATGTTGCCAGGCCTAACTTCATTACTGTGATCCTGCAAAGGAAGGGAGGAGAGGGGAGAGAAATGAGCTGTCTGTAGAAATCCGAATGCCAGGATAGCAGTGTTGTGCATGCATATATATTTCTATACATAAATATGTGTATGAAGGCATATGGTACCTAAATTTATAAGACCTTGCCTTCTTTCTTTCAGACACATAAATTATTTATAGATACAAGTAATATACACGACATTCTCCTTTGGGAGGGAACACTGAAATGGAAAAGAGAAGTGGCTGTTATTCACATACATGCTTTTCCACACATTTCTTCCTGGCATTTATGGTGAAGCTGTCTCTGTGCAGGAATTTGAGCCTTGGCTTATCTAGCAGATATCTGGGCACTTTCTTTAGGGTCAAGGGACTTTGTTCTTTTGACTTCCTGTGCTTCCTGGAAAGCAGAGTTCCTTTGGCCTCTCCTGTCTGTTTTATGGAGATACTCTGCCTTTGGTGTGGGGAGCTTGGCTGTGATGTTCAGTCTGATCCAGTGAGTAAGACTGAGGCTCAGGGCAACAGAATTGGCTTCCTAATCATCTCAGTGGGTAATTATATACAGGTTCCTTTGCCTTCATTTCCTCTGATGCACCTGTTCTGTCCAGCCTGGTCAGACCATTGTCTGCAGCACAGGGATGATGCTGCTTTGTTTGTATCAATTTCCTAATGAGGCCTCCGCTCTCCTGGGTCCTCTAAACATTAACAAAACAAATGCTCAATGTTGAGTGTTTTGAAAATCTCAGATGAAAGGCAGGGCATTACTAGGAAGAATTAACATCTCCTTTCCCTCTGCATTTATCGGAGGGGAAAGTGGTCCCTGTGGAGGCTGGAGAATGGAGACAGCCTTGTGGATGTACTGATTTGTTCTGCATGATGATTTCTCTTGGAGTAATCACACTGTCAGAATGTTTATCAGCTAATGAAAACCTACTTCAATAATACAAAAACCCAAACAGACTAAGTGAGCCTTGGCTTGGTGTTCTGATGGTTTTTTTCCCTCTCCTGGGTGTCTGTTACTCATGTGCCACTTCTGTTCCCCACTCTGGCAGGTTGCAGAGGATAAGGAAACCTCATCCACCAGCCTTGTGAAACCCCATGGAGAAATGGGTGTCTAGATAAGAAGAATTGCACTTACCCAGAAACAGATGAGGTGGAAGAAGAAGCCACAAAAGGAAGTTCAGACTTGAACAGAGCTCTAGTTGTGAAGATTTGAATTATCTCATTGTCTGAGCTGTGCCAGGGTCTGCTGTGGAGGCCTTGGGTTCTCCTTTGTCCCAGCCCACGTTTGTGCACATGGTTATTCTACCTGGAGAGCAGTGTGAGAGTCCAGCTCTGTGCCACAGGCAAGACTGAGGTGCTCAGGAAACTTGGATGCTTTTTGCAGTGCTTGAGCCTGCCCTGGGCCTGAGCCTGATCTGAGTCCCCACATTGACTGTAAACTGCATGTTCCCTGGTCTGTGTTGTAATGCTGCAGACTAATGATAGTGCTGCAGATCCAAACAGCTAATTATGTTATTTAATGAACAGGGTGTTCTGGATCCCACAAACACACAGAGCAGTTCAACAACAAAGAAGAAAGCTGAGCAGGATGGTGCTCTGTAGGTTGTGTGTTGCCTGCTGGCTGGGCTTTCCTGGGGAAGGGCAGGAGTGGTTTGCATGGGTCCAAGAAGCCACAGCAGGCAAAAGAAACAGTGTGGATGTGTCTGGAGAGGGAAAGGCACTGTAAAATTAATAAGCTAAACAGCTCCAGCACAGAAACTATGTTGGCTAATAAAATGTTTTTTAGATGTGCATTTGGGCTAGGCAGTACCATCCAGCATTTCTGTCTGCTCCTTGAGAGAATACAGGAGCAATTAAAAAAAATATTTCCAAACTGTGTTTGGAAAGAAAAGAGACTTGAAACTGTCCCTTTCAGAGTTTGCATCATGAGAAACCCAACTTTTCTCATGTAAAAATGGCTCAAATAAATCATTAGCTGGGACTCTGCTAATGTGACATCCTGAGCAAGGTTCAAAGCTGCATGAGGAGTTGGTGTTTTTGGGAATCCTGTTTTATGCCTGTGGGTCACACCATAAACATTAGGAAATTGGTGTAAAGGGAGCAAGTTTGCATTTAAAATTACAGAGTCTTGAGCTAGAAGAAAACTATGAGGAAAAGTTTTATTTGCTTTAGAAGAGAGTTTATATCCATGTAGAGCTGATTTGGAGGTGATACAGTACAGGATGGAAAAGGTAGTGGGATGTCAGCCCATTTCCTCCTTTCCTGAGGGGAAATACACCGTGAAACATCACTGCTGGGGCACCAGTAAATCCATGCAAATTGGAAAGGATTGGTTCTCTGCTCACCTCCTGTCTCTGCAGGTGTTCAGATATTGGCCTGCTAGAAAACACAGGCCGACCAAAAACTGTGTTGTCAGAGATGGGATTTTATTTTTGTACCCGTGGTTTTGCCAGTGCTGGACTGAAGGGAACTGTCTTATTTGGAATGGTTTATTTTGCCTAAAAAAGCAAATAAGCCCTACAAATGCAATTACTATTACACACAACTGTACCTATATTGAGGCATGTGCCTGGCTGAGCAGGATGCCACTTTAACCACTGCAGGCAAGTAGAAGCAGTGAACTTCTAGAATAGGCAAACCCTTAAATTGGATTGTCTGATCCATGAAATCCTAGTGCTCTGTCCAAAATTTCCCTTGAAAGCCTTAAAGCCCTGTACAAGTTTCATTGGGGTCTTAACAATGTGGTGACAGTGGATTAGTTTTTAAACCATAGTTAAGGTTTCCTGACTTTTCTGGGAATCTGAGGGTTTTTTCCTATGTTCATGCTGTCCTGTCAGTAATTGAACCTTTAGAGCATGGATATTTCTTTTCCCATGAAAATGTAGTGGAAATAGAAAGCTTAAACCGAAGTTCACACTTGTAAATTTCTTGTCTTTAGTTGGGCTCAGTGTACTCTTCCTTCCTCCCTTGAGCTTCTTCCCCCTCTTTCCATGCTGCTCACTTGTATTTGCATGTCCTGTTATATATGTGGGACTAAACAGAGGGACAAAGTGTCTAATTAAGATATTTAAATAAATTTTCTTAGTCTGAGGACTGTTTGATCCCTGTCTGGTGTCAGCAGGACTGATTATGCCATGTGGTGCTGCATCCATTTCTACATGTATTGAGCAGTCAGTATTCTGCCAGCACCTCTGGAATACAGCTCAAGATCCTGTTTTAGCTCATGAAGATGTTTCTATGTGTACCTAGTCGAGAAGATGTTGTGAAAAAGCAACTTTTTTAATACCTTTCTCAGCAGTTGGGGAGTTTTGTTGCTTTGACTTTTGGCAAGAAGGAGCACTATTGTCAGAGCAGCAGGGAAAGGGAGGATTTGTCTGTTTGAGTCTCTTATCTCAAGATAATGCTGAATCCAAAGGACCAAACCAGGGTGTCCTACTCAGACTGCTTATTCTTCCAGTGATGTGTCATCTTCCAGTGCTAAAATTTATGGTAAGAAAACAGGCTGAGGTGGCAAATGCTACCGGGTTGGGAACAAATTCAAACTAGAAAACTTGCAGTACATAGTGTCACAGAGATTTCATTTTAGCATACAAAATCAGGCAAATACTTAGGATTAGGACCTGACTCAGCCTCATCTCCCTTGTAATCCTCCAAATCTTCAAGTTTTTAGGCCTTTCATTTAGCTGTAAGCAGCCTGCCTCTGTGGCTAGGCTGGTTGATGTAGGTCACTGCACAGCACTGGACTGTGGAGTGTGTCCTGGGGTCTGGACACGTCCCTCCTGCCATGTCTGAGCTCAGGCAGCAGCTTCATCTCTGGACGTGTGGCCAGGAAATGCCACCCTGCCAATTCTGGGAAGCTGCTCAGGAAGTGGAAACTCTTGCAGCAGATGTGGAGCTTGAGATATGAATGGAGCAAAGCTGTCTGGCATGGCTGTGGGCTTCTTTGCTGCTGCTGGCCACCACCTGCTCATGCAACACCTGACAGACCATAAATCCCTGACCCTTCATCTTTGTCGTCATCTGTGCATCACCACCTATTTATATCATCACTGGTGCTGTAATCTTAGAGCTGTAATTTTATACATCCCACGTGACTGTGTGTCACTAGTGCATGAATGTGGACATAGAAGCTGGGAGTTCTGCCTGGGATTTTTGTGAGCAGCAGCCCATTTTAATGTGATGTTCACTCCTTTCCCAGCAAGGGGGATGAAGCTTTGGGAATTTTTATGCTGGAGAATTGCAAGGTGAGAATAACATTTCCTCTGTGCATGAGGAGCAGTGATGTATTCCCCACTGACTCGCTGCAAATATTTTTCTTCATGTACTGAACTTGCTTTTTGAGTCAGTAGCATTTTTTTAATGATACATGAGTTGTGCAATGGGTTGATTCTGGAATTTTCACTTACAGCCCAAATTTGTGTGCATCAGGGCAAGGGCCCTTATTCTGTTTTCCTCAGTACTAGAGGCTGAGAGTTTGGCCTTGGGTGTGGTAGGGCAAGACAAAACAATGATATTTTTGTATCACAGATCCTGTTGTGTGGAGAGAGTTGTTCTTGTAACCCTGTATGTACAGCTGTGTAAATTTGGACAGACTGGGCCATTTATCCAGTTATTCCTCAGGATCACAGTGACTTAAGACTCAAACTGCTCAAATAGGGGGTTTCCTATGACCTCCAAAAAATTCAGTGTCAAGGTCATCAGACACATCTGCCTCTGACTGCTAGTGCTTAAGGCAGTTATTTTAGGCTGCCTGGATCATACTGTGGTTGTATGCACAGATATATGGAGGGAAACCTTTCACTTCCATAGGAACCAGGCACCTGGCTTCCCACTGAGGCATGTGACAGAGCCTATAGAATACCAGAATTACCAGGGCAAGTTTCCAAATGGCTTATTTAGACCTAAACTGCAAGACAAACACTTTGTGGGTGGCTGAGAGCCTCCCCTCCCCATGGCCACTGCAGCAGCTGGGCTTGTGCATCTTTCCATGGCACCAGTGTGGGAGGACCAGGGTGAAAATACTCATCAACAGGACCCTGAACAAGAGTGGATTTTGCACTGACAGTGGAGCTGCTCAGAGGGCAATGCTGTTATCTACAGCAGAGGGCAAAGCTTTGCAGTGTAACCATCTGGCACTCCCACCAGTCCCCACTAACACTGTCCACAGGCTTGTGCAGCCTTTCTGTCCGTCTGTCCTCACTGCAGTGCCTGTAATTCCTGCTCTTTGTCCTGCTCCTGATGCTGGCTGTGGAGCACCACACTCCCAATCCCACGGCAGACAGCCAGCTGCTTTGAGAGCTTAACTCAGGTGCTGCCTCCAAAGCCCAGTTTTTATTCAGTCTGGACATCTGAGCGTGGGAGTCACCACAGTGCCCTCAGACTATTTTGGAAGGTGGCATCTGCCCTGGGCAGTGATGGTGGGTCTCAGTCTAACATGAAGAAAGGAGCTGCCTCTTCTGGGAAGAAGGAAATGGGAAATTTGGGCATCTTGTTAGTGCAAGGCAGAGATGGGATATTGGTGATGTGGAGCTGAGGGGGCTGACATCTGAGAGAGAGGTTTCTGCAGATGGTGCTGGGGGAAGGCTGAACTTGGGTTTCCTATCAGTGCTCTGCAGTCACTGGGGATTTTTCAGTCGTGACCATTCTTGGTGTGCACAGTTTCCAGGAGATGAAAGCCTTCTAGTTTATGATCTCTGTAGATAAGCTTCTGTTTTCCATTTTGCCAAAGAACAAAGGATTAGCAGAAGTGCCCAGGTGTTACCAGAACATAAGAAGGCAGGGACTGGAGTTTGGAGTTTGCACATAGGCTGTTTTTATTATTTTACCTATAAAAGGGATGCCATGGAGGTTATATTTGTAGGTTGTCCCTTCCCATGTGTATTTGCTAATACAGTTAATGTCTCTTGGCAAGCTTGAGAAGGGAGCCAGAGCAGCAGCTGTCAGTGAGGTGCTGCTCCAATGTGCCCTAGGCCAGGGCTGTCAGAAAGAGCCTAAAAAGAGGAGACTAAGGACCACTTTACAATAAAGCCCTGCAAGGAGGTTGCAAATTCCTTTTTAGTAAGGATCTCAGGGGAGAAGAGAAGGAAGAAGTGTGGCAGTTAGAAGCCTTGGCGATCTTTACCCAGGTGTAAATTTGTAGATGTTTCCTTTCTCGTGTTTTTCTGAGTTATGAAATCATCAATACTTTTTCCCTTTCCATTTCTAAGTGATACTTATTCCCCTCCCCTGCCATATTTCCTCAGACAATGCAGTGCATGTTAGGGGTTGTTCTGCTTGGCTTGGTGCTCACTGCTTGGCTGGTCCTGCTAAGCCATTCTGTTAATGGGGTGTCTCTGAATATATTTGTCTGAGTAAATTATTCTACTTGTGAATTCCTATTTTATTTAGTTCCTATTTTTCTTCCTTTATCTTGTGCCATAAAAATAATATGGGGAAAAAATACCAATTTATCAGTAAATCAGGCTTTTAACACAAATATTAATTTACCCTTGAACTGATTCTTGTAATGAGATACCAAGTCATTTCCTCCAAAAGGAGCAAGCTGGTTCCTGCACTGTCTGTTCTGATGCTCTTCTAGCTACAAAATCACACCAGAGCATCCACTTTGGGGAGCCTGGAGCTCACAGGTGGGAGCAAAATGCATAGTTTGCAGCATCAGTTATTGTGAAAGACTCAGTATTACTGTACCTGCTGATTTGGCCCAATGTGTACCCATCAAATCCAGAACAAGTATATTTTTATTGATATTCTTTGGAAATCTGTGTTATTCTTTTGAATTATAGCTTTGTCAGTAGGGCTTTACTCTTTAATATGAACTGGACTCGTTGAGTGTGTGTTTAGCACCTGCAGTTTTGCAGGTCTGTGGTCATAATTTAACATTTGGTGTTGCCCTGAGCTAGGCCATTTGTAAAGAGGCTGTAATAAATTTGCTGGTGCAGTTGTCATAGCTTTAAATTAAAATAAACACAAATGCCATATTCAAATTGATTTTTTTTTCAGCTTTTAAAAATAATGATTTATTTTCATTATTCTTTGTTTCTTTGGCTTTCAATACATGTTTGTACTCCAGCTGGGTCTGCAGCAGGCACAATACCACAGGAAGAGTTTATTATTCTTACACAGTGAAGTCTACTGCAGCAGTGCCTACAAACTTGAGCAGAGATGAGAGCTCCACTGTACTGCCTCGCCTCCTTTTCGTGTGGGTTGCTCCCACTTTTGACTTCACAAAGAAAAAAATAAATGTTATTTTAGGTCTATGGAAAAGTAAAATTCTACTGAATTTTTGAAGCTGTGGCCGTTGAGTCTGTTACAGCAGTTGGGTCTCCAGAGCTATTTTTGCTTATAGTGAGAGTTCCTGAAGTGCTCTTTGTCTGCTTCAAAGTTCGAAAGGACTTTGTGACCTGCCAGGGGATTCTGAGTGTGATCCATGTTCCTGTTGTTGTGAAGGTTTGGCAGATGAATTCAGCTAGTTCCCTTGTCTGCAGAAAGCACTTCTGATGTGAGCAAAACATGGGACCCAAGGTTGTAGATAATAAGGATGAGAAGCAGAGAAATGAGTTGTCTGTGCACAAATGGCAGAGAAAAGTCCTTTTTGGCAAGATGTTGAAGTGTGAGGTAAGGCATGGGGTTTATGGGGCAAAGCAAACAGGGAGATGAAAAGACTTGCTGGCAGGCTGCAGTCAGGGATGCTGACATCAAGGGCTGAGGGAAGTTTCTTACCTGAGCAGAGGTCCCATGAGAGCCTCCCAAGGTTCCCTCAAACCCTGGCTCTGGGCTTGACCAGCTGGCCAGCATTAGGGATGCACATTTCCCCTGTATCTTCATCGTGTTGCCAGGCTGGTGTCACCTGCTCTGTGAACTGTGAGATGCTGATACAAGCTGGATAACACTAATGCTTTGCATTAATTTGGCCTCTTGGAGAAATCAATCCATCACACTAATTGAGTGCAGTGCTTTGGTGCCAGGTGGCTGTCTTGAGTCCAGAAAGTTGGATCACATATGGTCTGCACTGACTTCTGATAAAGAAAAGAATTTGTGCTGAACTCTCTTTTATTATTTTTTTCCACATGCAGAAGTTTAAGATAATATGCTGAGCCACAGCTTCTCTGATGTGTATCCTTTGCAGTGGTTTGAATTTGGGATAGAGATTTAGGCTGTCTTATATAGTCCAAAAGAAAAGTCACATTTTCTCAAAAGAAAAGTAACATTTGTGCCAGCTGCCAGCACTAATTACTTGCCCTGATTTCTTTGCCCACTGAACAGCTGAAACAAAGACATCTATCCAGATCTTTGTGCATCAGCTTCATCCTCTGTGGTGGAAGGAGCACTTGGGACAGAAAGAGGAACCTGGAGCTTGGACATTCTCAACAGTGGTTATGAAGGACTGAGGCCTCCCAGTGAATTGTACTGTGCTTCCACAATGATAATCTCAGTTTTCTTTATGCCACTTAAGCAGATATTTGACAGTCCCTCAAATTTCCTGATAATTACTTTTTTTGTCTCTTAAAAAGTTTTTATTAGGAAAAAAAGTTTTGAAATTATATTTTACCTTTTTATAGGAAAACTTCTTTTATATTAAATAAGATATGGGAAAGTTTTACCCAACTTATAGCCTGGTTTTCACCCACTTTTTTGCCATTTGTGGTATCTGACTCCAGTGTGGCAGTGCCTGGGAGCAAAAAGAGTCTGCTCCAGCATCCTGTGCAGGTGAAGTGTTTGATCCAGGGATCCAACTGTCCCTGGAACCTGATCACTGTTTTATAGAGATGCTGCCTGTTGATGTATGATTTCCATACCTTCCCTTGTGCCATGAAAGTCAAGAAGAGCCTATATATAATGGTGTGGCACAGCTGTGAATGTATGGGAAAGTCACTTGGAGGAATCCTGTTTGTTGTGAGTAACAGACCCCTAAGCCAGCCATTCCTTGGTGTGTGAAAAGCAGTCAGGCAACTGCAGGCAGCTTGATGTATTTGAAAGATGAATCACCCCTTGTGTTATTTGACCATCAGCATTTTAAACCTGACAGAAGAGTGTTGGAGCTGATTGCTTGGTCACAGCAGTTTCTGAGTAAATAAAAGCTAGGAATGTCATTTATCTCTGCAAAGTAAAACATTTGATTAGAGGGGAATGACAAAGAAAAGAGCTTCTAAGCACGGTGGCTGCAGACAGAATCCACTTCAAGGGCTTTCATACTGATACGTCTAAATTACTGGATTGAGCATCCTTGGACTGGGATCCACGTTGTTGTTGTTGTGCTACTGCTTTGTTTGTGACCACATAGCTCACCCTGTATATTTGTGCAAAATTACTAATGCTTTATTCCCAAAAATTGTTGGGAGACTTGCTGGGGTTCTCTTGTGCCTGTCAGCATCCATGTCAGCAAACCTGTGACTCAATGCCATCAATACAAACTTGGTCACCAGGAGGAGCACACTTTATGTGTGCTGTCACGTTTCTGTGGCTGCACAAGAGCTTCTCCATGATGGAAAATCCATGGGCCAGATGTTGAACAAATATAAAGCAATGAGTACACTTGGGTTGTATAAACTGAGTGTCTGTCTCTTCAAATTCTTGTACTGACCAGGGCTGGGATTTTGAATGCTGGTGGTTTGGTGTGATGTTAACTCATCCTTGAATTGCCTTTTGCCCCATCTCATAGTGGGGGAAGTGAAACCCTGCTCTCTCCTGCCTGCTGTGTTACTTGGCAGGAGGAGAGATTTCTTATTTTGTCCAATTGCTTTCTTAATCCATCTAAACTTTTGGCGCTCATTACTTGACAGTGAGTTCCTCAGCTTCAGAATTAATTGGGACAAAAAAGGTATTTTCTTCCATTTGTTCAAGCTCTTTGGAAATATAGTAGTATTATATATACAATAAATATTTGAATTGGCTGAACTGTTCCCTGTGAGCTACCTGCAAGCAGCAGCTGACTCATCCCTGCTTGATCACTTGGTTTTTGGTCTTCCTCTTGTTAGTGGCCTGTAATGCATTGTCAGATACATACCTGGTGTATCTGTTCTTGGGAAGGCATCACTTTGGTTGGCACCATGAGGGGGTGACTGGCTGTGTGATCACAATTGGGGTGGAGGTCATCTCCAAGGCATCACTTCAGCAGATGAAAACATTTGACAATTGTCTTTGCTGATCTCTACTTCTGAATAACTTCTTTGATGAGGGAATAAGCATGAGAAAAGCACAGACTTGTAGATCCGAGATTAAATTCAACAGATTCACTCCAAGGCTGCTTCTGCTAACTGAGGGCACTGCATTTCCAGGGCTTATGTAAAGGCAGTTCTCCTAGAGAGAGAATGACACACTTGAAAACAATCAAGGCCATTATTTTGTAGCTTCTGTTGCATTGTATTTAAGTTCCAGGATCCTTGACCTGGATGGATAATGCTAGGCATTGCCTGCAAGTGGCTGTTTTAACTCCACTTGTTCTCTTGCCTTTTCTCTTTTTAACAGAAGTATGTGGAATGGAACCACAGAAATGAGAGTTTGGAAATATTTATTACAGCTGTCCTCTCAGGGTTGAATGCAAGATGATTTTCAACAGTGTGTATGCTCAGGGCCCATCCACTCCAGTAAATGACTGGTGTGCTGAGGTTCTCTAGGGAAGCTGGGGCTGCAGAATGAGATATTGTGATTGACAAAGTGTATTTGTCCTGGCTTTCTCCTGGGAGCTGAAGAAGGGGATTACTCCTTTTA
Source organism: Sturnus vulgaris (assembly GCF_052056855.1). Lineage (NCBI taxonomy): Eukaryota > Metazoa > Chordata > Aves > Passeriformes > Sturnidae > Sturnus > Sturnus vulgaris. The sequence continues at coordinate 14,652,067 of NC_142255.1, forward strand.
GTATTCAATGTGCAGAAGAAAATGGATGCTAACTTACAGCTGTCATTTAAACTGTTTGAAATTAGTTTAATGCTCATGGGTGCCAGATTGTCTGACCTGAAGAGTGTCCTTCTCCACCGTGCAGCTGCTGATGTTCCTCTCTGTGGTTCTTCAGTGGACATCCCAGGGAAACTCAAACTTTGCATTTCTTCAGATTTATTTTGGCATTGACACCAAACTTTCAGCAAAAACTCAATTTAAGCCATGGTGGGATTGGCACACAGGGCTGTGGCAGGAGCCCTTCATAGGCATTTTTACATAAATCCATGAATAGCCATAGGATGGTCATGATCCCTGGTGTTTATTGACAATCAGGTTCTGAAATCTGAAACTCTCCATCTTCTCTGATTTTCTGAGGCTCTTAAGAGTCTTCAAGCTGTCTTTTCCCCTCATATTATATGTACTCATAATTGTTTGTCAAGGGACACATTCTTGCTCCTGTTGCCGATTATTTGCTCTTTTACAGTGAGGTTACACAAGATACTTCACACAATGAAGGGCTGAAGTTAATTGCTGAATCCCAGAGCTGTCTAATTGGAGGAACTTCAGCCAGCTTATTTCACAGTGCTCATGCATCACTTCAGATGTTTCCATCTCTTGTCATTGATTTAAACCCATGAGTGAGTGCCAATTTATCCTAAAGGGTTTAACAAGTATCTTTGCTACCTTTTTAGAAGAATATTTCTAGCAATGACACTGCAGGTTCTGTATTGCATTTTGGCTCAAGAAAATAAAATAGACTGTTGCAAGTCTTGAATGCTCATCAAATTCATTGCAGCTCTGTCTTTCCTAGCTGAGAAAATACTGTAACTTTCATCTTACACACACAGAAGATCTGTGATTTGATGTTTGCATCTTTTTCTAAAGTCTTAGTTTTATCTCTGAGGAGATAAAATGATCAAAATAAATACACCTCTTTTTCTCAGCAGTGCAAAAACATCAACTTAGCTTTATTGAAATTTTTTTTTTGTGCTACCCATAAAATTTCATGGTCAAAGTCAGCTCTTAAAGCACAAGATCAGGAGTGATGAAGCAAAGTGTGCACACTCCAGAGCAAGATATCAGTTGCTGCCATTCCAGCTGAAAGGACTTCATGGATCTCTGGTGTGTAAAATAATTTTGGTATTGTATCACAGACAGAGTCATCTTCAGGGAAGAATGAGAGTATATTGTTTCTGACATTTTTTTTTTCTGACAGTTTTATACTTTGACATTTCGTTATCCCAACTTGTTTTCCTACTCACTGACCCAAAATATCATAATGGTCTGGTTCAAAGGCTCCAACTAGCCTCAAATTTTGTGCTCTGTTGAGCCTTCATTTCAGTTTAGTTTACTGAATTGTCAAGTATCTACCTATGGACGTTGGAGAGAGATGGAAAGACACCTTTAGAATTCTGATGATTGAGAAATCATGATGGGGGCAGAAGGCACGATGTCATACTGCTGCCATTGCATTACTCATGAAAAAATTAAACACAATGTTTTGACCTTGAAATCTTCTTTTTTCTTTAGATCTTTTTTTTTTCTTCTTTCTTTTTCTTTTTACTCTCTTCTTCCTGCATTTAGAGTTAGGTATATAGACTATAGTCAAGGAGCCATTAATGGGATTTGAGTAACTGGATAAAGTTGTCTTTCCCAGGCAAAACCTTGGCATAATTTTGGAGTTGTCAGTTTTACTGAGTTCTAGGGTTATCCCTGAACTTGAAGAGGTGGGCACAGCTCTGTCCAGCCACCATGTTGCCCCTTGAAGGAGAAGTGTGAATGTCAGAGTAGCCAGTCTTGTAGGGCATAACTGGCTCTGCAGACAGTAGGACTGAAATATCTTTCTGTCGTAGTCTTCTGGTTGTTTTAATAGACTTCCTATAAAAATGAGTTCTAGGTTCAAGCAGAGGCCTGCAGTAGTAGAGATTCTGAAAAATTATGCCTGTCCATTGCATTTTCCCCCTAGAATTCATCAGCATGAGATGCTGTTGCATTTAAAATCCCTTCAGAGAACAGTAAATATGTTTTGAACCACATCCTATCAGGCCACAGTCACAAGTACAAGGGTTGAGCATAGGGTGGGACCACCCTATCACCCTCAGGGCTGCAGCATGGGCCCTTGGAAAGAGCAAAAATGAAACTTCTGGCTTAGAGGGATGTTGGAATTTGTGATGGAAGCACATGACACTGTATAAAGGATGTTAGATAAATGCACACCTTATCATAGACCTGTACCTCACCGCCCTTACACACTGTGTATCTTGACTAATAAATGTACTATTTTTTTCCAATCAGATGCAGGGACTGTGGCTCAATAATGTGATTCTCTGTCATGGTCAGACAGGTGAGCTCAGAGTAGCAGTCTCAGCCAGCTGCAGAGTTTGCTCTGGGCCAGCCACTCTCCTGGAAGCCAGGCTAAGGAAAGTGCAGGAGCACACACCCACAGCGATGGGGCGCCTGTCAATCAGCAATAAGCATCTATATTTTTGTCATCCTGATGAAGCCCAATTTATCTCCAAGTGCAGCACAGGGAGTGGAGCTCTGTCTCTTGCAGGTGGGTGGTGGGTGAGCTCTGAGAGGGAGCTCCCCTGCCCACCCATGGGTAGGGTCAGCAAGTGATGGGAGACACGGAGGCACCAGCGAGGAATCCTTGCAGTGGTGGGAGGGAGCTTTTCTCGCCTCTCAGCTCTGCTCTGCTGCTGGCAGGGAAATGTGCTTTCAAAGCACAACTTACAAAAGAGGAGCAAGAAAACAAGATGCAAATTAGAGGAGAAATGAACTTCAGAAGAGTTTCCTTTGTGATTATGACTCAGTTGTTCAGAGGCAGACAGCATAGCTTTGGAAGCATCGAAGGCACGTCACCGTATCCTTTAATGAATTCCTTTCTTTCAGCTCTTTTGGATGTATGGGGAGGCCACAGATTTGCATGGCACCAGAGCTGCTTGCCCAGACACTTGCCTGTTGCTGTAACTAAGGCAAATAAAATTCAGAAATCTTCTTGCTGCTTTTTGCACTCTACTGGGTATGGGTGCCTTATGGTCACTTCTGTCTCGGTGGTGGATCTGATGAGATGCAGTATGTGTTTGTGCCACAGGTACAGTACACCTGCTCTGTTTTTCAGTCTCAAAATACAAACATGGGCCCTCAGTTACACCCCTATCCCAGGAACAAGCAATTATTTCTTTGGACAACAAAAATTCCCTCTAATTCTTTCGGCTTATACAGAATAAAGGAATTGCTAAATGTCTCCTCCCACACGGAGTTGATAGCTCTGGGGTTTTTTCCAACATAATGCAATAAGCAAGCTCAATTGCAGGTGTCTTCCTCGGACCTCCATTGTTTGTTGTTCCTGAGCAGTCGTTCAGCTCTTGGAGAAAGCTGCAATGAAGTATTAGAAAGTGCTTTGCCAGACTGGTCACCAGGGAGCCCAGGACATTGCACAGAAGGAAAGCTGCTCATCATACATCAGCTTTGCCAGTGCATTTCTTTTCAGTGTTCTGTCATTAGCATGTAGACAGACTTGTGTCTGAAGTTGCTCCCAGGCCATTCCACCCTGTAAAATGCTAAAGCTGAAAAGAAAAACCCTGAGGCAAGTTCTACCAGGTGAACTTTTCCTGAGGGGCCTCCTAGAGCTCACGTGGGAGGAACAAATAGTGCAAATGCATCTCTTGTCTGCCAGGAGTGCAAACCTTGAGTCCTGGTTACACAGCAGTTGTGTCACTGTATGTAGTTTATCTTTATTTGTCGCTTGAAGGAGGCTGTTGAGAAAATTGAGGCTTTTTCAGGTTATTCCTACAAAGACATTTGAACCAACCTGTCAGCAATCTGTGTGGCAGTATAAATATAGCCAGCCCAGGAGGTAGGAGGGAAAGAAATGCTTATATTTGTCTTTCCCTCCTATTCTGCCAAAGGCTAAGTCAAAGCACTTATAAAAAGAGTCTTTAGAGCTATGTTTTGAAAGACACTAATTCTGGTGGCCTTTATACCTTGTGTTTTCTGGAATCCCACCTGTCTTGTAGTCAGGGCTGTGGAGCCCACTGAGAGAAAGTCAATATCCTTTGGGCAGTCTTTTCCTTTTGGAAATCTGTGGTGCCCAGCACTTTTGTCAGATGTTCCTGGTTACTGCACAGGTTTAAAAATAGATCAATACATTCAGTGCTCTTATTTCATTATGCCCAAACCAAGGGAAAAACCAAACCTGTAATTTTTAGTGGTTGCTGTCAGTCCTGTGGCAGCCTGCCAGCATCATGGCTCATTGGTTGCTGTGGACAAATGAAAAAACTGGAGGAATTCCACTGACGCACAAAAAACTCATTTTGTTTGGGTGGTTCCTGCATCTTTATTGGCCCTGAGGCGTTGGTGCCCTCATTCTAGAAAGCAGTCTAGCTCTTGAGCATGCATGGATCTGAAAGATCTTAACAGAGAAGCCTGGCATTGGAGATTGGGAAATTAGAGCACAAAAAGGCAGGTTTCTTTGTGCAAGGATGGGCAAGTGGCAGGGCTGGGAGCAGCAGCTCCGTGGCTAGATCCATGCTGTATCTGCTGGGTCACTTTCCCTTCCCTTTCTCCCTGCCCAGCATTGCAGATTGGGCTTCCCTTGCTCCAGAGGAATAACAACTCTGATGCTGTGCATTAACATCAAGTTTAGCAGGGATGCTGGCAGAGCAATAGAAGAAGGAATTGGGAGAATAATTTAATTTAATCCCAGTCTGATTGAGCTGAGGTCCTTCCACAGCAGAATCAGCCCCATGTAAACAGTGTCACCCACTGATCACCCTCTGTGCTTTCCATAAATACCCAGTCCTGTGTTAGTGACTCTGTCCTGCAGCCCTGCTGTCAGATGAGCCAGCTTTGTACATGCTCTCAAGCACTAGATGTGTGTATTTTAAATGTTAGCTGTGTATTTTGGTGGTGTAACAGCTGGAGACCATTATGGTGTGACAACACTGCTCTCCTGCACCTCGTAGGAAATTCAGTTTGCTCGACCTACATTTATCCCAGCCTCCACACGAACCTGCTCTGTAATCTCCTGCTTCTGTTGTTGCAAATCTGAAGCACTGAATCAGGAAATAGAGGCTCGCCAGAATTGTTAAATAAGCAGAGGCTGTGTTGTTTGGAGACTGCTGCTGTGTTTCCTTGCTCACATGGTCCTGGAATGTGTCTCCTGGTAGGGGGAAGGGAGCATTTGTGAATGTGGTTCTCAGAATGAGTCACTATGGTAAATATTTTAATTTTTTTTTTTTTTTTTTTAATTTGTGAGTTAGGATTTCGTGTTTCTGAAAGAATAAGTTAGGACCGGGCAAAAATCCTGATATAGCAGCTGGTACTTGCTGAGAGGTCTGATACACATGTGATGTGTGAGCAAGGTAAAAAGCGCCCTTTTAGGGAAGACTATTTTTAGACATTACAAATCCTATCTCTTCCATGCACTGTCCTATTTTTAACCAGGAGTGCTTCCAAGCTCCCAGCCCTGCTCCCAGCTGTGATCTACAGGAGCCTTCTGTACAGCATCACTTTGTTAAGAGCTTGTTGCCTGTTATGGAACACGAACGCTGTGGTAATTGCTCTGTGTTAACCACTGACAAAATGGCTACACATTAGTTTCATCTTTCTTTTAATATCCCCTAGTACAGATCTTGGAGGAGGTGGCCAACCTGTGAGCAGTGAGTAAATTTGGATTAGCAGGTAGTTAGCACAGAGCAGCTTGGCAGGAGCTGTGAGACGTTTGCAGAGGAACAGAAAGGAGCAGATGCTACAGGAGCAGCCCTCCCCTGCTTCTTCCTACCCTCAAGAGCTTTCAGCCTCAGAAGCAGCCCTGACACTTCTGCTTTTTAGGCCCAGGAAGGAGCATCCCACAGACTCTAAGGGCAAGTTTTTGATAAGCAATGAAGTGTGGACAGGACAGCCCATGGGCATGAAGAGTTGCAGTGACAAGTGATGCAAGCTCCCTGACTGTTGGCAGAGGAAGGAAGTCAGAGACTGGCAACACCCATGCAAGCTGTAGAAAGATTTCTGACCAAAAGGAGAGCTTTTTGTACATAATGACTCCTTTTTACGCATACAAGAGTCACAGCACAGTGATGCCCATTTTTGCAGGCAGGCAGATGTTGCACGCTGAGAATTGGGTCAGGAAAGGTTGCATCTGTAATGAATATGTGATTAGTAATTACCCTGAATTGGGCCTGTGTGAAGAACTTGCTGATTTCCCAGAACTCTCTATCTACTGGGTGCTGTTGAATCCCACTTGTAAGCTCTTGGAAGTCTGGCTAGCACTGCAAGTGTGATGTAATGAGCATCTTTGTAGTGTTGGGATCTGAAGAGATGGGATGAGCACAGAGCAGGGTGTGATACAGGGGCAGGTGAACAGGCTGTGTGAGAATTGTGTGGAGGAAGGAGGTGGAGACGAATAAAAGGAGTTTTGCTAAAAGCAAGAGAGGGAGGATGTAAGATAATAATCCTCTAAAGGCAACTTTTAAATTTGCACTCCTTCAGGTGTGAGCAAGAATTGCCCCATCAGTCCATGATGCCCCATCAGTGTCCATGCTGTTCTGCTCTTCCTAAGGTGTTTGATGCCCGTTCTTCAGCTGGACTGGATCTCTCCTTCTTGTCCTCCCTGCCCTTTCTCTTGGGTTAGCACAGATAAATTGCATCCACCCTTTTCTGGAGACGAGGTGGGGTATCCACCCCAACATGGCTGAATTTCTCAAATCTCATTTCACTTTTAGGTCCTTTCCGTGAAACTGTCCTCAAGAGAAGTTCTCTGAGGATAAAACGGGTGTAAAAAACTTTCAAATGGCATACTAGGAAAAGAAAAAAGAGTGTTTCTGAGGGTGATAATGCCAAAGTGTTATGCTTTTTTCTGCTCCATTCACTTCTGCTTTTCCGTTGCAGCGCAGCCTGGGAATACAATATGCTGCTCTGTGATGGCAGAGGCTGTTCTTGCAGTATTTCCATCACATTCAGAAATAGGAAGAACAAGATGTACCATGAAGAAGATTATTTTTGTGAGACTTCAATCCAGCTTTGCAATTCCAAGTGCTTCAAATCTACGTCTGATCTTTGGCATGTTTGCATATATCAAACAAGCTTTGAGGCTCTGCCCATTGCTGGCTGTGCAATCTTGCACCCAGTTTCCCACTTTCTTGTTCTAAAGGTGTTTTAGTCCGGACTTCCACCAGGAAGTTTGGTTTGACAACTGAAGTTGGTATATAGGGTGGCCTTGTGACATCCTCCTCTGGAGGGACTTTTTTCACAGCTGGAAGGCTGAGTGCAGAGCCTGTGGGAAGACTTGGGTATTGCCAGAGTGTGGTTTGTGTTTCAAGTGGACTGATTTGCCTCTGAGCCTGTTTCTTGGTCCTTGGAGGATGGAGTATCTAGGGGGTATATCGTTTACATGTCTAAACAGGGAGGATGCTGGAGAGAGGTAACAGATATTTGACCAGTTCTTGGGTTAGTTTTACCAGGGAATTCAAAGCTCAAAGTTCTGTTCAGCAGCAGTAATTACAGAAGCGCCGTGGAGTTCTTTGTTTTCAAATTCAAGAACGTGGTTCCTGTATAGTGGTGTCATCCCCCAGGAGCTGTGGCTCTTGTCCTTTGCATGCAGCTCCCATGTTAGTGATGCATTTCAGTGACACCTCAGCAGAGATGCAGACTCGATATGTTGGGGAAGGGGAAGGTGGCCTCTTCTCTTTGATTGTGAATTATCTGCCTTTAATGTAGTTCAGGCACACAAAGCTTTATTTTTAGATGCTGATTCCTTTTTGTAATTGGATATAATGGCTGAAATAGCTCTTGAATGACCCAGTTCTCATCAGGAGTGACACTGACACCAAAAGAAATGTTCTGATCCTCCTTTGTGTTTCTCTGTTCCTTCTTCTAAAAGTCTGGGCTGAACAGACACGTGAACGTTGTCCAAAAGCTGCAGTACAGGAGCTGGAGCCACTTCTGAGCTGCTAGTGTTGTGCCAGGCCAAGGCAAGAGCAGAGCCTTAACCCAGCCTTGGCAGCCCAAGTGCATGGTCATTGTCATCATCATCATCATCCTCATCAGAGATGGCCCTTCAGTGCTCCCCTCCAAGCAAAGCACTGTTTCTACTGCCCAGTTGCATTGTGCTAAAATTCTCCTTAATTAAAGTATTGCCAAACTCATGACTCAAAGATGAAGTCTAAGAAGGAGTTTGTCAGCCCTAATGTTTTCTGACTCTGTCTGGTGACCTAATCCATAAGTAGGAACCTGGCCTCTTTGGTTATAAAACATTGCAAATAATGATGCCAGGAGCTAAGCTTTATCAGCCGCCTCTTCTTAAAAAAGATTTGTTGTATAATGGTGTGTCAGGTGTTCTTTTGCTGTGATTTAAGGGTCTGGGTCTGCTCGTTGATTTAAATATTTTCCAAGAGCATTATAAACCTGGATATTGGGTCAAATTTCTGGCTTGGAAACCTTAATGGTTCAGTAACTCACAAGCTCTTTTTAATAAAAGCCCTCAGGAGAAGAGACATGCCAGGGTGAAGTGAAATATATGCTCTGTTCACAGAGACGGCAGCAGCTGCATCAGATGATTAATATTTTGTACATCCTGACACTGAAATGCAGGGTTTGGCTGAAGGATCCAGGTATTGTTGTGTCACAACCATATTTTATTACATTTTAAGCTACAGCCACTGAAATGGCACCGTTGCTTCCACATGATAAATAATGGAAATAAAAGCTGATTAAATAACGGCCCTCCAAGAGGGAGAAGCTGCTAGGAGCCAGTTTGCTTTGTCTTGGCCTTCTTTTTTCTTGATGTAGTTTATGGTGTATGGTAAAATGTTCCCTGGGAACTGAATTATATAACTTTTAGCAGTGTTAATTTGTGATGAAATGAGCACTCAGCCATTCAATTAACACTGCACTATTACTTACACTGATAAACACAGACGTATTAATGGCATCTGCATTGATAGGGGGTGACCAAAAAAATACTGCCATTGTCAGCAGCAGGAATTGCTGAGTGGATGTGCAAAAGGGTCAACATAAGATAGAATAAAATCCTGGTGGTGTTGGGGCATTCCCTTCCTGCCAGGGGACCTGCTCCATGTTCACAGCTCTGCCAGCAGAATAAATCTTGGATGGGAATTTTCTGTGTTGCTGAGTAAGTTCTTCAGCAACTACTGAGTTTTCTGTTTGTTTTTTTTTCCTTTTATTTTTAAAAAGGAGGGGTCAAACCCATCATCAGTCCAGTGGTCCATCTCTAAAGGCTTCACTGCTCAGATTTCAGAGAAAGCACAGGGAGAGCTCGACATTTGTATTAGAGAAAGCAGGAGCTGAACAGGTAAAGAGAAATCTTTGATTCAGCAGGGTAAGTGGGAAGAGAACCTCAAATTGCCTGTTCTCTCCAAATTTCTATGTATGTCAGGAAAGAATGAGATCTGTGGTAAATACACATGGGATGCTTGACCCTGATACTTGGTTCCCTAGATCACACAAGGGTTTAAGGACAGTTTGAGTTAAGTAACCTTTACAGATTTTTCATTTAACATTAAATTCTAATACAAATTTTGTCACATCTTCAAGTTCCATCTTCCTGGGAACAAGGAACAAATTGTCCTTCTGCAGTTAAGTACAAAATCCCCACACCACAGACATGTGAAACTCCATCCCAAAGGTCTTGTGTGGCACAAAGTACTATGCTCCCAGTGGTTATGCTGGCTGAAATCACAAGTGCTTGGCAGATGGAACAGCTCTGAAACAGCTTTTAAAAATCATACCAGCAGCACTAGGAGATGAACAAAATGTAGGCTCCCTCCAGACTCCCCATTGCATGTGTGTTGTGTTTGCATAGCTCCCACCAGCAGTTTGTTAGCAGATTTATGGAGCTGGCTTAGATTTATGGCAGGGAAGCAGAGCATGGAAGCCCCGGAGGACAGCGTCAGTTCCTGCCCCTGAGCAAAGTCCTGCCCTTATCAGCAAGCCCTGAGCCAGGTGCTGGGCTGCAGAGGGCTCGTGTGGGGCCAGCTGCTGTTTGTGACCCCTTCCAACAGGAGCTGGGTGTGCTCCTGCCCAAACCCTGCTGGGTTACCTGAGTTACCTGGGGTGCATCCCAGCGGGAGGATCCGTTCCTGCCAGGGATTGCCGTGCTTCTCTTGCACCCTCACCTACCCAAGATCCTTAAAGTCTTATAGGAAAAGTCTGTGGTTTTGTTGAGGCTTTTTTTTCTCTTTTACTTTCTTTTGAAAGAGTTGTAAAACAAGAAAAAGGGAGGGGTTTGCAAAACAGAGGTGAGTTCGCTCAATGTCCAAAGTGCTGGCTTTCATCCTCTCTGTTCTGTTGTGAGGGGTGACTTAGTTTCATCTGTTGATTATTGGGCTGGCCCCAAAGCAGGAATTTATACCTATTAGTGGTTTATGTTGATATCCATCACCTCAGTTTCACAGGTGTTTGGTATTTTAACCCATGCAGTGTATGGATGTTCAGCACAGTGGTTTTTTCACCAGTGTCCACCACATAAACAGAGACTCCAGGCTGGGAAACCAGTCACCAGCAGTTCAGACACCTTCCCCATGTGCATGGATCACCTCTCTGCTTGAGGACTGGGCTTAAAAAACACCTTTCAGCTTTGCAAGAGGCTGGGTGTCCACCTGATGTCCTGTTAAATGTTGTCTCTGCAGTGTTGCAGATGAATCAAGCAGCACTGCAGCTGATTGTGTCCCTTTGCACTGTGTTGGTTTTAGTGCTTACAGCTTTGCCAGCTTTCAGAGCTTGACCCGAGGTTTTCCATGCAGAGCATCTACCTCAGGGTGAGATTTTAGGAAGAAATTCAATTTTCTATGCAAACAGCTGTGGCTCAGTGTTTTTGGTTGAACACATGTTATTTTACCATGTTCAAATAGAAATATAATCCTTACAGTTCTCGTGTACTCCCAAGCCTTGCAGTCTGGGGAGAGAGAGTTTTGTCGCCCTAGAAGAGCATTATTGAATCACTTAAGTGCTGAACTTCTGTTTTGTAATGAACCTCTGAAATATTTGATATGCTTCATGAGAGTCTGAGTAAAGCATTTTCTCCAGAAGCTTGATCTGTGATGGGCATGAACATGCCATGGCTGCAGGAGCCAATGCAGAGGTTTCTTGTTCTTAGTCTTTCCACTCATTTCTCAATGGCTTAGGGACCAGGAGCTGAGTCAAAACCCCATTCATCTCCTTCTGCAGTTCCTTTAGATTTCAGTTTGCATTTCGACTTAAAAAGAACTTTTCTTTCATGTCTTCTTCATGGTAGGATCAACTCTTTTGAGTGCTGACTTTTGAACCCAAGCTGGTCTTGTTTAATATCAGGTTTGCCTGACATAACCTAGTTCTGACTAAGCTACATGGAGTTTTTTTTTGTTGCTAAGAACAGAGAAAGGTGAATTTATTTGGGTTTTTTCCTGGTAAAATAATGAACTGTAAGCTGACGTGTTTGTCTGGACATTGTCTCTGCCATACTGTATTTTTTCTTCCAGTACCACCTTGGCATCATGCCCATGTAATTAAGTCAAAACGAGTCAGGAACACGTGCTTTGACTGTGCCATGTGGCTCCCTATTGTATGTGTTACAATGGAGCTCCTCAGAACATGTGGGTTAATTAACATCTTTTAGGGACCTGAATAATAGATAATGGTGCACAGGGCTTTTAACGTGTTGGGCTCTAATCAGTTTATTAGAAGACAGATGAAGACAACACAGCAGGGCTGTATTATTCTTGCCTCTAGCTTTGGAAATTAAATTGCATAGCATTTATTTGAAATTAACCACATGTGATCTGTTTGAAAATGTACTAGGACCTGTTTTGTTCAGGTTTATACTTTACTTGTTTGTTTGTTTGTTTTCCCTGTTTCTGGGCGGGGGAGGGGGGAAGACAACCATGTTCAGCCCTTCCAGCACAGTGTAGCACTCACCAGTATTGCTTTTGAAAAGTCCCCTTTAGCTTAATTAACAATACAGTCTGTACCCAGGCAGCATTAATTAATCACTTGTAAATGGCAATTTTGACGATGGCAGTGGCAACTACTGTTAGCAATCTGCAATGAGCTTTTGCTGCCCACACAACAGGGATGGCCCAGAGGAGCTGTGAGTAAGCAGCAGGCTTCTTGCTCTTTTTCTTTTTGTAATGTCAGAGGTGAAACCTCCTGCTTTGTTCTGTACTTACAGATCCGTGTCTCCACACGGCAGAATCCAGTGGTGGAAAGGACAGGCTCTGACGGTTTGACACTCTTGCATGCTGATGAGTGAAAATCTCCTTTTCTTTTTTCTCTGCTACCTTGCAGCATCCTCTACACAAACCAGAGGGCTGTCACACTGCCTGCTCTGCCACATCTGTAGAGCATTTCACAGCCAGATGGAGATACCTGAGCACTGACCCACATCACCTGTCATTTTAGGACAGAGGCTGCTCTGCAATGTGACAGGTAGCTGAACTGCCTTTAAACTTTCCTGATGCAAGCCAGGACTCACAAGCTGAGAATCAGGTTTTACTTTCATCACTTAGGTTGCTTTGCAGATCAGTTCTCTGACCCTTGGCAGGCTGCAAGTGCAGGGATACAAGTGCTGGCAGGCTGGCAGCCAGCTGGAGTGACTGTGCTCTAGTCAAAACTTTGTCACAGCCCTGTCTGTGGTGGCAATCCTGAACTTGTGCCTTTGTCACCCCACCACTGAGATGACTTGCAGAACCTGTGAAGTACGTGGTGGTACCCAATGTGTCCTCATTTACACTGGCAGCACTGAAACATGAGTCTTTATACTCTGGAAGATAAGAAGGAATAGTGCTTTCCCTGCAGTTCTTTGAAGGACTTTACTAGATAACAGTCCATTTTTAGGCCGTTTTTAACTGGTACAGAGCCTCTTTGGATGCCCCCCCTCTCCATCACCCTGCTGACACCTTAGGCAGGAAGTGAACTCAAAGTTTCTGCTCAGAACCCTGGTGCTTGCTGGCTTTATCAGAATGCAGCAAACTCCATTCTTGAAGGGTTCTTTAATGGGTTGAGTGGAAGTGAGATGCCTTGGTCATGGTAGTGGGATGAAACAGGAGCTTTCATCCAGGAGAGGATAGAGAAAAGCATGGCTAAAGGGTGAGGAATCTGTGTGATGGGGGCAGATGGACCCTCAGCTTGGCTGCTGCTTTCATGTCCTTGGAGAAGTAGAGGGAAGATAGAGCAAAGCTCCTTCCCCACAGGAAGATAAAGATGATGGTAGGACAGTACCCAGCACAAAGTGTGTGAGGTGTTTGGTGATGGAGTGCTGGGAAGACCCCAAAAATCTTGGCTTGTGTTGTCTCCTCTGCTGTTGGCCAGCAATGGAAAGCAATGTAGGTATTTTGCTCTCAGAGCGAAGAAAGGCACTATTTTGACCTTTTTTTCCCCAGAATAATCTGAGATCAAGGACTGTGGAATGTGCAGTCCCTGAAATGAGTGCTGTTACTAAACCGAGGGCATAGAGATGTGACCTTTCTAGCCTCTACTGTGTCAGCTGCAGTTTATTTCTTCAGCTGGTATTCAGGAGATGCTGACCCTTGATCCCAGCAGGCAGAGTTGCTCCTCTGATCCATCCCTAAACCAAAATGAGCCAGGTGACTGAGCATATGAACAGGTCTTTGCTAATCTGGCTCCTCTTGACTGGAAGGAGGTAGGATGCCTTTGCACTGATGGCTCAGCCAGCTGCCCTGACTGCTAGCAAAAGGCGTAATGAGAAGGAAAAAAGAGGTCATGGCTGCACTTGAGAGGGAATATCTATCTGTGGCTTAAGTCTTAGAGCAACATTTGTTGCTGCTGTTGGGCAGACCTGGTGGTGTAGGGATGGAGAGCCACCCACCAAACTGTTCTTAAACAATCCAGAGAGTTTGAATGCGACTCATCCACTGTAAATACGGCTCCAGGTAGCTGCAAGCAGAATGTGATGGAACTGTCTGCTCTCTTCTTTATTCATGCCAGCTGGAATTTTTCTTACAATGACAGGTAAAGGGAGAGGAATTTGCATTGCCTGTTTCCACAAAGATTACACAGAGCCAACAGGCAGCACAGAGTCACTTTTCAGAAATGACAGTGCCCTGTTCACATATATTAACTTCTTTTGCCTTCTGCCTCTGGATTATTCACGAGCCAGACAGTATGCTGCCTAAATACCAATAGTGAGTAATGAGGATTAAGTGTTACCTCTAATTCCATCGTTATGAATATTTCAGAACTTCCTGTTCAGGCTTAACTGCTATTTTGGTGCAAAAAAGGCAAGTCTTGGGAATTGAGCTGCTGCTGGCCGTGACATCACAGCACTGTGATTTGGGTCTGGTGTGACACATATTCCAGAGAGCTAAGCTCAGGCAAGCCTCTTATGTAGATGTGTCTGAGAACCTCTGTGGAGAGAGAAGCACTCGTTAGTGAAAGGGGTAGATTTCTAGTGTGTAGCAAATGTGATTTTTCTGACTGCTCCTGCTACTTTTTCTTTCTTTTTCTTTTTCTTTTTTTTTTTTTTTCCCAGTTTGCTTTCTGAGCAATAAAATTCAGACCCTAATCCATCATATGAGTTAGGGAGAAGTCTGAAAACCTCTGGCTTGTTTCCAGTTCAGGACTAGTCACTTGTAAAATCTGGGATCAAGCAGAAAGTGGTGCAGGTACTTCCCTGGCAAGGGAAACAATTGAGATGTGGTCTCCTGGAGGCAGATAGGGGAGAATACTCTAACACCTGGGCTAATAATGGTAAAGTGGCCTCTTCATCCTTTGCCAGGTAATAAAAAAAGTAGTCCTTACTGTGAGTTTTTTCTGGAAGTGCTGAGTGAGCAGCATCCAGGAGGTTTGGAAATGGAGTTGCTCAGTCTGGAGAGTTTTTCAGGTCTCATAATCACCCATGACAAAGCTGTGAGAACAGTGAAACTAAAGCAAGCTCCTCATGCAAAGGGATGGACTTTCTGTGCCAGTCTCAGAGGCAGGTGAGGAGATCTGTACGTGTTGTATCTAGGATGTGCAGCATGGCTCTCATCAAGCTCCTTTTCCCCCTTTCAAACACATTAAAACCTCTCTTCAGCACTTCTGTGCAAGCCAAATGTTATTTCCAATGCCAGTGTTAATGGGCTATAAAGGTTTGTGGAACGGCTTGTCTCCTCTGTGTACCAAGAGGTGACCTGGTTTCCTCCACATCATCTTTTCTTGCTGTGACAGGACCACAGGCACTTTCCTCTGCGAGCTGTGGAGGAGGAGGAGTGGCACAAAGTGGTGGTTTGGGGGACAGGGCTCTGTTCACTGCCTGCCATGGCCAGATGGGGAGGTTGCAGCACATTTCTTATCCTGCAGTGTGTAGAGAGCAGGATCAGTGCTAGAGAGCACTCAAAAGGCAGGATTAAAAACACTGTTTGCAGCAGTGCCTGTGTAGTGTTGTCACTTCAGGATGGATGAAGGGTCCTTTATAAACAGCATCATAGATCTCTGTTTCCCCAGAAGAGTTTTCGAATTTCAGACTGTGTCAGTCAGCACCTCTTTTTGTATTACAGCTGCTACTGAAAGGAATTGTGGTTTTCACATGCAACATCAAGCATGTTTTTCCCCTATCTTTGTTTTCTCGCCTTGTTCACTAGTTCAGTATTAAAAATGAGCATGAGTGCTCAGTTCTGCATAGTGAAATAGTACATCTGGACACCTGAAAATAATCCCCTGGCAAAAGCCAGGAAGAGCAGTCCTACACTGACTGTGGTGATGAAGTAGATGTGACCCAACAGCTTTGCCATAATACTGCAGAGCAGTGATACACTTATGGAAGTCATGAACTAGATGGATTCTAACCTATTTAGACTGTGAAAATTGCATCTTTCCTAACTGTCCTTCGTGGCACACACTTCAATTACCATTCTGAATGGTCACTGTCCCCTATTAGTATTTCGTGCTTAATGGTCATTTAGTGTCAAAGAAAAATTTTATCTTTCCTAAGTGGAGAGGTGTAATAATTTGCCTGAAGGCTTCAGTTAGTCACTGGAGATGAAAACACTCTTTAACTTCAGTGCCCAGGTAATTTCATTTAAACAAATGCTCTGCTAGTGTCTTGTACATAGTCTTGCCAAGTGATTAGAACTTTCTGCTACAGCCTCCTTATCTAAGGATGTTCATAAAGGTCACATCCAGATTAGAAACCCCTTTGTGATCCTTGCACCTTACTGCTGGGAAAACAAAACAAATCAGGTTTACAAATCAGAGGGAACCTTGCAGGGTGATTTCTGGGTTGTGTCTGCTGGACACTTCTCACTGTGGCAAGTGTTTTGTAAGGTAAATTCGTTCAAATGAAAGTGTTTTGCATCAAATTTATCCAAGTATTCAACAGAAGATTGTCAGCATTATGTATTTGGGTGGAGACAAAAGATCTCTTTATGTAATATGTAGTACTGAGATGAATCAAACACTAGATAGTTATTTTTCCCCTCTATCAACACATAATGTTTCAATAATTTCAGTGAAGTGTCTTGGGAATGTTTCTTTTGGCAAAATAAGTCACAAGGGCTGATGATTTGTCTCGACATTGGACTAAAGGAATTATTTTCACAGGGATGGAAAAATCTTTTCTTTTTACTGTGCTACTTTGCCAAACCTTCCACAGAACAATCAAAGCCTCTAAAGCTGTGAGTGGTGGTGTGCTTTCCTTCTCTTGGCAGCTCCTTGTGCACTGAGGAATCTCCAAGGTGTCTGTAGATGTTTATCTCCTTATTAAATCATGGATTTGATCATGTAAAGGAAAAAAGTGAAGAGAAGAATTAACTTTAAATGCTTTCAGATTTGAGAAAAGGAGCGAAACGTGGATAATGTGACAAACTAAGTCCCCTTTTCCTTGCCACAGTTCAGGTTACACTGGCAGGGGCAGAGCAGGGAGCTTTCTGGCAGACATACACCTGCTTTGCAAAGCAGAAATCATCATAATAAATGCAGAGTGCCTTCTCTGTGTCTGCTCTGGATCCTTACAAACATAGTGTTGGCTTTATTACTAAAAACCTCTGGGAGATGATAAAAGAATAGAGTGAAAGTGAAGGTGAAGTGTTCCCTTGAGATGGTCACTCCATTGGTGAGGCTTTATTACAAAACTAAATTAGCAGTTTTCCTGTATCCCCTGCAGGATGCAGATCTGGTGGCATACACCAGAGTTTCACATTAATTTTTATCAAGATCCTGTGGGTAGCTTTATTGAGATCTGCTCAGAGGGAAGCTGCAAACCAGTCCTGGCAGCCTGCAGCTGCAGCATGAGAGGCTGGGAGGGATGCCATGGAAAGCCTGGCTGGAGAAATCCTGATGGCTTTGAAGGAGTGAGAGAATTGTCAAAGAGCCTGATACACCCTGGACAATACATACTCATGATCAAGTCTGCAAAGAAGTCTGCCATTTAAATAGGCCTGAATCAGGATTAATGGGGATTTTTCTTGAGTTTTAGATGCTATGCAGGACATCAGCAATGTCCATTCCTTTAAAATTTGGTGTCTGTGAAGAACAGAAATTCCTGTTGAGTGTAAATGTCATTACTCACTTCGGGACTGCTGCTTTGAGAAGGTGCCAAGCACCTGTGTCCTTTGTGCCTGTGATGTGTGCCAAGCCCTTGACTTGCTTCTGTGCTTGATGAGTGAAAATAAAATTAAGGCTTGATTATTAAAAGGAGAAGGACATACATTTCAATGGGTGACTGCACAAACTGTGAGAAGGGATCCATCACAGCAGATTTTGAAGTATCTAATGTGGAATCCAGGCATTTCTGGATACCAGTTCAGGAGAAAAGAGGTGGAAGATTAGGATCCTCATTCCCTAAAGCCCTGGGATTGTCCTTGATCATATGCCTTAGCCTCTTGGTGTCTCAATCCTTTGTCCTCTGTGGTTTAATGAAGAAAATACCTGAAGTGTGTGATATGCAGTGACAGGAGCCTCTTACTTCCCTCCAGCAACAAACAGTGTGACTTGTCCTCATGCAAGGCTTGATCCCCATGTGCCACTGAACCATCATTTCTCTTTTTGGAAACAGGGAGATGGTAAAAATTAAAAGGTAGAAATTAAAAGGTGGAGGAAATTAGAGGTTTTCTTCTGACTGAAAGACCAGTTTTCCTGCCAGGGTGAACTTGCCGCATCCTACCAACCCACAGATGAACTTCTGTGCTTTCATATCTCTCTGTGATACCCCATAATAAGCATCTACAATACCTATAAATACAGACAACATTTGTGGCTGGGTTGTTGCTACTTGGGAGCTAGCACAGAGCTATTCCAGGATGACATATTCATGCCAGTCATAAGAATTCAGTGTGTTTTAGACTCTGTCAAATATGAATGTGAAGCTGGTGTTTGTTGGGTGGAGTCAGAAAGTGTCCATACATCTGCAGAAACCCAATGCTTTCAAGCCTCCCATCCCCCAGAGTCAGCTAAAATGCAAGAAGAAAATGGGAGCCTGATACTTGTTGGATGGAAAAGACCCCATATTTTTACAATGAGATTTTGTTTCTGTATTTGGGTATCATTAGCATTGGGTTGCTTATATCACACCACAGCTGTTCATTCCCAGCTGATGTGGGAGCAGTGGGGACAAAGCAAGTCCCCACTTAAAAACTCCCCACTCATGCACCATTTACAAAATCTCTGTGGTTCCTCTACAACCTTCCAAATTTCTGTCTTTGTTGCTTATGGTATTTCCCTGTTCTCCTTTCAAGCCTCCCTCTCCCTGAACCAGCCTGGTAACATAACCAGAAAGGGTGGTTCTTGCAATGGCTTTCCACAGCACATTAATAACTAATCAAGGCTGGAATCGTAGCAGGTGGTTAAAAAGGGCCTGTTGGTCATCGTTTCGAGCTCTGGCAGGAAGCCTGCCCTGGAAAATGTAATTACTGTCCAAAAGAATGCGACAAACTCTGCCAAAAATAATGAAAGTGGATCATGGTCCAAAGCCACACCAGCTGAAACATGTGGCAGTTTGTGGGGGCTGGCCAAGCACGGCTCTGCCTCCCTCTGTGTGCAGGGAAAAGGGGCAAGCTCTGAAACTTTCCACACTGAGTGTTTTGAGAGCAGAGTGTCTGAGAGACCAGTGGTTTTGTTAACTCTTGGTTTGTTTTTTTATTTGGCTCTGTGTCACGCACTCTGAGAATTCATCATGTAGAAGTGACAGCGGTTTTTTTTTGATCCATTTTTAATTTCTGGGGAGAATTTTCAACATCCTGTCCTTCCCCCACCCCCAAAAAAAATTAAAGTAATGATAAGCAGTCTTATAAAGCCTCCTGGCTTCATCCACTGCATTGTTCCAATGGCACACTGGTCCATCAAAGGCTTTCTGACCAATTCCATATACCAGGACTTTGCAGTAGAGATAAACCTTGTGAAATGATGATAAAAGAGGCAGCTCTATTTGCTGGTTTGGAAATTGCTGTTTCCAGCTTCCTGTCACAGACTTTCTAGGTTTCCTTCCTGCAGCAGTTTTTTTAGCTGGATTATTTTTAGCTGGATTATTTTAAAAGTATGAGTATTTTAACTTGGATTGCTTCACAGGATTGGGCTTGGAAATGGCAGCACTGGCAGTTCAGCTGGCAGGATGTGCAGCATATGGGTGCTAACAAGTTCTATAAACCTCTGAGTCCAGCTCAGATCCAGCCAGAATAGCATGGCTGTCTGAAACTAGTTTCATTTTCTGAGCAGTTCACTTGCCTGTGCAGTCCTAAGGGGTTACCATCTTCCAGGAGGTGATTGCTGGAAAAGGGGTAATAAACAGTCAGAGAAATGAGAGAGTTGACATGAATTCATTAATAGAGCCACACTGGAGATGAGCTGGAGTGACACCACCAAAGTGATTCTTAGAAATACTATTCAAAGATATTTGCAGTTGGTTGCAACTCCATTTTTGTCTAATCAGGATGAAGGGATGCTTGTAAAAAGAAGCCACTTGAAGCCAAAAATTTGAGAATTAAGAGGCTTGTGTTTATTTATTTTTTTTAACCAAGCCAAAAAATAAAAATAAATAAATCCACACCTTCACCCTTTTGAAAACATAAAGCCCATCAGAAAGTGGCAAATTTGGAGGTGGACATCTCTGAACAAAGTGGAATTTGAGTATTCATCATTAAAGCCACTACTCCCAAAAGAGTGACCTTGCAGAGTCACACTACCTCCTGAAAGGTCACTGAAGAGGAATAATACACATAATTTTGAATAATCTGTTTCAGTACTAAGAGGCCATCATGGACCTTCCTATGTTCATCCCACTTGGACAACCAGGGTTGCTTCCCTAGGGCAAGAGCAGCCTCCCACTGGACACCCTTAACTGGGCTATTCTGATGTGATTGATTTTAGATGGAATATTCAGTTGCTTTTAATTCACTTTTCAACTTAAAAGGCAGTTCCAGGTCTACTGTGGGAGCATTGCTGTCTTCTCCTAGAGCTTCCATCCAGCCCCTGTCCTGGAGGGCTGGAAAAGGGCTTTGTTTCATCTTTCAGCTGTGGCTGTGGATGCTTAATTAAGGCAGACAAGCCCATAATGATAGCAGCAGCTGTTCTCTCCCCTGGGCAGAAAGAGACTCTTCAGGGACAGGGCCCTCCTTGGCACAAAAGAAAATATTCTTGTGAAAGCAGCACTGAAGAGGCTGGCAGCTCCCCATGGCTTCTGACTTTGCAAGAAGCCTCAGGAAAACACCCTTGTGTAGTTCTGGCAAGAGGAGGGAGAGCTGTGCACGAGGGATGAAATGCTGGATCACACTCTCTCAGGAGCACAGTCCTCTGGATCCAGTCTGCAGGGTTTGTGCAGATAGTGCAAGCAACTGCTAAACAATTATGTTGGAAGTAATCTTAGACTGGGGGATTATCCAGCATCCAGCCAGGCTCCCCATCCCCCAGAACAGTCTGGCATCTGGCATCCCTCAGACTTCCCCACATGGGGTAATTGAGGGGGATATTTGGAGGGGGTGGTCAGACTGGATCACCCACCCCCATTGCCTGCCCTGGAAGGTTTTGTGGTGGCATGGTGCTGTCCCACCCATAAATAATATATACCTAGACTTCCCAAATTTCTCTTGCTGAGAAGTTTACATAGTGCTTGTTGAGAAGTAGCATTGCCATGAAACAAAGCACGGGTAGAGTCCCAGCCCCACATTTCCCACAGTGATGCCCACAGATGCTTTGGGGATGCTCCTGCCACTGTCAAAGGAAGCAGGTGGAGCTGCAACCTGTGCATGCCAAGGGCTGAGCAGCCCCTGCAGTGAGGTACCTCAAAGGGAGGAGAGGGGTGGGAAGGAGGTGTGAGATACCTGTGTCAAGCCAAGTCTGGCAGGTCCCAGGCCAGCACCCTGAATGTCTGTAAGATCAAATATTTATCTGGTCTAAGAAGCAAATGGTGAATTTGATACAAAGCCAGTTAAGGTTTTGTGCTTTACTCAGTGCAAGAGTTCCCCTGAAACTCAGTGAGATTTGGGTCAGGGCAAAGAATGACTATTGTCAAGAGCAAATGCTTTTTTCTGATGGCGTTTGCAATATGAGGAAGCAGAACAAGGCAAGTTTTGTTTTCAATTTCCTTTCCTTCCTGACAGCTCAGCCATTACCAGAGTAGATTTAATCTACTGAGCAGAGGAAAGCACGACACTTTCCTAAATGGTGGGTACAGATAAGTGTTATCAGCACTGGCTTCCCAGCAGCCTGCCTGACGTCATTGGTGATTCCCAGTCCTCTCCTTGCCTCCGAAATTGAGGATTTACCCAGTGCCAGCTGCCTGTGAGTCATCCTCCACCGTGCAGCGTAGTCTGTACCTGCACAGCAGCCAAGCAAAGGAGATTTGAAGAGACATCTCAAAATGTGTGAAAACTGCTCTTGCTAAAAGTGAGAGTTTTGCTGATGGCATTTGGGAGGGCAGGAGCTGCCCTGGCAGTTCTTAGGGAACTGTTGCTTTTTGGACGCTCTTTTCTTCCTGCTTTCCTTCACAGATGAACAAACCACATATTGCATTGCTCTTTAATTGTTCTGAGTTTTTCCTCCAAGACCTTTTGAGAAAACATGAAACAAAAGGAGAAAAATAAATTAGAATTGCTTATGTTCCCAGGAGCCCTCAGCTGAGCTGGGAGCACTGGAGCAGGGGTGATGTGGGGCAGTGGGAGGGTTTCCTTGGCACAGAAGTGCCGGAACAGCAGGAATATGAACTTTTCACCCATTGTTCAGAGCACATTCTGTAGCAGGTGCTGTGTTTGGGATGGAGGATTACTCATGTATGTGTGTGTAACAGCTTGATCAGCTGGGGGCAGAGCAGGATTTGGGGAGCTGTGGGCTCTTGGGGTATCCAGCACCATACCTGACCCGACAGGGTGAGTCTGTGTCACCTAACCCTGGAAAATCCTTTCTCTGGATGATGCTAAGAGGAAAGGTCTTGAAATTCCAGGTGATGTCAGCACAAGAAAAAAATGGCAAATGCTTTTAAAGGTATGAAAAAGACTGGAAGTGCAGCAGTGGCCCTCTACTGCAGTCAGGTGAGGAGTGGGCCGGAGCCATGGGGAATTTTGCAAGGAAGAGTTTTTCAAATGGTGAGACAGACATATAGGAGGTCCAGTAGGGCGGATAGAGCTGAACTTTTCTTCCTGATTAATCATTGCTTAGAAAAGCAGCAAGCTGCCTGTATTGACATAAAACCTCAGTTAGAAATTGAATGTGTTTTCATTTAAGATAGGTGGGATGGGAAGGGATACCCCCAAGACTGAGGTTAGAGAAAGAGGGAGGCAGTTCTAGCAGCTCTTTCCTCAAAAGAACATGTTGTGTCTGTTCTGAACTCAGTACTCAGCTGAAAATAAATAAATAAAAAGGGAAGGTGGTATTGCACCAACCTTCAAATACCAAAATTCACATTTTACCGGCTGTGAGAATCATATGTGTGAATAGCTCATTGTACTCTCAGTTGCATGAGCTGTTGGGGGCTTTTTTTCCCCAGTGTATTTTAGAGTACAAGGAAGTGCTGACTTGTGCAGAATTCGAGTGATGGAGATGAAAATATGAGAGCCTCAAAAGGATCTCATGAGAGCCTCAAAACGATCTCATGTCTATTGAGCAAACACAGGCTGTACTTGCCCCACCCAGGTGGGGTGGGCAGCTCGTCCAAGCGGGACAGAGAAGGCTGGAAAGAATTTTGTGCAGGTCTTTAATGTATCCCTGCACTCCTCTCTAGGATCAAAACCACCCAGTATTAAAGGGGACATCAACCAGCAAACCCAGAGCAGAGTTGCAGTCCTGTAGAGACAGAGAGAAGTGCCCTAAAATATATTTCCACACAAACCTACAGTTGGCACAATTCCTGGGCAATAACACAAGGAAATCTGCCTGTCTGCAGCTACAGAGGCGTTCAGGATTTGGGGAAACAGGTGTTTGTGTTTAACAGCTGGGGGGAGATGAGCACAGCTCAAAGGCGTGTGGCTTCAGCCCTTCCAAAAACCGTACTTGGCGTTGGAGCATGTGGCTTTTTTTTCTTCCAAAGTCTCTTTGTTGGCTGCCTCCCAAGGTAATTAGCACAAGGGAAAAATTGCTTGCAAGGTGGAAATTGCTGGTTGAAGCCCACGGCTGGGGCTGGTGTGTGTTGGAGGTGTGGAATCCGTGGCTCATGTGTCGGGGTGGAAATAGCCTGCCCTGGATTTGCACGCTATAGTTAGGAACGTGCTTGTACCCACTTCTTCAACTGAACTGACTCCTTCTGATGTGATAACAAGCAAGTTTCAGGGACAGGAATGTGAGCCAGCAGGGTAGGAGGAACAAGTGGCTTGTCCTTATTTTTCAGAGATTGCTCAGCACCAGCTTTTTGTGATGCACCTGAATGGACAGGACATGGTTTCATATTTTGTTTGTTTCTTTGTTTTCTTTTTGCAGAAAGTGGCAGAAAAAATTGACTTTTGAGCTGCTTTTTCTGGACTTCTCCTAACTTACCTTTAGTCTCTAATCTCTTGCAATGCGTGTCCAGCTACCTTTAAAACCTTTGCAGAAGGAGACAAATCTTCTGTGAGGATTAAGCAATATGCCTATCTTAAGAGATGCAGGTTTATAGAAATAACCAGCATGAAGATGAGCATTTTGGAAGACGGTGGGGACAGCACTAGGTGCAGGGAGATATATTAAATCACAGTGTGGTATGTGTGTTTTCACAGGCAGTGTCTGAAGGCAGGGTGCTTGCATGCACTGATGTGATTCTGCACGCTGTTTGTGTGTAGAGTGTGTGTAAATATTAAGAGACAGGGCATCAGAGTGATTGCAGCTTAAGTAGGAAAACACTGCTACAACAATGCCACTGCGTTCATAATCCTCTGTGAGTGTTCACTGCTTTGGTTAAATATGCAGAGGCTGATGGAGATTGCCAGTGGATTAGCTCTCGTGTGGCTGGTGCCAGGGATCGATTAGCATAAGCAAATTTCTTCTCCAGCTTCCCGTCAGGAAGGAGGGAGATGCAGCAAGAGGTCCCTCCACTGCCTGGGAGGGGACTGAGATGGTAGGGATGAAAACTGGAGAGGGGAACAGTTTTTTCCCAGTGTTAACTGGTGTGACAAATTAATCCCAAGACTTCTGTAATGAGCACATCCCCATAGTTTACCTTTCAGAGCTCACAAATTGGCTGCTTTAATTTTTGTTTTGCTTGCAAACACGGTTTTGAGGGCTGTGGAGCTTTTCTCACAGTGTGATTTGTTTCTCTGCCATCTTTTAGGTGATCCTGTTTCAGCAGCTGGATAAAGGAGGAACTTAAAAGTAAACATAGGGCTCTGGGTTGGGGTTTTGGTTGATGTGGGGGATTTTTTTTTTTGGTGGAGCAGTAGAGGGGTTGTTGGTTTTGTCTTGGGTTTTCCTTATTTCTGTGCTCATCAGAACGAGGGCACAAACCAGCTAATGAATGTGTTTAGAGCTGCTGCAAATGCACCTAGTCATCATGGAAAATTTGGGGCTGGATGCTGAGCTTGTGCTCCTAATGCAAAAGTCCAATCCCCATCTGTGCCACTCTGCAAACATTCCGTGTGTGCACCAGGATCCCCTGGGACCGTCAGTTGTTGGTATAACACTGATCTTTTCACATGTAGCCTTGATAGTGCTGGGGACAGGGATTTGCTGATAAAACAAACCTAAGGCTTGGTAATAATTGAAAATGCGGGGTGGTTCACCAGGCAGAGTGCCTGCTTATAGGAAACAGATTTCATCTCTAAGTCAGCAGACATTTCCTTAGAGAAATCCTGAATTCTGATGGAAATCAATATTTAAAGGGACCCTCATAGTCTGGGGAGAAGCCATCATGTAAGATGCCTTCAAGTCTGAGCAACCCCTTTAGGGATTAACATCTGAATCTTAAATACAGAACAAAATAGAATAAAAATATATTTTGTTCTATAAAAATAGAACAAAAACTGTCCTGGAGTAGTGAAATAGTCTTTTCCAGCAGGCAGGAGGAAGGCCACTGCCATGGCCACTCTCTCCAGCCTTGGAAGAATCATATTAGAAGTTTGTTATATCTGTAGAATGGATGCATGTTTTTATTGCCTCTTGTAAGTAAGTACATGAAACTCCCCAACCAGCTGTAGGTACAGTTATTAAGTCTTATTAAACGCTGGGGTAAATAAGTCATTCTGCAGCATTTGCATACAGTGGTGAGTAGCTTGCCTTAAAAACACAGATCTTCACGTAGCAAGAGTGGATTTTATAGGTTGTTGAAACTGATTTCATATATTGATAGAAAGGCTTGATCAGAGAAGAGGGGAGGATGGGAGATGTCCAAGGCTGCCTGATTTCAAACTCTGTAATAATTTCTTTCACTGGCTGAAAGAACTAAACCCCTGCATGGCTTTCACGTCACAAGTGGTTGCATGGAAATGGGAGAAGTCAGATTCAATCCAGTGCTTTCTGGAGCTGCTCTGCTGGCCCAAAAGCAGCTGCAAGTCTGTCAGTGAGAAATAGTTGTCTTGGGACAGCACTGTCAGATCTTTCTCCAAGTGTTGTGTTGCACACACAGATGCAGGCAGTGAGCTGTAATAGTGGAATCAATGAGGAGAGCTCAGAACTAAAACTCAGTTTGTTCTAACACATTTGGTGTTCCTGATTACTAAAGCAATGCATAGTATTTGTGCATCTTGTAACACATCACAAGGAGGGACTAGCTTTCGTTAAAAGGTAGAAAAGTGACGAGATGCAGTGAATGGTCCATGGGAAGGGGATGGCTGAGCAGAGATTTCAGCCTCTCACTGCCTTGGGACTGCCAGGACATTCATCCCTGTCCTTGGTGTCATTGAGCAGCCCTAAATAAGTGTCTGAGGGGTCTGCTGGTGTTGAGCTCCTAAAGGCAAAACAAATAATGTGTGGGCTAGTGCACAGATGGGATGAACCCTCAGCCTCTTCACTCCTCCCCACCTCATGCCAGTACAGGGCTGGAGCTGCTTTGATCCCCATCAGAACAAAGACTAAACATTAAAGTGAATTATCCCAAAGTTGTTCCTCATTAATCAACAGCTGTAGGCACTTGGAAACATCTGTCCAGCCTGTTTGAACATTCCCTTCACTTCAGTGGCTGCACTGAGGAGGCAGAACAAATCAAAACACTTTGCTGATCCAACACCACCTCTTCACCTTTCCTACAGCCAGTGCGAGTGAGCAGGAGCCAGAAGGGAGCAGGAGGTGGTGATGGGTTGTGTAGACAGGGTGGCAGGAAAAATTATGTCTTTCCATGGAAAATGAGCAAAGCTGGGAATGAGAGACCAAGGGCTGAGCAGGAGTGCAGGCATCCCTCCACTGCTGTGGGCACGCTGTCTGCCAGAGAGGCTGGGCAGTGCTGGGTGACTCCAGCAGGTTTTGCTGTAGAAAGAAGCCATCTGGGTAGGAAACAGCTTCCCTCTACCCTTACTGTACGTTTTTGAGGTTACATCACCTGATAGAAGTCAGAGCAAGCCCACTGAAGCGAGGAGCTTTGCCCACCAGGGGTGAGCATGGAACATTTATCCCAAGCCCTTCAGAGCCACTGCCTGGTGTGCAGGAGGATGCAGCATCCCCAGTCTGTACCAGGATGCCTTTGGCTCCCACAGGCTGTGCTGGGCTGGTGTCTCTTTAAGGGCAGGTCCCAGAGCCCATGAATTACAATATTCCAGTAATCCCTTTGCACTGGCCTGCCCAGCCCTCCACGCAGCAGGAAATGTGGGACAAGCAGGGTTTTGAGATTATCTCGTGCTTTGCAAAGCCAGTTCCCTTTGTGCTTTTAGAAAGAGCTTGCTCCTGCACAGGCAGGGGGCTGAGGGTGGTGTTCCTGGCCAGATGCTGTCCCATGACCACAGCAGGACTCCAAGACCATGGCAGGTGGGTGGGCATGGCATGGGCACACCCCAAAATCTGTGGTTTGTAATGGTTACTGAACCACCCAGTTGCTGACAGAGACCATATTTATCTCCCTGATCCCTTCCTCCTCAGAGATGCTGTTTCTTGATGCAAGGACAACGTTTTGCAGCAATTTCCCACAGCTTCCAAATGGATCAGCTTTTTGTCCACCCAAGCTGTCCCTTGGGATGGTGCAAGGGGCAGGAAGTGCTGCTCTGAACATGCTTTGCTGAAGGTGTGCTGCTCCTTAGGAGCACCATGAATAATCCTTTACACTCCTTAATTTCGTGGAAATGCCAAGGCAGGAGCAACCTGGCTCCAGGGCACCCAGCAGATTCCAGTGACAACTCTACAGCTAAATAAAGCAGTATCCTGTGCTACACTAAGGGTTTGCCCATGGTTGGGAGTGAGTCTCTGCTGATGGTTCCTGCTCTGATAGCCAGCCCCACTGTGGGAGATGCTGCTTTTCCTCCTCCTGTCTCACATACCCAGCTCACCTTTGCCTGGCAGCTCTCCAAACTAAATTTCCTCGTGTCTTCAGCCCCTGGTGAGGCTGAGGCTTTGAAGTGAAATGTCTTGGTGTTCTTTAGCTGCCCACGTGTTCTTTTTCCTCAGCCCGTGATGTGCTGAGCCTGCTCTCGTTCCTTAGAGAGCTGCACCTGAGATGCCTCTCACTGCACCTTGGTGAGACTGGCAAGCCTTGCAGTGTGTCCCTTGATGCCTTATTTCCAGCCGGGAGAGCTTCTCCTGGGAGTTACTGTCCCCAGTTAATTCATTACAGGGATTGAGTTGATGCCTCACCTGTTTTACCCTGCAAACAACACAGGTTTGCTCATGTTTCAGGATCCTGTTGCTACTAGAAAGCAACTTGAAACATCAAGGGACTGCTCTTTATTACTGAAGCACTGACAGAGTATCCCTATCCCTTTATCCCTGTCTTTGCAATTTGGTTTCTGTGCACTTTGCATGACTCAGAGCATCTCAGTGCCACCATCTCTTCACAGATGTGCTACCTGCTGCTGCTCCTTCCCTTTGCTCTAATGGAAAACTGCATTATCAGTCTTGGGCCTTACCACTGATAAAGTCTCATCACAAAATGTCAGATCTAATACTCACCTCTGTCCCAATCCTTTCCTCAGCTCTGGGAAAATGTTATTTGACAGGGCAAAGTAGGATTTAGCAAATTGTTCCATTTGAAAAGATGAAGAGGAAAATGCTTCTGATTTCTCAGTGCAGCCCACTTTGCCGCCTTTTTTTTTTTTTTCTGCCTTTTTGGGAGTCAGGGAGACTGATTAAGAGAGTAGCACAGGTAAACTGAAAATTATTAGCTGTTTTCAAACTAAGATGTAAGTGTGCTCTAAAAGGACACAAACTGGAAGGAAGTGTTTGAGAGTTACCAAAGTGTTTGAATTGTCCCAAGACAGAGTTGCCTTTTTTTTCAGTTCACTTTTCTGAAGTATTTCTAAGAACTGCCATAATTTAGTAAGAATTTTAAAAAAATGACTCTGAGATTAAAAATAAAATCAAATTTCAGTGCCTGTACTGATCACTGGTTTTATTGACATCAGTGGGAGTTTCCCAAGAGCCTGGTGGAACCAGGATAGGACCTTTGATCTGTTTGCTCCTGGTATTTAGAGGTTTCCCTCTAAAAGTTAGAGGGAAACATGGGAAAAAGACCAAGCAAGTGGTATTAAAGCTCGCCACAAATTTAGCACATTTGAATTCTTAGCAACCCCAGCACTGGGAAAAGGGCTTTGCCAGACCTTCTTCTCTACTAAACAGGAGCTTTGTGGTTGCATGGTGAGGTGGGTGATGTGGAAAGTGTTCTCCACTTAGTAGTGGGGGTGGTAGCAGTTGTACAGGATTTCTCAAAAGGGGAAGGATGTCTTAAGCGAATTCGAACTTGCCTAATTTCCCCTTGTGTCCTCAATTCCGCATAAATGTTCAACCACAGGCTCTATCCCAATTGCTTAATTGGCCTATTTTTTGTGCCCAGCAGCATGCTCCATTGATCCTTGAGCGTGGTCCTGCTCTGTACAGACCCTGGACTATCCATTGTGACAGTCCATGCCTTGGGTTTTTCCACAGTCTGCTTGATTTGTGAATTAAAGTGTAAAATAGTATTATTGCAACCCTAGGATTTCGTTAGTCCCAAAACAAAGATAAAAAAGGGCATGGGGGTGAACTGGTTGTTTTCGTGATTTTAGAATAAACTACAGAAAAAGAGAAAACACAATTAACATGGCTTTTTTAAAGCTAGCCTAGAGGTGAATAATAATTTAATAGCCTTTGCAAGATGTTAGATAGGTGTTTCAGTGCATGCTCTATCCCACATTGCCCTCTAGTGAGGGCATGGCAAATCGTGCCTTCCTGCAGCCACTAGGATGTGAAATGTGGTATTTTAATAACTGAGGACAGAGCTTGGTTCTGCCATAGTGGTTTTGAGATGCAATAGTGTGAGGAGGGGCAGTGTTCATCTGTCACCTGTGCCTGCACAGGTTACAGCTTTCTGGATGTTTGCCTTTTTTCTGAGATAGTTCTCTCTGCAAGCATCTCCCTGCTGCTGCTGTATCACCAGCCACAGGTTCCTGCTCTCTTCTGCTTTTGGAAAAGGGGAAAATATTTCCTTTTTGCTTTTGGTGAAGAATGATCTTTTTCCATGTTCTTTGTCTTGCACTTTGCTCCATGAAACAAACACCAGTTCTGTGGTTTTCCCTGTACACACATGGTCAGACACCTCTGTGGTTTGAAGATCATCACGGGACAAACTTCCATCCCTGCTCAACCCAACACTGATGCATCCAAAGGTGTTGCCTAGGGGGTAGAACTGGCTGGCTCTTCTCCTTCTGCCTGAGTAGCTCCATTTGTCATTGCTCCAGCTGATATGGGGCCCAGCATGTCCTTATGTGCTTGACTACATTTATATTTACATAGAAATTCGGAATTAAAGTTCCGTTTTCAAATGTATTTGAATGCTGCCCCATTCATCACAGGAGTAGCCGTGGCAATCTCTGCTACAAGCTGTCTCCTTCAACTCTGTGCCTGAAAACTTCACCATTATAGAACAGTTTGTCCAAAAACCTGTGATTTTCTGCATGAAGACAGGGAAGGGGCACAGACTGAGTGTGTGCATGGCAGATCTGTTGGTGCTGGCAGTGCCCTATGTCACTGCCACCCTCCTTGGGGCTGTAGGACCCCAGGAGCACCATCGTGTTTTGGGAGCAAGGATGAGCATCACTGTCACCCAGCCTGCTCCGCATGGCACTTGGGGGCTGAGTGACAAACACTGATGCCATCTAGTGACCAAAAAACTATGTGACATGGATATTTTATAAAATCCTGATGGAAACTGTATAGCCACAAGTGGGGCTGGCCTTGGGGCTGGGAAGGAGGGGAGATGGGGCTGAGGCGTGGAAAGGGAAAAATAAATCCCTTTTTTTCTGCTCTCCCAGCCTGTCTCTTCCCTCATTTCACATCCCACGAAATGCTTCTGCAGTAACCATGGATCTTCCCTGTGAGGCTTTATGGATCCCCAAAGGAGCAAGGCTCAGCAGCTCTGTTGCTCGAGGAGCACAAATTCCCCAGTGTACTGCTGGCTGATGGAGCCCAAACCCAGCACCCCAGGACAGGGGGACTGCAGGAGGGGACATGGCTGCTCAGCTTGTGACATGGGACATCACGGGCACAGACCCTGGGGAATAATTCAAGCTGTCAGCACAGGCTGTGACACGGTGGCATTGCTGCAGCTTTGGCAGAGACTGGGCAGGGGCTGGCAGCTCCTGCTGCTGCCCTGTCAGCAGTGTCCCCTCGCTGCAGCTCATACAACCTGGCACTTCTCCTCCCTCCTCCTTCGTTTGCCCCTCGTGCTGCTGGAGATGAGCCACGAAGGCTTTAATGCACCACGTTTGTGTGTGAGCAGCTGGCTGAGGCACCTCTGCTTTGTCCCTGGTTGCTAATCCAGCCAATCCCAGTGCCAACAACCTGGAGGAATTAGTTTGCACCCTGCATTTTAAAAATGAAGGTGAAGTTGCTTCTGACCGTACCAGTTTATTCTGCTTGGCTAAGCTGTTGTTGGCAGGTGAGGTTTGCCTTGCCTGGGGATGGTGGTCTGGGAATTTTTTTGCAGCTCTGATAATTTCTCCAGCTCCTAAGAAATGCACAGAGAGGGAACTTGGGAATTAAAAAGTTTCCAGATAAGGAACTTGAGAGCTGAGATAGCTGTGATGAAGTGCATTATAAATGCACTGAGATGCCAGGCAACACCCCCAGAGAGATTAGGAGAGTGAGCAAAGCACCCAGATGCAAATAAGCTCTTTCATGGGCCATTTCTGAAGTGCAGGGACACCAGGACTGTTGCTGGAACATCCCTGCTGAGCTGCCCCCCTCACCAGGCACATGGGTCCATCTGCAATGTCTTGCCCCAGAGGGAAAATCCAGGCTCTTGTTCTGCTCCACACTGCTCAGTCGGGCCCTGCTCCCTTCAGAAAGCCATTTACAAGGGTCCTTGGGGGACTTTTTGTTGTTTTTTTCCCAAATGTTGTTGTTATCCCAAATGTGAAAGTACCTAATACGTTCTTATTGTCTAATTTACAAATGTTTTGTGTTATCTTAACTGCTTCTTTTTCTGGATTATCCTCGTGTCCCCCTGCCTTTCTGCCCTGGATAATTGAGAGCTGGCGCTGTGCCTGTAGCATTCCTGTTTCAGGGCCAAAATGGGAGTGAAAATAAATGCTTCTAAATACTGTATTGAAACAAATAAGTAATTTACTTGTAATAGCTCTTCTGCCATTCCACTGGCAATTTCACGCAGGTTTTGCAGAAAGAACAAGCAGTTGTGAGAAGCTGGAAGATCCACACATCATGAATATTGTGTGTCTGATGGGGAGAAGGGCTTCACAGATTTGGAAAAGTGCTCCTACTTCTGTAAAGGGACTTTATCCAGCAGTCTGTGACAACACTTGTTTCGTAGATTTGCTGTCCCTAATGTCTGAAAATTCTGTCTAGCAGGATTTTAGGTGGGGGTGGCAAAGACAGAGCTGCCTGTGAGGAGAAGGCAGGTCTGCTTTACCTTGTGCTGTTGAGTAAGACATCTTTTAGAGCAGCCAGCCGACCAAAACACAGCATATGTCCACTGTGTCTTCTCAGCTCAGTAGAAATCCTTCAGCATTATCACACCTCCATCTGTTCATTTTCCTGAAGAGATATGGAAAAGCAAAACACATTTAGGGTGCTCTTTTGCCTGGAGCATTCAATGCAGAGATGTCCCTATCTATCTGGCATCACGAAGGTAATACCATCTTACAGCAGACAAGCAGAACAACTTGCAATGAATAACCAGAGCCTGGTACTAATCTTCTCTTTTCTCTTTCCTTGTAGGGATCCTGTTTACGATGCTGGTATTTGGACCAGCCTGTGGATTTATCTTGGGCTCGTTCTGTACCAAAATCTATGTGGATGCTGTCTTCATTGACACAAGTAAGGAGAACTGGGTTTGGTTTCAAATCAAATATGCTAAATTTTTTATCATCAGGACAAAAATGTTGATGTTTCACAAGCAGGAAACTGTCTGTCATCCCATCTTCAGTGCCTCATGCATGGATGAGTGTCACTTTTAGAAGGGTTTTAATACTGAGATTCAAAATGTTTCATCACTGTTCTGATAAATAACAGATTTGTAATGGTGAAAATTTGTTCCCTTCTGTGTTTTCTACTATGAGATAAGTTTCATCCCAGCTCTGAAAGGACACTGTGAAACAGCACTGTGGCATTGTCATGCTGGGGTAGCTGTGTCCGGAGCACAGGGTGAAATCTGGGGAGCTGCCCAGGGTGTGGGGGAGCCATCCCGGTTCTGGTGGAGGCACACCAGTAAGATCCCATGGCGTTATTGCTTTTCTCCAAAGCATTAAATGATAATTGCTCACCTTGACTTCACTGGGTTAAAGCAGATTGTTTGCGAATTGTCCTTTTGTTCATTTAGACCAAATTCTGCTTTTGTTGGTGCCTGCACTGTGTGTTCTCAGCCATGAGATGGCAACATGTACAAGGCTGTTCTCTGCTGCTCCCCAGCTCTCTGGCTGCACACAGCAAACCTGATTCTTTTCCCTCTAGGTGCTTTTTCCACAGTTCTCAGCTCCACCGGGACCCACAGACCCTTGTGAGGGGTCCCTTTTTGTCCCTTGGAGGGGAGGGTGTGTTTCAGCCCCTGAATGTTGCAGATGCATTGTCACAGAACGCATTTGGATGGAGTTGAAGCTTGCAGGACTCAGAACAGAATTGTGCAAATCTGCAGAAGTGTTACTGCCTTTTTTTGATCTCGCATGCACATGACAGCTGAAGAAATGTAAATAATATCAAATGAGAAAGAAGTATCTTTTGGGATGGCTGAGACATTTGGCTGCAGTTTGGTCAAAACACCACATGGCCCCTTTTCATTCCTTGGCTTTACCAAAGCCTAGTTTGGCAGAGGAGCTGTTTGAAACCTGTTAGATATTTGACCATTTAGTACAATTTACACTAAAATATGAATGTAAAGAAGAAAATATTTTATCTCCCAGTAGGTGAAGCTGTGGAACTCCTCACCATAAGGTGCTAAAAATCTCCAAATGGATTTCAAAGCAATTGCATAAGTTTATATATGAAAAAATGAACATGACACCAAATCTAGCTTAGAAAGCCCCCTAGCCACAAGAATAATATATGCTGACTTTATTCTTGTAGGCTTTCTGGGCAGCTGCAGCTGGTTAACATCAGAGGCAAGATGCTGACCTAGCTAAAAAAATTAATTTGGTGTCTTCTGGCCATTTTTAACATAAGACATTGCTCAGTATTTACAGCTCAAAAGATCCCAGACAAATACTGAGCCACAGAGAAGAACTGTAGAACATTACTGCTGAGAAGCCTGGAAGGGCTGTGGCTCAGCCACTTTCCAGGGAGGGTGCAGTGCTCCCAGCTCCAGGTCCAGCTGGCTTTGGCCATGGTCAGTCACTGGCGTGCAAAAGCTGGGCACACATGGCCTCTGTTTATTTTTGTATGGGAAAGAGTTTCCACTTTGCAGCTGGCTCTGCCTTGCAGCTTGAGGCAGCAAAAAGAGAACAAGCTCCAGTGGGTTGAGCCTTGTCCTGCTGCCTGTTTTGGGCAGATGTGGGATGCCAGGGCACACTGCTGCACTGCCCATCACCCAGCTGCTATTTTAGGAAGGGAATATGAAAAAGACTCTGATTTGCCTGACTCTTCACGCTGTTGTGTTCCCAACAACCTGAAAAAAATGCACTTCAGGCAGGAGGAAATAACAGTAGAAGTATCCAGTCCCTCCACAACACTATTTTTCAAACTTTATCTGTATTTGAGAGCTACGTGTTATTTTCCCTAAGGAGAAAAGAGTTTCCTTCTGTCTCTGCTTGAGAGACAACTTGATTGCCTCACTTGAGACAGATTTTTCAGAGTGGCAATAACCAGACAGTCACCATGAACAGAGGAGCTTGTTATTCCAGCCATGTGGACCTGGGTGTCCCCCAGGAATCAGCTCCAACACTGGGTACCCCTGTGGCTGTGGCAGCAAGGCAGCTGTTAGAATAACCATTTTTCCTCTCCTGCTGTTTATTTGTATTTCCCCACAGTGACTCCAGACCCTTTTTAGGCCTTACCTCTGCTGAGTGACGGCCTACAGGATACTCTAGCCTTTTATTTTTGTTTTTCTTCCTTTTCTGATTATTTCTGTACTTTCCTGAGCCCATTTGTTTCTGTGGGTGGGTTTCTTTTCCAATATTTAGGACTGTTTCATGCTCCACACTGTCACAGGTGCCCCTAAAGCCCAAATGCCAATCTCTCTTTTGCTGAAGAGGGCTGTGAATTCAAAGCAGAGGGAGCATTGAGCACCTGGGAGAATAGGGTGGTAAGCAGTGTCCTTCTCTGTGCAGGTCTGTGCCAGTAGGTGTGCCAGGTGAGTGTGACACACTGGGACAGGGATACCCAAATCCTCAGTGCCAGCACAGGGACACAGGTATACAGCAGCTTCCAAGAGCTGGCAGAGCCAGAAACAGTAGGGAGTGTGGGAATCCTTAAAATCAGGGGGTTTTGGGAAAGCTGCAAAAAAGCAGGCCTCAGAGACAGCAAACTGCAGTTAGAGCTAAGCAGAAAGCATAAGGTTTGTCAGCAGCAAAGTTGTATGAGATGTAGAAAGCAAGGAAAAATAGAACAATGGTCTGTGTATTAACGCTTGGCTAGAATAAGTCTCTAAGCTGCAGAAAAGTATATCTAGCAAGATATTAGGAAGGTCTAAGCTTAGTAATGGAGCTCTGTGCATTGTATTTTAAGGCTTACAAGTAGGTATTGTATTCGAAATAAACAAGCATTGTTTTAACTAAAGGTATGTGTACTTATAGTGGTTGGATAGAACTATTGGCAATATGTTTTTGCTTTTGTTACTGGTCAAAAAACTTTCAAAGTGTGTTGTAACATCATGTTCTCTGGCTGCTGTCGAGTGCATGAGCTGCTGGCATCTTCCCACTGTCCCAACCATGTAAAGAGATTGATGCTTGAGAGGAAAAAACAATAATAAAGCAGCTCGAGACATGTTCCACAGCAGTCCCATCTCGTTTGTGATTCTGTGCTTAAAACCCCTGGCCAGCATTAGGGAGAAGCTCTGATTACAGGGTGCTGCAGAGGCTGGGTGGACATTTAGATAGAGGAGGTGATGGGAGCTGGCCCTAGGGATCTCTTGGGTGCAGAGGACACTGCACTGGTGGCTCACACACTGCAGCTGTGGGGTGCACTGTGGGCTCCCACCTTGTGTCTGGTGCCCCATGCTGATGCCCAGAGGAGCTGGAACAGAGTAAGGGGAATAAATGGATATTTATTGAGAGGCCTTCAAAGGCCACACCCTGGCAATACCAATCATGGCCCCTGCCTGGATGGCTCCAAGATGGAAGCAAGAAGAGGCCTTGGTCACGAGATCTCACATCTTTATAGGTTTCAGTCCATTTGCATGCAGGAGTCAGCTGTCCAATTAATAGTCTCAAATCATGAAGTTTCATCCTCCTTGCTTGCTTACATGCCCACCCTCCTCTTTTCACATTGTTTATGCTTCGGGCCTGAAGTTTGAAGAAATTGTCCTTGAGTCCTTAGCTGGAATCAGACTGTTTTGTCTTCACCCTCCAAGCACAATGGAAGAGCACATCCAAGCAGAACAGAAAAACTTATTTAAGGCATCATCACCACCCAACAAAGGCCAACAAAAGCCCCAACAACCACCTTGCAGCCCTGTCACGATCTGCCAACGCAGGCGGGGGTCGTGATAGTTCGTTTTTGGATCTCAGAGGTGCAAAAGGCAAATAGCAGGGGACAAATCAGTTTAGTCACAGCAATGCATTTTTATTGAATGCTAGCAACTCAGTTGCAATAGAGGGGAGAGATATAGGAAACGAACTATAGAGAGAAAAAGAGGGGAATGGGGGAATAGCTACCAACAGATGAGACGGACATCCTCGTGGTCCTCAGCCAATAGACAGGTCTTCATCTGTGGGCAGTACTCAAAAGCTTCTCCAGAGGGTCACTTTTATAGTCCTTTTCCAAAGGGAGTGGCTTCTGGCCAAGAGGTGGGAAGAGTTACGGACCATTGTGAGGTGCTCCGAGAGGCAGGTGCAGACTTGCAGAACATGCAGTCTTCAGTTGGTACCATGACAGCACAGTCCAGTGAGCACGACACACCTGCAAACAGTCTTGGCAAGCATCCCCCTCGGCCAGGCCAGAGACTCCTGTCCAAAGACGACCAGGCCAGAACTGGGGTGGGTCCTCGGGGTCTTCTTGCGACGGTCATGAGGCAAATAAGGGAAACTCCAGACTGACTCTTACAAGCCCGCAGGATCATTCACAGCATTGTCTCCCCCTCCCCGTGGCCCAGTTTGACTCGTGTTTGCTCTCTCCGCAGGTAAGCTGGACATAACCCCGGACGACCCCCGGTGGATCGGAGCGTGGTGGGGAGGCTTCCTGCTCTGCGGTGCCTTACTCTTCTTCTCGTCCCTGCCCATGTTCGGGTTCCCGCAGTCGCTGCCGCCGCGGGCGGAGCGCGCTGGGGACAGCGAGCAGGCCATGCTGCCCGACAGGGACTACGAGCGCCCCAAGCCCAGCAACGGCGTCCTGCGGCACCCTCTGGATGGGGACAGCAGCACCACCTGCTTCCAGCAGCTGCGAGGTGAGACACCCGGCGGGTTCAGGCTCAGCGGGTCCTCTGTCCCGCCAAAAAGTCACCCGCGAAATCAGTGACCTGACCTTTCAGCTTCTAATTCATTATCGCTGGTGCCGTCCGCATCTGAGAGATTTTGTTGTCTTTGTGACTTGAAAGCATTGCGTTGGTTTTTTTTAAGCTTCATAAATGCATGATGGTCCTAAGGAGTTGCTAAAACAATGAAGGGGAGTACAGCTGCCAGAGAAATTTGGGAGCATGTCCTGCTCCCCTCTACCTCCCAAAACAGAGAGCAAGCCAGCAAGGGCACGTAAAAGAGGAGAGCTCCCAGCACCTGAGTTTCAGCTTAGTGCAATCCTGATACAAAGCAATGAGTGCTGGGCATCACCACAGCTCTTAAACTGAAAAGGGAAGAGGAAGATACCAGCCAGAATAGCAGCAAAATGGCAGGACAGAGTATGATTTGTAGAAAATTGGAGAGAAAGCCTCACATCACATCCTGCAGTGATGGAAATGGAGGTGTCTCTAATTAAAGTCAGCTGAGGATCCAGCATTTCATGGGAGAGTGTGGGCAGATATCCTTTCTCTAGGCTGTACTGGAAAATCCTTCATCTGAGAGGGTGTTTCTGTAGCTGCTTCTCACTCCCTATTGCTGTGGTAGAGCAGGTTTCATTACTGCCTGATGCATTTAGATAAATGAGGACAAAATCACTTACTCCCTGTGCAGTCACCTTAATTGGGAGTTGAGTGAAATGCAGGTGGGAAGGAAAAAAGACTTTGGGGAAAAAAGTGTTGTCTAAATATATAAAAATGCCTTGAATAGTAGATGTGGTTGCTCATTAAGGGAAGGTCAAGGTGAAATTTTGACTTGATGAGGAAATTCAGAGGAAAGGTAAATGGATAAATTTTTTGAAACTCAGTCAGTAAAATTAATTTCTTTATCCTTTCATCCTTGTTGCAAGGATTTTCTCTTGCATGGGCTTTTCCCATTATTTGTCCATATGGATAGGTCTGTGGCTTTTGTTGTGTACACATCTTAGTGTCTGCTTCTGGCCACTAAGCTTTTGGAGTGGGCACTGGAACAAAGTTTGCAGGTTATCATACAGAAAAGTGAAAGAATATGATGTATACGTGCTGCATGGAGGGGCAGCAGTTCAGCCTGAGGATGGTGCTGACCATCTTGCACACAGGAAGGCCATGGGGGGGTTCACTGAGCATCTGTTGCTCATTGAAGTAGAGAAATTAAACTGCCACATCCATATGCTTCAAGTATTGATTACATCAGGAGGCACCACAGGCCTCCACATTAGCCCTCTCACTGCAGGTAACCCCATTTTGGATCAGTCACTATTCCAGGAGCCTCTTTCTAGATGGACTTTGAAATAAAATTTACGTCACATCAAATAAGACAAGCAATGACCTTTTTAGTTATTCCTTTGAGGCTGTCACAGACGACACAGTGTTGGTAGCTGACATCTCCTTTCAAGTCCTTTGCCACTGTTGTCACAGTCAGAATGTGGTCAAGAGTCATGTTGCTGAAGAGAGGCAAACACACCTCATCATTCCTGATGAGCAGTGTTTCAGGTGATGGTTTAATCTTTCTGTGGGTATACAGTACTTTGGTAGCAGCTGAAATATCTGTATGTATTCCTTTGTGGCAGGTCCTGGTCTCCTTAATCTATTTGTTAAATCTCTTTTGGAGAAAGTTAAGACTATTTAGACTTTTTCCTAGGGTAAAAAAGGCTCTTAATTATATACAGAGGTTAAAAATACATATATGCATGTATAGTCATGTCTTCTGTCCTAATATGACCTTGGATTTTGCATGAATTTGTGAGGCTGAACAGAATCCATGGAATCATAAAATGGTATGAGTTGGAAGAGACCTTAAAGATCATCTACTTCCAACCCCCTGCCATGGGCAGGGACACCTTCCACTAGACCAGCTTGTTCGTAGCTCCATCCATTCTGGCCCTGAGCACTTCCAGGGATGGGACAACCACAGCTTTTCTGGGCTACAGCAGAGGATTTGCCTGTACAGGGGATAGGGACTGGAGATGCTCCTTGGGGTTTGGATGGCCATAACTCTGACTCATTTTTAGCAAGTGTTGTCTCTGCAGCTTGTTCCTGCTGTAAGTCCATGTCTGCATGGAGGTGTGGATTGTCCATCTCTTGTGCAGGTGTGGGGAGGAAGAGCTGTTTCTCTGGATTGATAATGCAAACACATCCTTAGAGGATGAAATGCTTCTTTTTGGCTACTGAAGTAGCTTTATTATTTTATCTTACATTTTTTCCCCAGCCTTGCAGTGACTGCCACAAGAGAAAGGACATGTTAGGAGAGGGAGCAGGGCAGTGTCAGCTGGGGACATGCTCTGAGCTGGGTCATGGCTGTCAGCTAGAGACATGGCATGGCTGGCACGTGGGAGGATGCTCCAGACACCACAAGATCTGCTGAAAGTCAGTGAGGTGGAGGGCTGGCTGAGTTTCCTTGGCTTTCTCTTGCCTTAGCACGCAAAAAAAAGCCAGGACTAATATAAAAGGAACATGCTCATAGTATCGATCTTTTACATCTCTGTCAAAGTCTAAGCAGGAGGGAGGGCCCAGCTTTTGGGAAGCCTTGGCATCTCTTCCTGTGGGGTATTTTCATGCCAGGAAAGAAGCAAACTTAAGAGGAGCTCTAAACTTGAAATGGAAGTGGTGCCTTTGAACAGCACGAGGTGACGAGGCAATCAAAGGCAGTGGAGGCAGCAGGGGCTCTGCACAGGGGCACTGCAGCTCAGGCAGGAAAGCTTTGGGACAGTCCTGGGAGCTGCTTCCCATGCCTAAACTGGCACGTGGATGCTGCACCGCTTTGCCTGATTAGTATTTCAGTTCAGCAAAGCAAATCCATTTGGGAGCACAGAGAAGTGAAGGATTAACAGCAGTGGAAGTCTGAATAAATGCTGCCATTGCTCTTTGCTCCTGCCTGGCAGGGTTGTTCCAGCCCTGTGCTCTCCCTGTGTTCTGTGAGAGCACTTCAGGCAAGGGCTGGGCAGTCCCTGCTCTTCTGGGGGGCACAGCTTTGCTTTCCTACCTCTGCTCTGCCTTGGGGACCTCTCTGCTCCTCGGGGCCAGGGAAGATGCTCGGCTGGGTCAGGGCACCTGTGCCCTCTGCTCGAGTCTGTCCAGCATCTGCCCTCTCACTCGCTGCCTCTGACACACCACCTGCTCTGGGACGTGCTTGGAAATAGTTCATTAAAACCCTTCTTTTTTTTTTCCGCACAGAAATGTCACATCTATTGAATGGAGCGGCCAGTTCTGATGAAATTTGATTTCAGAATGCTTCCTCGGCATGATCTTTAACACCTCTCTGAAACATTCTGCTCTAAATGCATTCTGTTTTGCAATGATTTAAACCAGAAATTCGTTACATTCTGCCGCTCTGTCTAGCAAGAGAGATTAAAACTCTAAAAGGATTGAAATTGATATGGAATCCTCCAGATTTGGAAAGAGAAACTCATTCACAAGGAATTAAAAGAAAACTCACTGTGGAATTAAATGAATTTCAGAACTGCAAATTCCCTAGATTTGGAAACATTTTGGTTTCTTTCCAGGTTAATTTTCAAGAGTGTAGGAGAGCTGGGATGTACAGCTGACAGCTGCCTTGTCTTCTGTTCAGTTCCGTCCTGCTCTGTGTGCCAATCTGCTGAATACCTGGGGAGAGAGCCACTCTGAATCTGGGATTTCTCTCCCAAAAATTGCTCCCTGGGGGCAGACACATAGTGCTAAGCTAAAAGCTCCCAGCTGTGCAGGGAGGGCCTGGACCATGGGGAGCCTGTAATCCTCAGTGGGAGTTCATAGGATTGGGCAGGATTAAAGACTAGCAAGAGCAGTTTTTAACTCCTGACTTCTCATGACTGATAGTGACAACCTTTTGGAGAGGGCTCCATCTATATCTTCATTCACAGCCACAGTGGTGAGGGTTTGGCTCAGGTTTAGACTTTAATGCTTTTTTAGATTTGGGTCTTGTCCCCCCTGCAAACACCTTAAAGGCTTGCTGAGAAATCCAAGTCTTAGGTGGTGATCATAAAAGGCATCAGGTCCCATCAGTCTTTGAGTTTCCTTTGGATTGTGTTTCATGAGGGTGCAGATATTTTTGTCAGGTTTTTCTTGGCTGTTTCCAAGCCAGCATCTTCTTGTCAGCACCATTAAAAAATTCAGAAAGGCCTTCAACTGGCACACCTCAGGGCCAAAGCAGGCAGAGCCTGTTTCCAAAAAATGCTTTTCTGTGACTTCTGTGTCACAGGTGAGGGAGGTTTATGTCCTCCTCTCAAGTAGAGAAGATGATGGACTAGAAGGACCTGATTTCCATGCTTATGTTACTGCTGCTTCAGGCTTCTATCTTTTCAGGAGGGCTTTTTAGATTTATGTGTCATCCTTTTCACTCATATCCTTTTTGATAATTTTGCTAAGGCCCTGTGGAACTTCAGCATACTAAACTCACCTGAGATATCTTCAGCACCTCATGCCTTACTCCATATTCTCTTTTACAGAGGCTACCTCTTTCCAGAATGTGTTTTATTCTTGCTGTCTGTGCTGTTTTCTTCATCCCTTTTTCCTCGAGCCAGGTGGAGATTTTACCTTTTGTTTTCTCTTCAGACCTGAGGCTTGCTGCAGACACAGGTAGTAGAAAGTCGTACTTTGGCTCAATACTACATTTTTCCTTTCCCTCACCACACTGTCCTAGGTGGACTGGGCTGTAAACCTCCCTCTAATTTATTACTTAGCTTTCTGTGTTCTTCATCTTTACTGCAAATTGAAAACATGTCTCTGTAGGGTGCTCCAACCAGAAACAGGGGCCTTGGTGATTGTAATGTTCCAAACAATTCATTTCAAGCACCAACGTGATGATTATAGTTTGTCGTTTCTGGAGAGTAGTTAAACCTCGTGTAATGAGGTTGCCAATTATCCCCGGTACTCCCCGATGTGCAGTGACAAATCAGAGCTACTTGGTGTACATAAGTGTGTGCATTTGTCAAGCCCCTGGCTGTCACCCACAGAGCCCCACGGAGGGAGGCAGGGAGGGTGTTCTGGTGCCTTGGCACGGGTATTGCTGGAGTGTGGAAGAGTTGGGAGGTCACGGGTTGTTGGGGAAGCTTTGGGACATCCACCCAGGTTCCTCTCAGCCTGTGGATGATCCTGTGACCAACACTGCACACGGATGGTGTGAAGAGTTGGGATTGAAGTGGTTCAGCAGTGAGAAGAGGTGTTGTGTTCTCCTCAGGGCAGTGGGATTTGTTTTCCTGCCGCCGTTTCTGGAGCGCATCGCGTGCGTCAGGATGAGGATGGTAAATGAGCTCGTCCTGCTGGGAGTGGGAGGCTGAGTCTGTGCCGTGTCTGCTGCAGCTTGTGCGTTCTCCAAGTAGAATTCTGAGACTCTTTGGACTCTAAAAGACTTTTCCCACTTTGAAAATGTACTTCAGCTGAGATTTACAGCTGCAAAGGGCTGCTCCAAAGTGTTCAGGTAACCTTTGGGCCCGTAAGGTGCAGGGTAACATTTACCATGACTTCTGCTGAGTTGGCTGCAGTGGAGAAGCACCATCCCTAGCTGTTCCCCAGGGCTTCACTGTCCCCCATCAGGCATTTCTATTCCCACTCCATACCCAGCACCATATGCCAGGCAGCTGAAAGCATGTCGCTCTAGTCCATTGAGAGATTTTTAAACTTCACTGCTGACTTTTTACCTTTTTCCCAGAGGTATTTCACCCCAAGAATTGAGACAGATAAGGCAGCAGCCAGTGTCAAATGATTGATCTTAACAAATGGCAGTAGCAAGATGAAAGGATATTTTCAATTCTATAGGGAACCTCCTGTCATTTCCCTTAGAAGATGAAAGAGAACAAGCTGGCCCTGGCTGAGGAGATGGTGGAGGCTGCCAGACACTGCTTGAGTTGTCTGTGCACTCTTTGCACTGGTTTTGTGTCACGCCTGCCTGCTGGTACAGAGTCCTGTTGCAGTGATCAAACATGCAGCAGAGGACAGGATCTGTCCCAGAAAACTCACAGGAAGGAGAAGCAATGATCATGGAATCACGGAATCACAGAAAGATTGGGGTTGGAAGGAACCTTAAAGATAATTTTTTTCCAGACACGTCACCATGGACAAGGACACCTTTCACTAGACCAGGTTGCTCAAAGCCTTGTCCAGTCTGGCCTTGAACACTTCCAGGGGCATCCACAGCTTCTCTGGGCAACGTGTTCCAGTGTGTCACACCCTCACTGGAAAGATTTTCTTCCTTATATCCAATGTAATCCCTCTCTCTTTCATTTTAAAGCCATTACTTGTTGTCCTGTCACTACAAATCCATGTCAAAAGTCCCTCTCCAGCTCTCCTGTAGCCCTTTAGGTGATGAAGTCCTGTGACTTGTAGCCCAGCACAGCCAGGCAAGGCACTTATGAGGGGTTCCTCTCTTGTGTGAGATGCTACAATAACTCTGCAAATTTTTTGTTGTCCACCCCAAACACAGAAGATTTATTTTGACCTTGGTAGTGCGTGATGGTTGGGTGCCAACTTCAGAAATAAATGTCTGTGATCTTTAACTCCCTCCTGCAAAAGGCAGGCTGTCATCACTATTGTTGGGTGGATAAAGTTAGAGCTAGACCTTAGTGTCTTTGGATTTAAATTGGCACAAAGCTACATCTCAAGGAATCCATTAATC
Organism: Sturnus vulgaris; assembly: GCF_052056855.1. Lineage (NCBI taxonomy): Eukaryota > Metazoa > Chordata > Aves > Passeriformes > Sturnidae > Sturnus > Sturnus vulgaris. Next base: position 14,696,259 of record NC_142255.1, read on the forward strand.
TTGAACAAACTGAACTCCTGAGGCACAACAGTCATTAATACCTTAAATATGGCTTTTCAAGCTCAGTACTGCCAAGTCCACCTTTGCGGTTTCTGTATTTTTCCTGGCAAGAAGGGGAAATTCTGTAGGTGGCCACCAAAGAATTGAAGGAAGCAGCAGGTGGTTTCTGAAATTTATCCATGTCTGAATTCCCCCATCCCCATTCCTCCCACACAGTCTTTTTTTCCTCTTTTTTCTTTTTATTTTTCCCCCTGTTCTGCTAAAAATTGCTATGCCTCCTGCACCTTAATTATGTTCAGGAAGCAGGAATTTTATACAGCTTAGAAAAATGTTTCTGATCTAAAGAGACCAGAAACTGTGGAGTGACCTCTTCCATAAAGGTTAGATCAAACCTAATTATTACCCCTTTTTCCACTGTCCCCAAAAAAGAGCCAAGGACACCCAAGCAGATCCTTGACAAAGAGCTGAGCATTCTCTGCTGAGGCCAGTGCAAAAAAATCCCTGAGGGAGAATATAAACCAGCACCAGAGAAACATCATCTGCCAGCCCCTGGTACACCGCTGGGAATGTGGGGGATGGATTTTCAAAATGCAAATAGGGGTCCACTGAGGCTTCACTACACTACATCAAGGTAATTTTCAAACTTAATGATTTTCACATTTAATTCAGGGAGAAATTAGTCATCAGGTATTGAGACAAAGCAAGGCTCTCTTCTGTACTGGGATGCTCTTCTCTTCAAGCTGTGTTATCTCGACAATAATTAAAACGTTCACTGGAGTAGAAAACGTGAGATCTGATTCATTAGTCAGATTTCCCTTTGTAGGGTAACTCTTGTTTGCTTATGGGAAATTGAGATGGGCTTGGAGGAGTGAGGACTCTGGACATTGATGATTTAGGAGGGGAGAGCCAAGGGATCATGAATCCAGAGCTGCATGTGTGTGTCCCACACAGTGAACAGCTCAGCACCTCCTCTTCCACCCTCTTGAGGATGGGAAGGTCTACATGGAAGGTGTTGGGTGGCTGGAGAAGCTTTAGGTTGTGGGAACACACAGACTGACAAGCCTGTCCCAGGCAGGAGGATCCTTGTGCCATGGGTATCCATGGGCCAGGCTAAGGCAGAGAGTTTCAGCTTGCTGAAAACACCCACATGTGCTGCAAGAAGGTGACCATCAGTGAGTGAGCCAGTTTGGAATAGGAAAATGAAGCAAATCTGGATGGCAGGAGAAGGAAAAAGCCAGATGTGAGCTGGGATAGTTTGTGTCTGAAAGCTTGCAAGAATTTATGCTGAATACAGCACTCATGGTACCCATTGGCTGGCTGAGCTTTGTTCATGGGGAGCATGAACAAAGAGAAAGGAGAAACAGAAAGGAGAAGGGGAAGAAAGAGCACACCAGGTTTTGATTGACTTCGCTATGGAGGAAACAAAAAGCAATATTGAAAATTTTTCTCATTCTTCCAATTTTCATAATCATCTGTAAGAGTAAACAATCACAAATAATTTCTTTTTGCACCTTCTTGGTTCTTTAATCTTTAGATGGCACTGTTTGGGTGTTTTCACTTTGTTCTGGTGTTCCCACATTTCAAGCAGCTCGTCTGTGCATAACAGGAAATTACTCCTGATGTGAAGTGAGTTTGCCTTTCCACAGAGGAGAAAGCACCTCAAGTAAAGTCTGCACAAAAACACCTCTCCCTTTCTCCTGTGTTGCAGTGATCCCCAAAGTGACTAAGCACCTGCTCTCCAACCCCGTGTTCACCTGCATCATCCTGGCAGCGTGCATGGAGATCGCGGTGGTGGCCGGCTTCGCTGCCTTCCTGGGCAAGTACCTGGAGCAGCAGTTCAACCTCACCACCTCATCTGCCAACCAGCTCCTGGGTGAGTAACCACGGGGACACCAACCCTCCAGCACCCAAGGGTATTTAAAAGCCTTCAGCATGGCTGGTAACTGCTGCCAGTCTCGCCGGTTAGGCTGCCCAAAAAGTGACTTTTCCGACACGTGGAAATGTGTCTGTGAATAAGAATTGGGTTTCAGCTGTGCCCAGAGCAGACCTCCGGCATCTTTTCTCCTCAGCTCTGCCCTCCACTGCATCCTGCTGCCATCACTTCCCCTGTGGCCAAGCCTATTGTGTGGGAAGAGGTATGGGACAGGCAGGAGAGGAGTCTGTGGGAGCTTTGGATGCAGCAGAAATGGGCCATCTGAATCCCTGAGACTCTGCAAGTCATAGTGTGCCCCACTGAACTCCTTGTCTCATGGTTCTGGTGCCCCACACTTCTGCAGCCTGTCTCAGTCTGGGTTAGGAAGTCCAATTTCTCCTGTTAGTCACTGCTTTCCCCTTGGCCTGGAAATGACAAGGTTGCAATGAGCAGTTCAGGTACTGAGTTAGTGCAGCTTGGTTGTCTTTCAAATGTCCCTTCTCTCTGACCATTCCATGCTGCTGTGATTTCACGTTCTGCATTTCTCAGTGTTCATTTGTTCCCTGTCAGGACACTGATGGCAGAATATTCATTTATTTTCTGCTGCTGCTCATCCCAGGCAGGCCCAGCCATTTGTTTATGACAGCCTTTCTCTCAGCAGCACCCAATTAAGATATCTGCAAGTTGATCTTGGATGATCTGCGACCCCAGCTCGCCAGATGGGCAGCTGGCAGTGATCTGTCAAAAACTGGGACATTAGGAAATGGGTGGATCTTCATAAAGAGAAGTTTGGAAGCTGTCTTCTGGTTTTGGCCTGGTTTTCCAAAAGAAACAATCCCCTGCAGTCAGCCTTGCCTCCCCCAGCAACCCAGGAATTTGCTAGTGAATTTTAATACAATTTGACAGAAGGCCAGAGGTCTCAAAGTTGTTAGGCTATTCCATCTTTCCTGAAAATTAAAGGCTTGGCAAAGGAAAGTAACTTCACTGTTGACCCAGCGGGAGAAGGGAAAATGCTGTTTGGTGGGAGCTGGCTGGGCAGTCAGCATGTGAGTACAGCTGGATGGCCAGCAGAGAGGGGATCACCCATGAGCCAGAGCACATCCTGCTTCTGACCTCACAGCGGGAAAGGAGACTTGGATACCTCCGTGTTTCTCACAGCAGCGTGTTTAAACAAAGCTGTAATCAGATTTCTCACGTGGCATTTAAGGGAGTCTAGAAATGCCAGGACTGGGATTCTCTTCTCAGCACAGTTCAGGCGGGTGAGATCTGGATTGTAACTGGCAGCAAAGGGATAAAAGTGATCTCAAACAAGCATAGTGTGGTAATTTCTATCTGTGCTGGAAGGGGAGTCACTTCTGGCAATGATTTTGCATTTCACAGTTAAAGAAAATTCTTTTAGGGAGATTTCATATTTTCAAGTGCTGCTCCTGCCTAGTCTCTCTAGATCAGATTTCTGTGAGTTGCACCAGCAGGGCTCATCCAAAGCCTCCAGACACCTCGGAAAATTCTTGACTTTATTTGCTGCTGCTTAGGTCAGGCTGGGCCAAGCTCAGCAAGTCTGGCATTCCCTCCAGCATGGATGAGAACTGGCAGAAAATCCTGGTTCCTCCATGCAAGGCAGCATGCCTGTTTGCATCTGTTCCATTTTTTGGGCAGCCCCAGTTTGGAGCTATTCCAGCAGTTGGTCATTGCAAGGTTTCCTCATGCCAGGGCACAGATCTGGCTGCAGGAGAGTTCAGCCCTGTCACTTTGTGTAGCTCACTGTGCCTTGCTCGTGCCTCTTGCTAACTGGTTTTTCCTCTTGCAGGGATGACAGCAATCCCATGTGCATGTCTGGGCATATTCCTGGGTGGGCTCTTGGTGAAGAAGCTCAGCCTGTCTGCTCTGGGAGCCATCAGGATGGCCATGCTGGTGAACCTGGTGTCCACAGCTTGCTACGTGTCGTTCCTGTTCCTGGGGTGTGACACAGGACCTGTGGCAGGGGTTACTGTTCCCTATGGAAACAAGTGAGTCCACAGAGAGTTTCAGGGAGCTTTAAATCTGTGTTTGTGTCCTCAGCAGGTAGTGCTGGCCTTCAGACAGCCATAGAGCAAGCACAGGGAAGGCAGTGTTATGTGGGCTCTTGGTCTGGGATGTTTCCATGCCACTCACCACTGGGAGGGTTGAGGACCTGCAGATGACAATAGAGTTTCACTAAAATCTGAAATTCAGTCAAACTGAATCAAAAGGTGCCAGACCTGTAGCATTTTTGTAGGTCTGGTTTGTCCTGGAATGCACTGCTTTATACATTGATTTAAATGCCTGAGGGGAATTTGGAGAACCAGGTTTAGATGCCTGGAAATAGAGATATGGTGAAGAGAGAGTGTTTGTGGCTGCAGGCCCATTTTAATATGAGAAATGAGGCCCATGTAACCCTGTTATGTCCTGCACTCACAGGACTTGGAGAGAGTTATTTGGTATTTTCTTTCTGAGTGCTCCTGTGTGCAGTGGCAACTCTTTAGATGACAGCTTCAGCCTGTCAGCTCCTTACAGTGTTGCAGGAAAACACAGAGCAATCTCCACAGCATCTCTGTGTGTTTCCTTGAGGCTTCTTGTTGAGGTTACAGGGCAGCCCAAGCCTTGCATTAGATTCTCTTTTGCAGGGAGATAGTGGCCATGGTATTTCAGTCTCCAAGGACAGGCTGTAGCCTGGATTTCTTAGAGCTGGAACCCAGCTAGCCTTACAAAGAATCCTCCACTGCTTTTTTGTAATGTGTTTGCCTTAACTATCCCTCTCAAAGGCATTTTTGTGAGGCAACAATTGGAAAAGCTGCCTGATATCACACTATCCATTAATTTCTTTCTCTCTTTGTCTTACAGCTCAACTCCAACCTCATCTCTGGACCCATATTCCCCCTGCAATAACAACTGTGAATGCCAAACTGATTCCTTCACTCCAGTGTGTGGGGCAGACGGGGTCACATACTTATCTGCCTGCTTTGCTGGCTGCAGCAGCACGGTGAGTGAGCTTTCCTGGGGACCTCTCACCTGTAGGAACACTTCTGAGAGCTCAGTGAGTGAGGTTCTTGCGAGTCTGGTAGAGTAGCTCACCCACAGCCAGCACTGGCTGCACCCCCAAAAGCTGACCTCACACCTCCAGTGGACCTGAGCCCCTGTTGATTTTGACTCTGTTCCATAAATTCCCACTCTCTCCAGCAGCAGCTGCCACGGAGCAGGATGGGATCTCACAACCTCCTGCCCTGCTCTTCCTCCTCAGCATAGAAGCAAGGAACGTGGTAGGAGATCTGCACAGGTGTCCAGTGGCAGAGCACATCCTCTGCAGGACATTGCTAGCCCAGAAGGAACCAGCTTCTCTTTTATCCTGCTGTTCCTCATCTCCCCTCTTCTCCACCTGCCCACGTGTGCCCTTCCCAACCCTTTTAGTCTTTTTCCTCTTGCTCTTTCCCTGAATCTGGTTCCTAGACAGTTATGAGCATATCCTGATTTTATTCACCTTTGTTTAAGCTTTCCTTTAACTCCTCTTGCTTCTCTCTCTTTCCTTGCTTTGCTCTGAGGCAGCAGCAAGAGCAGTTGTCAGGGGAGCAGAGATTCCATCCAAAGATACTCTGCATTTTTTAGTTCTCTCCAAGAGTTTTTTTTCTCTTAGAAAACTTAAAGACCAAACTATCTCTGTATAAAGAAGATGTGGGGAATTTTTAACAACATCTTAAAAGCCAGCTTTTTCATTTTTTGCTGCTGAAATGTTAATGTCTTCTGGGTTACACTGAAAATGAGTGCCTGCTGCTCCTGTGGGTGGGGACTGCTGGGATTCCTGCATCCTTGCTTGCTGCCTGGGGCTGTGCCAGGCGTGGTGATCACTGCCGTGTGGAGTCTGTGCCAGCTCAGCCTGGTCACAGGGATTGTTTGTGCCTACAGGGGCATCAGTGCTCACCACATGCAATTATCCCCCCGTGGCTTCATCCTTCCTCTTTGAGGAGATACTAAACCTGCCTTCCTGCCCCAGAGACAAAGCACATGTAAGTGCTGCTGAGCAGACGCTTGCTGCTGGCAGGGCAGCCTTCCAGATCACCTGTGAGCTTGTCCTGCTTAAACATCTCCTCCATTCCCTCTCCAGCCTCAGAGATGCAGGCATCCCTGTGAAGCACCACAGTTTTGAGCTTTCAGCAGCCTTACAAAGATCTACATCAGTGTATGACACGTGAAGGTGTTACCTCCTGCCCTCCTCTTCCTCCTCCTCCCAGTCAGTCAACACCTGAGAGGGGAGCAGGATGATTTTCACAAGAAACCAGCTTGTTTCAGGCACACAGAATTGTGTCTCAGCAGTTCACCAAGCCTTCAGCAGGTGTACAGCTGGTGTTGGTCTGTGGCTGGAGCATGGGAGTGATCTCCTCACAGTGCAGGGCAGGGCAGGGCAAAGCTCTGGCTCCTCTGGAAGGAGTGTGGTAATGAAAATTCAGCTCTGCCCCTTCAGTCTGCACTGCCTGACCTTGTGCTCTGCAAGAGCAAACCTCTCAGCAAAAAACTCACTCTCCCTCAGGCTCTCTCTTACTCATTCCTTCTTATTTTGCCTTTTCGTTGTCATCCTCGGGGTTTTTCTCATCTCTTTGTTTTGTGGGGGTTTTTTGCAGTAACATTTTGAACACAAATTGGTGAAGCAATAGCATCCGCTGGAAAGGGCATTATCAAGAATTATGGACCAGTTTGGCCATGCAATGGCCTTGAGGCAAAGCCAAATTGCCAAACCAAGTTTTAAACCCATAATCCAGGTAATGACCTGTCTGGAGGGTCTTGTGAATGTTACGTGCTTGTGATGAGCCAAGGGTTGCTTTTTACTGGGACATAAAATTCTCTGAATGCTTTATTTAACTTTACTACATTTTACGTTTCTGACTGCTTCTCTTCACTTTTCTTCTGTGAACAATTTCTAAAAGCAATGTGTAGCTCCATTATTTTTTTCTTTTTCATTCCCTCTCTCTTACTGAGCTGATTCCAGAGGTGCACTTGTCCAAAAAGCCGTAGGAATATCAGAACTGGTAGACAGAGCTCTGGCACCCCCAAGAACTTTCCTTTCAAGTCATTCCTGGGAGTGACCCTTGCATACCTTGTGGTTTTTTTCTTGATGCCATTGACTCTCTCAGCATTTTGGCTGGAGACACAGAAACTCCAGCCTGGAGTTACTGTGCTGGCACCTCACAGCTTTGCATTGAAGTACCAGTCAGAGCCAGGGCTTAAAAAATGAGTAATTAAAAACGTGGGTAATTTGCATGGATAATCACACCAAAGTCAGGGTGCTTTTAAAGGTATAAACTCTGCATCTGTGTAGTCTCACAGGCACACATAAATCTGAGTGTGCAGGTTGCTGGGCAGCAGAAGGTTCTGATAACAAGTGGTTGAATACAGTGGGGTTGCAGACAAGGGGATCTATAGAAGTTTGGCACAGGTAGCAAAAAATTGTCTCTCCACAGGACAAAGTTATAACTCCATCTTTGATGTTTCCTTGTTTGATGTCTGTGAGTTGCATACTGTGTCAGTAATAAAAGATCAAAGATCTCCCAGGTAAGGATGAGGTGCAGTGCTCAGCAAGCTGAGGTACTTGGTGCAAACCACTCACACTGCTTTGGGCCAGCACCTTGAAGCAAAGTGGTGGAAAAAGTGGATTGAGGGACACATTTTCAGGCAGTGAAGGTAGGATCTGCCTTGTGCTTTGTAAAAAAATCTCACCATTGTGAGGACAGCCTGCTCCACCACTGCCTGAAACAGGTACTTTCTGTCTCTTGACGAGAGCCCATGGGAAATAAACACTCAATGCTGCATGTTTGCTGTGATGGGAGTTTTGTCCAAGGGTTATTCAGTGCAGGTATATACTTTTCCAGACTTAGATGGGTTTTTGATCCACAGGGCTTTATCCAGGCTGGTGGATAGCAATGCACTGCAGTAAGAACCAGGAGCTACAAATTCCTGTTGTCTGTGCAAATACCACCTCAGTGGTGCTAATTGTCGACATTCTGGAGCCTTCAGGTGTCAGCTTCTAACTCAGCACAGGAATTTGTTATGTTAATTATTGCTTGCCAGCAGAAAGGCACCTGAATGTCTGCTCCAGCTCTCCTGGAGTTCTGCACCACAGTCTCTCTTGCCCTTTGTGCACTTAGTTGGAAAAAAAGGATTTGACTCCTGTGCAGAAGAAAGAGATTGGTGTCAGAAAGGTTGGAGTAGTACCCTTGCTGAACCTTATCTTTGGAGGCAGCGAACCAGAAAGTGTGCTTTTGTATGGTCCTAAGGGGAACGCTTCTGCAGAAAAGCAAAGGAATTTCTGCTTGCCCATGGTAGAGGGGAAGGGGAGGAGATTCAGCTGCTTTTCAATATGTTATGTTTTATGACGTTTCTCCTCATATAAACATGTGACCTGCAAACCCAGCGGGCTGGTGAAGACAAGTCATGAATCATTAATGACTGTTTCTTTCTGTATTCGTTAAGGGATTTTTTGGTAGTATTGTGTGCCTTAATTGCACTGACATCCCCACTCAGAAATTCAGGAGGGCGAATTGGGAAAATAAGGAAAAAAGAAGTAAATCCTTAAATCTGTGACTGGCAAACAAAGCTTCCTTTCACATCCTGTGCTTGCTGGAGAGATCAAAGCAAAATGCAGTCATTCCACCCTCCTTCTGATCACATATTGATAAAGTTTATCTTGCTTGACTTGAGCTTTTAGCTCAACACAAATCCCTCTGAAGCAGATGCCGTTTATTAGCCCTGGAGTGCACTGAAGTCCTGCAGCGTCTGTGCTGCCAGGCTGTGGTAATTCAGCTCTGGGTGAGCTGCAGCACCCATCGTGGGTGGCTCCTTCCCAGGGTTTGAGGTGCTGGAAGCAGGTCCCAAACCTGCAGCCAAGAACAGGGCTGCAGATTTACCTGCATTTAATGTTCTTCAGTTTAATTGCAGCAGCCAAGAGGATGGAGGTAAATAAGAAAGTAATTAGAACCATAATGGGGGGATCTTCCTTGTCACAGAGACACAGATTGTTTCTTTATTCTCCTCCAAAAAGGTAGAACTCGGTAATAATTTTGTCACGGTGACATTTATGGGAGAGACTTGAAAGGAGCAGAAGAAAAGAAACAAGCCAAGGGACAGCTTTCCCTTGCTGGCAACATGCATCAGCCCTGATGCTCCTGAAATTCTTTCCAAACCCCCCTCCAACAAGCACTTAGAAGTAATTTAATTGACCATTAGAGGATTAGGTGTTGCTGCTGACAAGCCCTGTTACAGGTGGGGGTCACAGCTCTCCCTGCTCCTGACTCCTTGTGTTTCTCTGCAGAACCTCAGTGGCTGTTCGTGCCTCACCTCGGTCCCTGCCGAAAACGCCACCGTGGTTCCTGGCAAATGCCCCAGCCCTGGGTGTGAAGAGGCCTTCCTGACATTCCTGTGTGTGATGTGTGTCTGCAGCATGATCGGGGCCATGGCACAGACACCGTCAGTCATCATCCTCATCAGGTGGGGCTTTATTCATCATCCTCATCAGGTGGAGCTTTATTCACCATCCTCATCAGGGGGAAGCTTTATTCACCATCCTCATCGGGGGGGCTTTATTCACCATCCTCATCAGGGGGAAGCTTTATTCACCATCCTCATCGGGTGGGGCTTTATTCACCATCCTCATCGGGTGGGGCTTTATTCACCATCCTCATCAGAGGGGCCTTTATTCACCATCCTCATCAGGTAGGATCTCAGTCACCATCCTCATCAGAGGGGCCTTTATTCACCATCCTCATCAGGTAGGATCTCAGTCACCATCCTCATCAGGTGGGGCCACTCCTTTCAAGGAATCAGGGTGGGAGGGACCCTAGGGCACAGTGGGGAGCTGAGGGTCCCACACAGCTCCTGGCCTCTGCCTTTTGCACAGAACTCACTGTCCCCAGACCCATTCAAGCCGTTTTCTCCCTAAGCCACTTTTTTCACTTGGTAGCACTTGGTTTAGCTATGGCATGGCCCCAGTTCAGGGGCTGCAGTATGGAGCTGCTAGAGAGAAAAAGGAACTGCTCGAGCTCTCCTTTAGTAAAGTGAGGGAGTGAGGTGGAACTGGGCCCCCAAATGGACAAGATTCTTGCAGGGATTTGCAGAGAACGGTGGCAGGGGTTGTTCTTCTGGGATTAACGTGGAGATACAGATGTGCAGTCTCCAATCCAGGTAGTAAGGAAGCTACAGCTGCATCAGGAGAGGGGCAGAATTGCCACCCCATGTTCTCAGCATGTAATGGCTTAGGGAAAGGCTTAAGCTCACCTTTTGAGATAGTCTGGAGACCACAGAAAAATGAAAAGCTGCAGCAAAGACTAGCTTTGGTGAACACCTCCCTGACTGGAGTTCAACTTCTCTCACCCTGGACCAAGTCCAAGAACATAGGGAACTTGGAAGTCTGAAGGACATGTCTTGAGTTAAGCCAATGTGAATAGGTGGGCAAAAGTAGCTTATTCAAATAACTGACCTTGTGTTATTTCCAGACATGTGGAACACTTCACCTTATGATATACATATATATCTAAGCCCACATTTATCCAGAATTACTTAGCTGTCCAAGCTGTCACTTACTGAGAATAATAACCAGAGGCATAAATAGCAGATCCATTCTGCTGCCTGGAAAATTCCAATAAAATTCAATCAATAAGGTCTGTATTAGAAACACACTCTTGAGTGGATTTTGGACAGAACAGCTCTGTGAGGGCATGTCTCCCTGCAGGATACAAAATGAGATATTCCACCTACTAGTTCATTTCTCTCTTTGCATCTTTGGTAGCTAAAGGGAAATCAAATTCCTCGTGATAAATATTATGACAAAAGCAATTTGAAGTTTGAAGAGTTCTTTGTTCAAGGAAGCTGCCAGCACCTTTAGGATCCTGCATGGAGACATCTTTGTGTTGCCTTCAAATGAGATAAGCCCAGCACCAGCCAGGAAGAAGAATACCCGGGAATAAAAAAAGCAAAGGGAAGATTCAACATACTCAGTTCAGAGCTGTAGGAAATAAACAATTCACACATCCAGATTTGTAACTTCACTCAGAATCACTGATAGCTACCAAATGTACAGCAGAGAGCTCTGAGCCAGATACTACCTCGTGCTCTCTTGCAACTGCCATTTCCATTGCTTAAAGAAAGTTGTGGCATATGAATGTGTCCTTGGTGTCCAGAGCAGTGACAAGTGACACTGGCAGCTCCCATGGTTATTTAAAAATGGACTCAGTGTTTATAAATTAAATACCTTGTCTAAGCAAGTCATTTGGTCACTGCTGTAGTCAGTGAGAAAAGGAGATGTCTCCAAGTGGAAATTTTTACTCCAGCCTAAGGTAAGAGGATTGACTTTAGTCTTAAATATAGAAAAGTGGATGAAACACCACTAATAATTAAAAGCCCACTATGAATATTCCATATGATAATCTATTTTTTCATTATAATAAACTTTCAAACTCTGTTTCCTTAATTTCCCACCCAACTTTAGAATCCTATTTGAGGATTCCAAGCCATTAACCATTGGAACGTTTTTCCAAGGTCACATAATTCCTGGCATAAAGGCTTTATATAAAGCGTGGGGGTCTGCCTGAAAACTGCTGAAATTCATCCCAAGGTCACAGGCTTCATGCAGAAGTCATGGTGTGGTATTACATGGCCCATGAATGTGTGAGAGGAGGGCAGGTGATCAGAAGGGTCTTCTCCTGACCTAAAAGCTCTCACTGGTTCTGTTTTATCCCTTTTGGCTGATGCCCCTCCAGTGTATTTATACAGAGACCACCCCTGCCATGAGTGTTTTTTTAAGCACCTGTAAAGGATAACTCTTAATGCAATAGTGGTTGTGTTCATAGCAGAAGATACTGCAAACACTGTCTTCCCAAGATGAAAAAAGTGGCCTGCTGAAGTCACATGCATGAAAACTGGTGTTGAGCACTTCCTCACTGAATCACTAGGCTGATTGAACCCTTTGGTCCACCATCCTCCCTCCCTCTCTTGTTCCCAGTAGTCTGGGGAGTTTCAGAACCAAAAGTTTTCTCTCTCTCCAGTTCTTAACATCTGGAGCTTGAAAACATCATAGGGAGCTTGTAAACAATGATTTAATGAGATGGGAATTCCATTTTTCCCCATCCAATGACAACATTAGCTGTTGTTATTAATGACTTGGCTAATTCCTGAACTTATCACCAATGCAATTACTTTCAGGGCTGTAGGCAGTTCAGGAAAAGGCAGAAGAAAAGCCCCATTAATGACTTTTTTGCAGAGGTGCTGGTGGCATCCTGGCTGACAGCACAGAATGGCCACAGGGTGTGTTAATCAAAGCAGAACAAGAGGAATTGATTTTTTTTTTCTCTCTCTCTCCTCCCTGCAGAACCGTGAGCCCTGAACTCAAGTCTTACGCTCTGGGGGTGCTTTTCCTGCTGCTCCGGTTGCTAGGTAGGTACAAAAGTTGTGTGTCCTTCCCTCCCAACCTTTGTTCCTTCATTGAACACTCCAGTTTTAACATGCAAAAGTTGATTTCTACTCCCTGTAGTGCTGCTGTTGTCGTGGGTGGGGTCTGGCACACTGGGGCCCAAGCCCTGCCCTTGAGGGATGTCACATCAAGGCTCCTGAAGGCACTTTTCCTGCTATTTGTGTTGTGCTAATGGAAGAAAATGCAGTGTTGCATGAGAAATGACTGTTTCTCCCATGGTTCCACACAACCAGTTTCTCTTCTGTAGCTGTTATTAACGTGTCAGCAGCTTGCAGAATTACTGCTGTATTGCATATAGCTGAAGTAGAGGGATATGGATTTTCACCCTCCTTTGAGAGACAGGATCTGTGTTACATGGTGGGTTTGCCCCTTCCTTTGGGTGTCTCAGAAAGGAAACCAGGAAAATGAGACAAGCTGAGTCCTTGTTTCATCTTGTGGGTTAATATTCCATTGAAATGCACATGGCTCCTCCTCTGGACTAGTATGTGTTTCTCATGTGTGAATTAAAGGGAACACACCAGGCTGCTGGTTTCTGGGTGGAGTTTTTCTCCCCTCTGGAAGAGGTGGCTCCTATTTTAAACCTCTCCCATTTCAGCTCATTTGTCTCAGTGATTCAGGGCAAAATCCTCTGATCCATCATTGCGTGGGACCATCTCACGCCCAGGGTTTCTGCATGCTGTGGGAGTGGAATTTTACTTTTTTTAGCAGAGCACAAGGAGCACCTTCCCTGCACAGCTCCCCCTTGGTCCCAAAGGAATGAGCTGGAGACTAAAGTGTCATCTTTTAGGCTACAGCAAGACACTTCAGTGTCTACAGGACTGAAAATCCAGCAGTACCAGACATTGCTTTGAATAAGTGACTTCATTTTTTTTCTTTATTTCTTAACACCTCATTCCCTGTAAGCTGAACAGGAAATGGTGCTCCCAAACCAGTTTACAATAAAGCCAATTAGATGTCTATTGGTTTTGGTGAAGTAACTGCAGTCATACAAAAGTTCCAGCAAGTTAACTTAGCCAGAGCTCAGATAACTCAAAGGGAAGTTTCTGGGATGACCTGGGTCAGCTCTGGTTCCAGCCTTGCAAACGCAGCATTTTCTTTAGCTGCTGGTGCTGCTCGTGGGTTTTGGCCTGACTTCAGCTGTGACTGGCTGAATGTGGAGTGTCAGCAGGCAAGTGTGCAAGGAGGATGGCTGTGGGGTGTTGTTTCCAAACTTCAGGGGAGGAATTTTTAGCTTTTCTTTTTTCCTTTCAAAAGAGAGAAGTCTCCTGAGATAGCAGCATCCTGAATTCCTCTAAAACCAGGCTGACATGTATGCTTAAGTTGAACAGATTTCTTATTTTCATTCCAGTAAAGAAGCCATAGTGAGAATTTAAACTCAAATCTTTATATGTTGCTCTGTCACTAAGGGATTCCCATGAAATAAGACAATACATCCTGAAGCATATCAGCAGTGTAGCTGGAACGCACAGAAAATGAAGAGAAAGATACTCCTCCATATGAGCAAGGATATCTACATTGTGCCTCTATCAACCTGAGGTTTGAGAATAGCTTTACTGATTTATTTTAAAAGCTTTTCAGTTCACCTTTAAGCTTTGACTTAAGAAGACAGTGATAATAGCTGCTTCTTGAACCAAAGGAGAGAATTAAATGCAGGAGGTATGAGACCCGAAGGTGCAATCCTAGCTAATAGATTTCAGTAAGACAGAAGCACCTTTTTTTATGCAGCCCTACAGTTTCTGCTGTGAAATACATATATAGCAGAAATTTTTGCAACACTTTGCAGCAAGAGGTAGAACATGATTGACTCTCTTTAATATTCACTGTAATAACATGAAACATGACTGAATTCTCCTGATATCCTCCTGCATATATTATCTCATTTTGTAGGAATTCTGCTGTGAGAGGGCAGCGTAAATAGTGTCTTCACATAAAAGCATTACTGCAGTTTCCCAGAGAAGAGAGTAAAGCACTGCCATTGGAGCCAAAGGTTCAGAATGTGATTGTCTGGAATGGCAAAGAATTTCAGACCTTTAAGATCCTGGATGCATCCTTTGTGGGTGGTGTTCACCATGCATCCTGGAAAAGCCTCTCCCTACCAGGGCACTTCCTTAGATTTTTATCTCCAATCTCATGTTGTTTGCCTGTTCTAACATGACAAAACACCAGTGTTTCACTCTCAAGAGGAGTTCCTGGTGTGCAACCCCTCAGCTCCCTTGTCTCAGGGGTTCTGAGCACCAACTTGCTCCTGTCAGTCTCTCGTCCTCTCCTCTGCTAAAAACAACCTGAAATACTCACTGGTTGCTAAAGGTTTTTCCACATGCCTGCATTCACATGCGAGTAGCTTTGGTGTTCAAGGGAAACAGGTTCTTCCTCAAGTCTTATGAGGACACTTTCCAGGCAGATTATCGTGGACACCAGGCAGGCCAGCTGAATCCAGCAGGTGGGATGGCAGCTTCCTCTGAAGTTCAGCCTGCAGGTCTCCAAAGCTTTGTGTCAGCATCTCTCAGCATGTTAACACCTCACACCTCAAAATAATGATCCAAATGTGGTTTTCTGTTATTCCAGAAAGAATGTGGCTCCTCAGTCACTGCCACATCTGGATGTTACCCCTGAGGTGCCATCCAGCAGCACTGGGCACACAAACTGCAGTCAGCAGCACAGCCTCTTGCTTGTTTGTGAATTTTTAAAATCCGGGTTGAGTGTGTGGTTGTTCACAGGTTTCAACTGAAAAAGCATCTTTTAACTCAGAAGCAGATCAACCCAGCCTGGATTTTCCAGTTATTGAAATGATGAACAAAGAGCTGGCGCTGATTTTTTTTCCAGAACACAGACAGGTTTTTAGATATGATGACTGGAACTAGTATTTCTAACAAACAGATTGTCTTGCTTTTTTATCATCTGGTTTTATTTACTACATTTGTGTTACTAATGACTGGTTAAAACAGGTACCAAAAGCCCATATAGCCTTTCTTAATTCCTGCATTTATCGACATATAAGGAAGATCAAACAAAATCTGCAGAGCTCCAGTCATCAACAAAATAAAATAAAGAGATCTCAGTTACCACAGGGAACAGTGAAGACAACCAATTTATCTGCAGTCTTAGGATACATGTCATGAATGCTCGTGACAAGCTGAAGGAAGGTATCTTTTTTAAGCCTGGAAATCCAGGTTAATGATGAAACCGGATCCAAGATTAAACACTTTCTTGTCTTAAAACTGAAGTCCTTGTGTCTGCTTTCACAGGTATTTATAGAGTCTCAGGCATCACAGCACCTACGGATGCATTGATACTGTCAGGAGGATGTTGTGCCTGCCTGCTGGTGGATTTCAGTAGATACAATGGTCTCCTTTGCTCGTCTTAACCCACACCAGTGACTTTATCAATCAGGGGTTTATTCGGGGTTTATCTTCTTCTATTCTCTGCCCATTAACACAGCAGAAGGTAGAGAAATGGTTACATTATGTAGAATGTTCACATTTTCATCCCAGTGCTGCACGCTCAGTGCATGTGCTCTGGCTGGGGAGTGCAGAGCTGGAACGTGGATGTCCTAATCACTGTCAGGTTAATGGGAAATGAGGGGTTGCTGCAGTGTCCCTGTAGGATGGGGGAAAGTAGAGAAGAAAAACATTTCCTTTATTAGTTAAATGAGATTGGAGTGATTACTTTGCTTTAAGATTGCAGCTCTGCTGCAAACTATGATTGAGAAACACTCATCTGTAGTTAGCTGCAGTGGCTGTGGGAGAATCCTGCTGTGATATTTCATTTAATGGCACACCGAAATTTTCACTTCTTTTCAGATGGCATCTTTGACATCTATTAGAGGCTATTGTATCTATTCCTTAGATCCAGAGAAACCCTTTTGCTCTGTCAGGGTACAGTCCAAAACTGGATCTCAGTGCTGAGGCTCATTTTAGGTGCTGAACTGGAATGCTCTGAGATCCTTCAGGTGAACACCCTAAAGTGCAGAACTGCTAGTTTCTAGAGAGTGAGCTGCAAGGCTGTCCTCCTCCTCTTTCATTTACCCTTCCACTTAGTCTCATTAGGCAAACAAGAAACTTAATAAAAGCCACTCAAACTTGAATAAAATCCTTGCTGCATGTTGATATCAGCAGGAATCTCTTCCGTAGACGTTAAGTCCAAGCTAAAAGCTCATCCACAAACTTCATTCGGGTTAATTTAAAACTTCAAAAATTAGAATCACAGGCTGTAGCTGGGACTATTAACCTTGATAAAGTACCTTCTTTCCACTCACTGAAGTCACATCCTCTCTCTTTATCACAGGGATCATAAAAGCATGATTTGTCTCTCTTATTTTGGCAGGTTTTATCCCACCTCCGCTGATCTTTGGGGCCGGGATTGACTCCACGTGTCTGTTCTGGAGCACGTTCTGTGGCGAGCAAGGAGCCTGTGCACTGTATGACAACGTGGTCTACAGATACCTGTATGTCAGCATTGCTATTGCCCTCAAGTCCTTTGCATTCATCCTGTACACAACCACCTGGCAGTGCTTGAGGAAAAACTATAAAAGATACATCAAGAACCACGAAGGTGGTCTCAGCACTAGTGAGTTTTTTGCCTCTACTCTCACCCTAGACAATCTGGGGCGGGACTCGGTGCCCCAAAATCAACCACATAGGACAAAATTTATCTATAACCTTGAAGATCATGAGTGGTGTGAAAATATGGAGTCTGTTTTATAGTGACTGTGGAGGGGTGAACTATATTAATAATACAAGGGTCCTTTTTAATAAAAACAAGGAGAGAGCACGAATGAAAGAAGAAACGACTGCAAAACAGCAACGGCAACACAGGAAACTTTTTGTCTTTTTCTCAAAGTCAGACCCAGCCAGGATTCTTGAGAACAGCATCTTTCAATGGGATCACTTGTGACATCCTGCAGGGTGATGGAGAAAGGGGGGAGCCCTTGTGGCTGGGTACCAGCCCCTTTGGTGACAGTACGAGCTTCCAAGGAGGGCGTCTGCAGAGGTTCACCGGAGAGCTCGGCACAGGCTTGGGCACAGGCGTAGAGAAAGCAAGGTGATAACAGCAAGCTGATAACAGCCAGGTGATAACAGCAATAGGTTTTGTCCCAGTTGGGATAGGGCGTGTGGAGCCCTGCAGGGTTGGCCAGGCTGGGTGCTGCTCCAACCTGCTGCCATGGCAAAGAGGGAGCGGTGCTGGAGTCCCTCCACCAGTCACACTCTGTCACCAGCCACGAGTCCACAATAAATACCTTGAAAGCTGCTGGAAACCTTCCCGGTGGCGAGCAATGCTGTCAGGGGTATCCAAGTCCTTCCAGCCCAGGCTTATTCACAGATTGCAGCTTCGTGGCTGTCTGTGAATAACTGCTCTCAGATCTCAAACCCACTAGAGTTCAAGACATGTGCTCACACTTGCCAAACGTGCTGTCATTTTTAAAGGGGGATGAGTTCCAAATGCTTATCTGTGTAGTCCTCTAATAAGATGTTTTTTTTGAAATTATTTTCAAATCTATGTTAACCCTTAAATCGCTGACACTTTTCCATGAGGAGGATTTATTTATGCTAGTTTGGGTAAAGGATCCTGTTTAATTCACCCAAACGTAATGTGACTCAAGGGGTTTGTTTAATCCTCTGCATTTTTTATCCATACGCCTTCATTCTAATATGCTACCAAGCCAATGAAGACACATAATATGTTTTTAAAAAAAGAGAATGAATGCACTGTGTCTCTATAAAAACAATTGTCTGTTGGAGAATTATAGATAATATGATGATTTACATAATATAGTTTTTTCATATTCTATGTGACTCAGTGAATACATATATATGTGGAGAGGCTGTTTATGTTCTCTCCAGTTTTTAAAGATATATATATAATTTGCAATCTAGAAATTGTGTGGTGGATGTTTTCTTTAAAGTGTGTATGTGTGTGTGTGTGTGTGTGTGTGCGTGCGTGTGTGTACAAGATGAGAGAAATACTGACCTTAATCCTTCAACCCTCACAACTGGTATTTTATTTTTCACCTGAGAAATTCCACTGACTTTCAGTGGGAAGCCATGTGAGGAAAATGGAATAATCTCTCCTGGATGCCACATTTTGTTTGTACATGTGGGAATAGTGTTCCTCTGGAAGGCTGTGTTATGGGAGCAGAGGTTGGCCAGCACTGAGCAACTCAAACTTCCATTCAAGCTCCCCACAAAGCTTCCATGCAGGAGCAGATTTGGCTTGGCTCTTGCAGTGCAGTCTTACCTAAACCTGCAAAAACCGTGGGGAAACTTTCATCTGATTACAAGAAGCATGGGGGTCAGGCTATTTTGTATGCATATTTTTGTTTTCCAAAACATTCCTGCTGAGAAACAATGCACATTGGCAGCATTTGATGAGTTTTTCCCCAGGAACCAGACTTGTTTCTGATGGACTAAATGTCAGAAGGGCTTTAAGGGTTAGCATCATAATGAAAAGTTCCTTTTTTGTGTGCATTTCTAAGCTATTGTGAACTTGAGGCTGTTTAGAGGAGTGACCTGGCATGTTGAGTCAAATGCTGGATGTCACTTCCATGCAGGTGGCAGAGGGGTTGATCTTCCCCAAGTCCTTGTCCATTGCTGCAGTGGACACCCCAGAGCTGGCACAATTACAGAGGGTTGATAACTTGTCACTCATGTTCAGCACCTTTTTAGCAGACTTTGCTCTTATCCAGGCTTTGCAACATGGGTGTGGGCTATCAAACTGCTTCCACTTGACTGACTTTACATGGGTGTTTGCAGCTTGTGCACAGAATGACATGTTCAGCAACAATAAGGGCAGGAAAAAGGGTGTATCAAATAAACTCCATTGTGCCAAATACTCAACAAATATTGTAACTGCAGATAATTAATTCTTGGGTTTCAGCCATGTTAAGAATCACTCGACTGATAAAGGAGTTGAAAGAAAAAAAAAATTAAGCTATGCAGTGCCATTGTTACATTGGGTGGTAAATGATGCTTTTTAGACCATTACATTGGTTTAGTATATCCTGTCTGCTAAAACAGAGATACTGCATCCATAAAACAATTAATTCAAAAAAGGCACAGGGTGCATAACTGTCTCATCAAATATATATAATTGTCAACTATAAGCCTTTGAAATCATTCTGTACAGTTCTCTTCATTCTGCAGATTTATTACTTAGACTGCTGTCTTTCCAAATGTTATCTCATAATTTTATACTATACACACACTTTCAGACTCGAACACAAATGTCACAGAATAGAACCTTTCTAAAAGCCTGATTGCTTGAAATTTCATAACCCCTTTCACAGTTTCATGATTTTCCCCTCTGAAGGACCAAGGTGAAGGAGAATAGCATGCTGATTGATGTGATGTAAAACAAACTCCCAGTGCATGAGCTGTGGTTTGTTGGTACAGTCAAAAGTCCCCCTTGACCAGAGTTATAGAAATAGGATTCCTGGGCACGTAACATTTTCATTTTTGTTTTTCTTTACTCTTTTCATTTGATCTCTTCTCTTAGTATGTGTGGGAGATGCAGTTGAATGGGGTTACTTACATTATTTTTAAGCTGTAACTTGAAAATCCTACATGATTGTTATTTTCTTTTGATAATGGAACTTTTGAAAAGCTTTTCCCCCATCCCCCTTTTTTTCTTTTGTTTTTTTTTTTTTTTTCCCAGGGTTAAATCTGATGCCTGCATTGTGAAGGGCTTTGCTGTAAGTGCTATGGTACAGATTTAAGAACAGAGCTTTAGTTTAAAGAAAACAAACAGACCAAACCCTTCATCCACACTAGCAGGCATTCTGGTTTTTTTCTGATTTCAGAACCACAAGCCATTTTTGCCTGCAACCCAATGTTTGTTACAGAATAACAAATGAAGAGCATCAGACATCCTCCTTCTTCCCAAACTGCATTATGGGCCTTCACTTGTGAGTACTTCACCTCCATCCTGCAACTGCCTTAACCATGCAGGAAACTTAAAAAACAAGGATGGAGTTAGAAAAAATGCCCATTCCCAGGAACAGAAACAGGAGCACGGCCTGAGCTGTGCAGTCCAGATCCAGTGGTGGAAAGTGGCTTTTTTTTCATATTCAATTGAAATTCAGGAGTGTGTTGAGGTCTCAGTCTGAGCAGAAATGTTCTTCCAAGCACTGTGTTCCCCACGTGGCTGTCTGCTAAGGAATGGGATGTTTGGAAAAACAAACTACTTGAGATTCTGCACTCTCTCTGGGATTGACCAGTTGCCTTGCATGACTTCAGGTTGAGGTTTCCTTTCCCTTGCACAGATCCCACTTGGAAATAGCCCCAGTGGAATCAAAAGGGGACCCCAATCTAAAACTGGTGCAGATGACACTGGAATAGTTTTCTTTGCATCCTTGTTAATAAGGTGATGCATATCCAGAAGCTTCTTTTAATATATATAGAAATCAAGAGTGGGACTGAAAAGTCCATCACTTGAATTATCACTTGAATATCACAAACCTTCCATTCTTAGCAATTCAGCTAACAGGGACCTCCCTCTGCCATTCCCCTCTGAGATGCACTAAACTCCTCGGTGCTGCTGCTGTTAATCGTGCTTGGGTCTCACCTTGCTCAGAAGGTGGGAAGGGAAAAATGCAGAGAGGAATTAGCTTCCATTATCTGACTTAGCTATGCTTCAAAATGCTTCCAAATTGAACTGATGGTCTGCAGACATTTGGAAAGTGATTGGAGTATTTCCAAATGGCTGAGATGCATTGACTTCTTTTTCCTTGCAAAAAAAAAATTAAGGGAGTGAATGTGATTTGGACCCCCTCCTATCCCCATCAGAGTTTTGTGTTCATCACATTGCAGTGGAGGCAATGTGCTTAAGGTTCACCTTTGTGTCTCAGACTCACATTTTTTCTCAGTAAATGAGGTCCTGGGATACAGAAAGGCAACTCCATCTCACAACCAGCAGTTTCACTCCACAGCCAACCCTCAACAGCCTAAAGTCTACCAGCACTGTGAAGCTTTAGCCCCCAAGTCAGCCACAGCTGTTGCTGCCATGTGAGAGTTTGTCACAGCTGGGTGTGTTTGGCTTGGTATTTTCTTCAGACTTTGACATTCTTGGTGTGATGTTTGCTTTATTCTTGGCAGGTGGTGTGGGGAATTGTCAGTATAAAAGACACATGCAAATGCTTCACTGGACTGATGTGATAACAGCTTTGTTTTTTTATTCACAAGGGTTCCCAGACTTACTCCCGCTCTGCCTTTAAATGCAGCCGTGCTCATCTATCCCCCTAATTTCATGTGAACTGTGTTTGCAGACAGGAGCAGGTTTGTTGTTGTTCTCTCTCAAGATCTGATTAATATGTGCAAAGCTCACAAGCTCCTGTGCACAGGGCAGAGCACCCCTGATTACAAGCAATAATCCTGACCTGCTCTCGTTTGCAATAGGAGTTCTGGCTTTTCTTACCTAAATCTGGGCTCACCTCTCCAGCATCTCACACTGCTGCTCTGACTCACCTTTTCTGCTGGCAGCCAAAATACAATTGGTGGGAATATAGCAGCAGTTTATTAAGATGGGAACTTTTGGTGTGAGCCAGATTCAGCCATGCTTATCTGATGGTTGAGACTGATTCAAGGAGGAAAGGACATTGCAACTGAGCCACTCAGAAAGGATTATCCATCCTTCTGTGCTCCTGGATAGTCCTACCTCCACCAGACCCATGGTTTGTGGGTGTTTTCTTCCAAAGTGACCATCAGCTTCCTTTCTCTAGCCATAGTTCTTCCTTCCCCTGATGGCAAAGCACAGCTTGGCTATACCAGAGTTACCCAGAGTTACTGAGAGCCATTTAAATTTGCCTGGGATGCCAGCAGGTCTCATTTAGTTTTGCATATGTTCAAAAGGTTATAGTTTGTTCTGCTTATGTCCCTTAAATTTATAATTTCTAGGCTGCAAATGATGTTTTCTATCATTCCATTGACATTTCTAGCCAATCTAAGTCTTAATACAATTGCTTTGCTGAAAAATGGCCTTTCAGCAGTTCTTAGACATGAGGTACTTCTTTATTAACTAGCGATGCCAAGTAAAATCTTTGGCCATTGTCTGTTCCCTGAATTCAGGGGAGTAGAAGGAAGCTGTGCCTGCCCAGAAGCAATACTGATGTTTCCTGGGCCAGAGTGTGAACATGGACTGCTTTTCTTTCAGCTTCAGTCTTGCCTTGTCTGCTTGGCTCTGAGTATCTCTTGGTCCCAAAAAGACACAGGAAATTCAGGAGAAGCTACGTGGACAGAGAAATCCATTTGTAGTGTTTATGTCATTTTGCTTCAATCTTTATTTGTTTGATGAATGGAGTGACCCCAGGGATGGGGTCTTCGGGATGGGATGAGTTTGTGATGTTTCCCCCACTTTATTCAAATTGAGTGTGGCAGAGCAGGATGTCCAACCCTGAGAAGGAGAAAATCTGTCATACCCTGAACAGTTTGTAGTTCTGGACTTGTTCTACACAAAGTTGGTGTCTGCATATGGCAGAAAGCAATAAGAAACTTGTCAGCTACAACTCAGCAAATAATTTATAGCAACTTCATACATGAATTTTCCCTTTTATTTCTTCCTTGCAAATTGCTGAGAAAACCAAGAAAATGCCTCCAGTGTATTTGCAAGATTGTTTCTGCATATCTGTGGTCTGGAGAAGCTGGAAAAGCTTTCTTGTAATTCATATACAGTGGTTTGTTCTGGATGGACATAAAACTCACAGAGGATATTTCTGCTCCCTGAGTTTCCTGGGCTGGAATTTTCTCACCAGTAAAAATATTTATTTCAAAAGTATGTGATTAGGAATTGAGAAGGAGAATCCTTGCTCATTGCCAGTGGGCTGAGCACTGCTGGACACACAGTGCTCCAGGACAGCCAAAGTGCTGCCTTCCAGCTCAGTCCACTTTCCAGGAATATTCTCTAATAGATGCTTGAAATTCTCAGCCTCTCCCAGTGTTCCTATTGGTTAAAGCACTCATTTGAGTAATTACTGAGAGCAAACACCAGAAGGGTATGAACCTAGACAAAACCAAATTGGTATTGAGGTGAAGCAGGTGGTGCAAATTTTACTTGCGATGTTTGCACAGCTCTTGGATCGGAAGCAGAAACCTCTCGGGCATCAAGAGAGTTGCATATGGCCTAACATATCTTAGTTCTTCCTAAATGAATTGCCCATGGGTGGGACAGCAAAAGGCATCTTTCCCTGCCACGGATATCTCAGCCCCCCAAAACCCGCTTGCTCTTGCAGTACGGCATCGCACAAACACCGGTGCATTTACCCCTCGGTGCAAACAGTGCAGATTTTGGTGCCTCACAACTCTTAACTGTGAACTTGAAAGGAAGAAACCACCCCTGTTCTTCACCTGTGACACTTCGTGCCCCATCAGAGGAGGAGGATGATCCCTCTTGGAGACTCGCAGCCGTTTTCCTCAAGTCCCAGTGCAGCAGGACCAAACGGTGCTCTGTGATCACAGGTAGCTCTTCCCTGTGCTCGGGGCTCAGCTCAGCTACAGCCCCACGTTGCCTTCACAGTGTTTTGGTGCAAAGCATGGTGAGGAGACTGCCCCTGACAAGTGCTGTGGGCTGCCAGTGGTCTGTGACCAAATCCAAGTTTTGGATTCTCCACTCTAGCACACGAAAGCAGCTTCCCTCACCTGCTTTGGGGAAGGAGCCATCCCAGAGCAGGGTCAGAGGGAAACTGGAGCAGCGCTGGGACCGCACAACAGGGAGCTCTTGTGCCACATCCATAGGGAGAAGGGGGTGGGATGGAGCAGGGGAAGAGCTGTGACATTTTAAAACCCATAGTGCCTACCACTGCAAATGGAACGCTGTATTGTATTATATTATACGTGACTACCATGTAAATAAAGTACAATAAATGTGGTGTTCGTTAGGATTTTGATACAAGTCAAATTAAGTCTGCAGAAATGTTTTTTTTCCCTGCTGTATGTACTTATATCACATTCCAGGCACAGGGGACATTGGAGTCGTGTGAGCTAGCAATGCATAAATGGCATTAGATGGGGTGTATTTGCAGTAAGACTGTTTTAAAATTCCTTTTGCCCTGTGCAGGTGAGACACGAGCACCATCTGAAATCAGAGGAGAGGGAGTGGGGCAGTTCACACGGGCAGGAGGAGAGCAGCTCTTGGTGTGGTTTGTGGGCAGAAGAGACTGCCCAGCCAGTCCTTGGCCATGCCTCGTTCACGGTGGAGAAGCAGCGAGGTTTCAGTGGCTGATCTCCCTTTGCTTGTTTTCCTGCTGCAGAGGTCAAGCAGCAGCACATGCCCTGCCTGTGTAACCTGGTTATTCCCCACCCCTGACAGCCCTGAGCAGCAGGTACAGATGAGCAAATGCAAGAGTTTAAAATTCAAAGCAGATTAGGAAAGAAGGGTCTTGACCAGCTGGCTCCTCTGTGTCTCTGGTAGAGATTGAGGGGCTTGGGGTTTTGGCTAGTAAGAATATTTGGAACATACTTTGTTCCTTAATCCACTCACTTATCCATCCTTCTCTTTCTCCATAGTATAAATAAAGAAAATAATACATTTTCAGGAGGCAGGCCTGCCATGTCTCCATGCCCTCCAACTCCTGATGCATCTTTTAACTGGGTTGTTGGTGGGAGGTTCTCCCAGCTTTGGAAGCTCAGGACTACTCTGACAAGTGTTTTCAGCTGGTGTGTGGATGTAATCCTCCATCAGTGCATGGAGGGTGCTTCCACACTGATTGTCTTGTTGGAGAACAAGACCACCCCCTGCAGTTTGTCACACCTGTGGCTTCAAACTCACCTGCAGAGCTCTGTGCAGGGTCCACAGCACTGGAGGAGTATTTACCTGTCTCTGTACCAGACCAGTCCATGGTGTTTGTCCCTCATACCATTGCTGTCCTTCACAGTCACCTGGGCAGAGCAGCATCTGTGGGCTGTGAGAAAGGTCCTCCCTGCACAGAACAGCTCCATAAATGGTCTGTAGCACGGTGTGGGACCTGGATGAGCCCATGTGCCATTGCCCCTTCTCGGGCTGGGGGTTACTGTTCTGCAGTGCCCAAGGGAAGTGGTCCTCAGAAAAGTCTTTGAACTGTGCTGGTAATTTGACTGCTGGTAATTTTTCAGAGGTTTAGCAGTACTTCCAAAATAAACCAAAACCTGGTTTTGAAAAGGAAATGTTTCACTGTACAATTGACTTTTAAAATAAGGAAAAAAAAAGGAGAAGCCACATGCTCGATATATTTTGAGTACAGTGTTCTGTATTTTTGCAGCTTATATTTTCCAGATGAGCAGTTTAGAAATATGTGATGTGAAATACATACTGTAAGTTTGCTGTAAATGATATTAAAAACACTATTTTCATTCTTGTCCTGTCTCACTGGATGATGTCTTTGGTTCTCCCAGGTCGGCTGGCTGGGCTGGTGCTCTGACTGTTCCAGAAAGTTCTCTACCTCAGTAAAAGCAGGGTTGAGAGTTCAGGTTGGAGGTTCTGATGGTGATGTTGGAAGTTTGCTAGAAATGACAGTGGGGGTGAATGTGTTCTGTGTATGTGCAGCGCCCTCAGAGAGAAGGTCCAGTGAAGCAGTGGTTGTGGCAGAGAAGGTAAGGCTTGTTTTGGGGAAGGCAAAATGAAGTTTGATGAATGGAGAAAGGAAAGAGAGAACAAAGGCATCCTAAATTCTTGCAGAACGGAGGAACTTGAACACCTGGAATACACTAAAATGAGGAGGAGCTCAGAGGGAACATGATTTGAGCAGGAAAATGCTGGATGTGTTGGTGGTGATGAATGTCTCACACTCTTTGTGTCAGTTCAGCTGTGGAGAGAAAAAACAACAGGGCTTTTAGCTGAAATAGCAACAGCTGAGTGAAGTGGCTGAGCCCTGCCATGCACCCTGAGCCCCTGCAGCTGCAGAAGCTTCTCCATCTCCATCAGTGCTGCCCTGGGATCAGGCCCAGAGGGTGACACATTCCTGAATATTCAGTGACACACACTTCCCCTTGTTCCAGCTGCTGTACTGGTCAGAATAAAAGTAATCACTTCTTTGACCCATTATTTTTAAATGCTTCAAATCCGGTGTATCAAAGGGAAGTTTTCTCCTGAGCTTCTACAAAATGATGCTAAATTAGGCAGTTGCATTCCAACTGAGTTGAATATTCACTTATTCCTTGTTTGTTCCATTTTTTATCCTCTCTGTTCCAATTTCCTCTTCTGAAAGGCAGTGAGCAAAACAAAGATTAAAAGTCAGAAAACAAAAAAAATCCAAAAAACCCCAACAATTTTGTTGCTCACAAGTTGAATCCAACCACCGTTGCTTTGAATTCACTTTCTAACAACAGGAGCTTTGGAGAATAGTTCAGGAGGAATGAGGGAGGAAGTCTGGGAAAAAAAATGTTTTGTTAAATGTTGACAGCGAATAATCTTTTTATTTCTTCCACTTCATTGCTTTTCCTCAGCCCAGCTCCTGGTAGTGCTGAGGTTTGTGCAAGCTCCCTCTGAAGGCATCGTTCCTGCTTGCTCCCCTGGCCATTGCTGGCAGGTCCCCACTGTCCCCCTCAGTGGCTGAACACACCAGCACACATCACACCCAGCATTTCTTTAGCCATCCTAGACCTTTCATTTGTGCTGCTACCTCTGACAGAATCTGGTTAATTGGGTATTTACTGAGCTGAATTCTGTTGTGGATGCAGACTATTAACCTTTATGTCACCTAGAAGATATTACACCAGGTAATGTTTTCAGACTGGGAGGTTGATGTGTCA
Organism: Sturnus vulgaris; assembly: GCF_052056855.1. Taxonomy (NCBI): domain Eukaryota; kingdom Metazoa; phylum Chordata; class Aves; order Passeriformes; family Sturnidae; genus Sturnus; species Sturnus vulgaris. The sequence goes on from NC_142255.1 coordinate 14,723,347, forward strand.
GTGCTCAGCCCTCCCTAATTAGCAACAGGGCCCGTGTGTGGCTGTGCTGTGAGCCCTGCTTTAATTAGAGAGGACTCACAGTTGGGTTACATCAACAGCATCAGTTTACCTGCCCCTTTCAGCCTTCTCTGATCCTTCTCCTCCTTGGTGTTCCAAGACCTTGGGTAAGCCTTGATGGGTGCCCACCTCAGGGATGCTGTGGTGCTGGAAGCCTTCCTAAGCCATCCTGAGCTGGGTCTAAGGCAGTGACTGGTGGTGAAGTGTGGGGAGCTCCAAGTGGAGAAGGTTGTGGTGTTCCAGACAATGTGCTCTGCACCAGCTTTGCTCAGCTCCTGAAGCTTTAGATGATCTGTGTGCTCCTGAGTGGCCTGGAGGCTGTGAGAAGCTGTTTTGGTTTTGTGTTGGGCTGTTCCCTGTGCTGGCAGCAGCCCAGGGTTGTGTGTGTGTGTGACAACAGAGAGCAGTCCAGTGGTCTGGAGTGGGGAATGTTGGAAGGATAAAACACTTCATTAAATTGTGACTCTGTACCACAAACCCTCTCTGAAGAGCCTTTCTCAGCCAGCCAGAGAGGAGGGACAGATCCCATGTTCGTGGCAGGGCAAAGTTAGGTGTTTATCCCTTGTTTCTGTTTTCCTGTCACTCCTGTGACAAATAGGTGTGCTTCCACACAAATGCCTTGGGCTTTGCAGGCAAAATGCAAAACCAAAGTGCTACATACAGCCAGTCAGAATATTCCCAGTGAGGGGGGAAATGTAATTTCCTCTAAATTATAACTTTTTGTGGGAATATCTTCGTTTCAGAGCTATTTCATTCAAACAAAAGCTGATGAGCTCGCAGTATCTTGTTGAAATTGGAGCATTTAGAGTTTTCTTTGGGAAACTGTAGCTTGAATTTTCTCAGCATATAAAACAAATCAGACTATTTGGGCTTTTATGAAATGAAATGTTTTGATTGCCTTCAAGCAATATTTTCTGCTTAACACTACACTTCTGTGGAAATTCTGAAATTCAGTGTTTTGTTCTATTTTGAGACACAAGTGCACATAAACCTTCTGGAACTTTTCACAGATGCCTCTTGCCAATCCAGACCTAACCAGAAAAATAGTCGGAGTGCCTAACTGGCCTGTGGTCACTTGGGACATGGGAGCAGGCACAGCTGCTGTGAGGGAATGCAGGAGCACACAGTCACCCAGCAGAAGTCCATGCTCTGGCCAGGCAGTGTGAGGATGAATCCTAAGCAATTAAACGTTTATCCATTGCTCAGTTTCCTTTTTCCATTGATCCAGCCTTTGAGAGAATAACTAATGTATTTAAAAATCAAAGCTAATGGTGCATCTTTTCCTCCTAGCTTGAGGCCAACATTGGTTTTTAAATTGGCTTTGTGTCTGCTCTTTTGCAAATTTGCATTTTCCCTCCCTGGCAGGGGAAGATGCTTGAGCAGGGCTCATCCTCAGACTGGCAGCACCATGTCCAGGGGCTGAGCCTGCTCCTGTCCCACTGCCTTTGAGCACAGGCTGCAGAGCCCCAGCCTGTGTTTTTTGGAATGCAGACTTCCCAGTAGGAGACTCCTTATCTTGGGAGTGGAAATCCATGAAGCTGAAGGGCAGCTGTAGAAATACGGTGTTTTTAGTGGCCTTGTAGGTGTGAAAGAGCTGCTTGAGGAGAGCAGAGTGCAGCTCAGGGGAGTTTGCTCCCTGCCTGAGGTCCATGGGGACAGCTGGCTGTCAGGAGCATCAGCTCAGCACAAGGACCTTGCTGGCTGCCATAGTGCTTTTCTGCAGAGCCTTTCCTCCACCTCTCAGGCTGTTTAGTCCATTAGTCACCTTGCTGGCCTTAAATATAGGAATGTGAGGTTTTCATTAAAAGCCTTGAGCCTGGGAAGCAGATGCTCAGCAGAGGGCCAATTTTAGGAGATGGCCAGAAAGAATAAAAATGGTCTCATTATACAGCAAGTTAGGAAAATTTCTGCTGAGATGTGGGAGAGCAAAGGAGATGGAAATTTTTATCTTGTTCTCAGGTGGACTCAGGATGGCAGTGAGGAGTGAATGTGCCCCAAAGGCTGCAGGGTGGCCTGTGAGAGGAGCTCCTCAGGCTGCTGCCAGCAGATGAGTACAGAAATTCAGCAAGCAGAAATCCAGGAGAAATGCTCAGAAATGCTTGGGATGGAGTGGAGCCTCATCCTGATTTTTTGTCTTAGAGATGGTTTCTGGAATTAAACTTCTCTCTCCAACCCTTCCTTCCTATGCAGGAGGAAAGGGACTGCTTAGCCAATAATATGAATGAATGACATGATGATGCTCTTGTGACAACCCTTAGAGCATGCTGAATTCCACCCTTCCCCTAAGATTAATTTGGAATGCTTTCACCTGAGATCCTGGAGACCATTTCCTGCAAGCCTTGGGTGTATACAGAGCACCTTCTCCATTCAGGACATGTACTAATTCCCCACTGAAATCAGCACTCATCCAGTGCTAACACCCACACAACCCAAATGTGATTGGAAAGGAGCAGAGCAGCTTGAGAAACAAGCTTTCTGTATGAAGTCAGAATGTAACCCAGCCCTTGAAATGACAAAATGGTGTTAGACTTATTTTATTTTTTTCCAGTATTGTGGAAACATGCTGCTGGATGGCAACTGCCTCTGGAGATGCAGAAGAGGATGCTGAGCTGCAAACCAAAACCTGCTCAGCACAAGAACACTCTTTGTAGCTAAAGATAAGGTTTTAGGGGGCTCTCTTTGCCTTTGTATTACTTCTAATCTGTTTCACTGTGGGTCATAAAGCCTGGTGTGCTGAGTTTTTCAAGTACCGTTAGTTTATGGGCCTGTTAACAGAAAGGATTTTTTTGGTCTTTCATGGTCTGAATCTCATTGAACTAGAGATTCCTTGGTGTAATTTTGACGGCAGAGGAGAATCAGGTTAGTAACATTTAGGATCATCTTTCAGAAAATATTATTTGAGCTGGTTCCCTTTTTCCTCCCTCCTTTCCCTGCTCTCTTACTGCAATTACTGGTGTTATCTACCTGGTATCACTGTGGCTGCATTTATGTGGTCACAGCTTGGGTTAAAGCTTTAGAAGCATGCAGGGCAGACACCTTTTGGGGGCTGTGTTCAGCAGAAGGTGAAGGAGTCTGCAAGCATGTTTGTTTGTTTTTTGCACGTGTATCTCTATACAAAGCTGCAGATGGGAATGTTTAAAAGCCAGGGGAGAAAAAACAAGTTAGACTTTTTACAGCATTGTTAGAGCACAGCAGGCCCAGTGATAAGTGGAGATGTGAGACAATAAAAGGGTAAATCAGTTAATTAGGAATTTTGGTGAATATGCTGCTACAGTCAAAACTCTTCTGCTGGCAGTGCTGCCTTCCAGTGTGAGCAGAGGAATTGTGAGACCTGAAGAGGACAAGTGTGTTGTGTGGGCTGGAAATAGAACTGGGTGTTTCAGCAAGGGCAGGAAAAAATATCCAGAGGAAAGTCTTCAACAAAGAGTGTAGCTTCCACAAGGGCTGGAGTTTGTAAGTAGCTCTTGATCTTCATAATGCATTCTATCTTGGACTTTTCATAATGCTTCTGCTGCTGAAGGAGCCTTTTGATGGTTAAAACTCAGAGACATCCTGGCCTGGCATCTTTCACCTTTTAGTTCTTTTCCAGTTTTCTAGTTAAGTGCAAACAAGGCTGCAATGCACTAGGAAGAAATGTTTTGGGTTATTTCTGGGGAAAGCAGTCTTAGAACCTACTGCCTGCTTTCATTCATCTCCTTTCTCACAGGAGAGAGCAGAGACCTTGCTGATTTCAGTAAGACAGTTCTCTTAAAAGGAAACAACCTTTGCAGCAGGCTGTGTTTTGATGGGACCATTTTTAAGATCTAATGCACAGACATGGAGACCTTTCCTTTCTTTAGAGAGGTGGAAATGAGGTTTTGCCTTCTGGAAGCTCTGTATAACTAAACAACCTATTGACTTGCCTGCTACAAGGTGCCTGCTTACTCAGGATGTATTAAACATGACAGACACTCCCCTAGTCCCAGGCAGGGCAGCATTAACCACATCTGCCTCTGCTGCAGGATGCTCTTCCCAGTGACCAAACTGACATCAAGGAGCAGGGGGACGCTGCAGCTACACACACTAGATAAATAGGTCAAATATAAATGCTTTTGAGAACAAGACTAAATGACTTTGCTCTCATGCATGCTCCCTCACACACCACCAGCTCATCAATATCTTCTTCTCTGTGACAACCCTGAGAAAAACAAGACAATTGAGGAGTAAAAGAGGTTATTGAAACAAGAATGCCAAGTGCCTTTCTGAAGTAACTCTTGTTCATTATTGGTCTGCTGGGATTTTTGGAAGCACTTTATAGAGCAACAGGTTAAAAAGAAAATCAAGAAAAAAGAGAAAGAAAAATGAAGCCAAGAAACAAAAGACCACACTGAAACCCTGAGCAGCTCAGCTGTCTTCGAGCTCAGGGTGCACAGAGCTGCAGGTCACCATGGAGGAGCTGACTGAGGTGGGGTGGTGGGAACAGGCTGGGGGAGGCATGGAAGCCACAACCCAGAGAAATGTCTTTTAAACTTCTTACAGTGCAGATTTTATTCTATCTTTAACAACTGCTAATGCTAGGTGTGAAGGTGCTGTGTTTCTAAAAGCTGCTGTGTCCTCTGGGTCAGACTGGCTTTGGAAGACAAGTCTCCATCCCACTCTGCAGGACCAAATAAGTTCCTCTTCAGCTTAATCAACTTTATCTTTTCCTTTTTTTATTTAATGGGCTGTGTTACAAATGCTGCAACAAGTCCAGACAGGTGGCCATTTCATAGTCACAGTAAATAATTTACATGACAAATTCAGACCTGTCCCTTGGTCCTGTATTATTCATGAATGAACAGGCTTGTGTTTTATGACAATGTTCCTTACTCAAACACAGTCTATGATGTATCTCAGTCCTCGAGTTCATTTCTATGGCACCTGGCTGTTTGCCAGCCTTTTGTTGCTATTTTCTGATTTGCAGAATGTATTACCTAGATTGTATTTCTTCAATTCACCCTCTGAGGGACTGAAACTTTCATAAACCACAAAGATTTCTTTGTAGTGAAACCTCACTCAAATGCATATTTCTGAGCATTTTCCTTTGTACAATTGGTCTTGCACACAAAAATATCATTTGTATGAAGATTTGTGGCAAAGGGCAGGAATATCCCCAAGGAAAACACTCAAGCATCATTTATATAAATCCTCACAAACACTTCACCATTGTTTGCTCATTTTGGCTTGTGCAGATCTTACCCATGGGGTTTGTAGATGTGAGGGTTTGGCTCCCTGGTGACCTCTGGGCCACCTGTTAACTCTGAGCATCTCCCCTCCATTTTGTTGGAGGGGACAAAGCTTCAGTTTCCCAGCTGCTCACTGAATTTCTGAGGTGTGGATCTTCTTGGGAAGGCACACACCATGACTGGAGCACAGGAGTCACCTCTCAGTGCTTTACACACTTCCACTCAGCCTTGTTCCCTTAGACCTTCACTCTTCACCCATAAAATGGAATAATAACAATTCCTTTTCCTCAGATACCCTTCCCTTGCTCTATCAGCTCACCCTGAAAATGCTGCAAGACACAGATCCAGGGTCATCTTTACACCCATTTGTACAAATGAGCCCTCATCCCAACAGTGACAAATAAATATTAAATATTCTGTGACACCAGGCAATGTGAGAGCACTGAAACACAAATCCAGCCTTTTAATTAATTTATATACTGCAGAAATATATAGGGGAATAATTGACCCTCGTTGCTCATACCCAGTTGATTTGCTGCCTCCATGCTTGATTGAGTAATTGATGGTGCTTTCTGTTTGCATTCATCCCCTGAAATAAAGTGTGTACAAAAATAAATTATATCTGCTCCATTCCCTGAAAATAAGCACATTGTAAATTAGTGAGAAATTAAAGATAATGTTAGCTATTTCTTCTTCTGGGAATCTGTGGTCACAGCCTTGAAAAAGTTAAAATTCAAGTGAGAAAACTGGCCAAGCATGTTATTAATGCCCTCTATATCTTGAGAAAAGCATTGATTAATTTGCTACTGTGATCCCTTTGGATGAAAAGGGTCGTGGGTTATTTACAAACAAGTGTTATTTCTCCAGCTGTCATTATTCAAAATTGTGATGGGGAAGCTCTTTATTTTCTTTACATTTTTCTCTGTATTTGAGGAGGCTCCAATTTGTTGGAACTCTGCTTTTGATACAGAATTTCTTTAAAAGCCAGAGGATACACCAAGCCCTCTCAGGAGGTGATGAGCCTGCTGATCTAATTAGGAAAGGATTGGAGCATTGCAGTCTCCTCAGATGACTTCACTAGAAATTGTGGGAGCAGAGATGCTTTTGAAATTCAGTCTGTGCATCCTTTATGTGTCTCTGGTCCACAGACCTCCAAGGAAGCCCCAGGACACCACAGAAAGTGGCAGCATCAGCACAGGATTAGCAGAATTTATGGTTTCTGAAGATAGTTTCGGCTTTCACATGAGACCAGAGCAAGTGCCTTGATCATTTAACATCATGAGCCATCCTCTGCCATTTCTGACAAGTGCCAGGTGCTAATTCTGCCTTAAAATGCCCTGCAGTGGAACCTGAATATTTTATCTCTGTGTACATATTCTTCTTTGTACTTTTGGGCAGTGAAGCTACTTTGATTACATTGGTGGCAATTTTTTTTTTTCTTTTCCTCCATGGAGCTACTCCCCAAGAATGACCCCCAAGAAGAAATTTGGGATTTTAATGCTTGGGTTCTTGGAGGAAATATTTTCTGAGAATCTCAGCTGCAAGAGTCAGGGCATCCTACCCATTTAGATATTCTGCAGATCAGGACAGCCATGCAGGGGAGCTGAGCTCAGCAGCACTCTCCTTTTGGGCCGTGAGGAATGGAAGGATAATGAGGATAATGCAAGTCAGGAGTGAAGGGTATCAGTAGGGACATGAAGAATCAGGTCTGGAGCAAAACTAAGGTGTGTTGATAGAGGGTTTTTTGGCATCTTGGAGTTGAATGAATGAATGATCAGAGCTCCTGTGGTGCTCCAGGGGTGGAGGAGAGAGGCACCCCAACCCTGCCAGAGCCGAGAGCAGGGTGATGGCAGGGACAGCCAGAGGGTGCCTGCTAGGAGCCAAGTACATCTGCAAGCTGTGCCAGGGGGGTGGCTTTACACAGAACTTCATCAATTCCAGCCTGTGCTATTTCTCCCTTCATGAACGGCATCCAAGCAGCAAGATCAGCAGGAAGGTGTGTTTGCCCAGGGCCAAATTCAGCTCTGCTCTCATCACCAGCAGTAAGGACTGCCTGCCGAATTCACACCCTACTGTTTATCCACAAAACCAATGCTCCCGTGGATTCAGCACAGGAAATCACAACCCAGTGCTGTACTCAAGCGTCTTGTACTTTCTGCTGCTGCTCTGCTAACCAGATTAGGTTCCCCTGCTGCCTTATTCATTTTGCACTCATTAAATCTAAATTTAGAAATGAAGGCAACTCTTCTCCCCTCTGGGAAAGGTAGTAGGGAGAGTCCTTGTTGCAACAAGCCATGAGGAGGAAAAAAATAGCAGCTAGATTTTCTCTCCTGTGAGATGGAAACGTAAATGTTTCTGCTGAGACAGTGAAAGAAACTTGTGCCCATTTCCCTTCTGCACAGAGCACTTGTTGGACCCTGGGTCTGAAGAAATTTGTGCAAATTGTTGCAAGCATGCAGCAAAAGGTTTATTTGACCCAAATCACAGGCATGTAGCAGTGGCAGGAGATGTTATTTACTCTGGCCAGCTCTAGAGGAGTTGTAGCTTGCTGCTGACTTTGGACTTTGGGCTTATCTCCAGCACTACCCTGGCAGATGGGCAGTAGCTCCCAGATTTCAGCTGAAGAGGCAAATGCAAAGATATTTCTCCCTCTCACTGACCTTTAATAATCAATAATGTCAGCTTTTTATGGGGGAAAAAAAAAAGTAATTGTGGTATAAAATCTGCCTCCAGGTTCTTAGGAGCAAGAACTGGTGAGCAAGAGGCCAAAGAGGGCTGAGCTCCTCCAGTGCCCATCCCAACTGGGCATCCCTCCAGATGTGCATTTGCTCACAACACAGCTGGAGTGAGGAGAAGAGCTCAGGTGTTCTGGGCAGTGAAATGCCATCACAATAGCAAGGAACCTCCGAAGGGTTTCAGAAATCTGTGTGAATAGATAAAGCTGAGCCCCAGCGTAACTGACCATAATGAATGTGGAGAGAAACAATCTGGGCCATCTCTGCACGTGCTGAGCTTGGACTGGGCATAGCTGGATTCAGTTCTGACAGTTCTCCAATATTGTTAGCTCAATGTGCAGTGGCAGCCAGAAAAAATCTTGCAGAATACCAGGGATGCCATTGAAAATGAGAGAGTTGTTTTGCCTCTATATAAAATCTTGGGATATCCCCATTCTGGGGGTAGGATGCCCCTGGTCTGGGGTATGGACTCCAGATATTCAGCTGTGCCTTGCAGATCTGGACGGCTGCTGAGTGCTGCTTTCACATGGAAAACTGAGAAAAGGATGGGTTAACTCTGGCTTTGAGAGAGAGGGCAGCCAAGCCTGAGATGGTGGCACAGCTTACAGCATTCACAGGGGCTCTGACCAGCAGACATGAGCTGTCACTAGCTGTTAAACCCAGAGGGTGGAAGAAGCTTGTCAAAAGACAAGCTCTGTCTCTGCATCTGTAGGAAATCCTGGCTGCATGCTGGTAAGCACTGCTCCCTTCCCCAGAGTACAGACTGAGCTCCAGACCCTCTGCCACTGCTGGGGTCTGGGTGATGCAGCTGTGCCGTGCAGGATTGCAGGCAACATCTTTCAGGAGCAAAAATTATGTGTTTGACCATCATGTGGGGAAAAAGAATCCAGTGACAAAGACTGTCAGCGCTTGATTAATGAAGTATTCCCCTGTGGAAGGATCTGTGCACAGCTTTCTGCCAGGGACCCTGGCAATGCCAAGAATGAGGCATGGGATCAGCACCTCTTCCAGAGCTGAGAAATACAAATCCAGCAGCAAACAGAGCCGGCTTTCCTGATAACTGCCAAGGGAAACTGCATGTACCAGCACAACTTGTTAGGTAGCAAAAGTTAAGAGCAAGAAGAAGAGTGGGTGACACTGGGTGAAGAGTGTCTTAAGGTTTTAATAATTTCCAGTTAATTTCATGGCTGTGGTGAGGAGGCTTGTGCAGACCATGTTGTTTAACTAATTGCAGCTCAGCCTGAAGGTGCAGGTTTTGACTGAAGTGTAGCAGCAGATTTAAACCAAAGGCAGCAGCTGGGACCCCTGAGCCTTGTTCTTGTCCTCCCTGGAGGGCTGTGTCTCTCCAGGCAGGGACAGCAGTTCCACATGTCTCATCTCCCAGCACACTGTGGCTTTTGGCCACGTGCTGGTCACAGCTCCAGTTCACCCTCGCAGTGAGGCAGAAAGTTTCCATGGCTCAGGAGCTGGGTCTCAAGGGGATGGGAATCCCTGGCTTTGCTCTTGATGGCTGGAGAAATAGCAGCTTCCACACACCTGGTTTGGATCTGCTGCTGTACATCGCTTTCAGCAGCCTGAAGTTTCCTCTTTGTGCAATGAATTTCTTCCTCCTGGTTCATTTACACTTGGTTGGCACTGGGACTGCACGATGGGCAAAGAGTGTGCCAATGCAATTTCTTGTAGGGAAAAAAAAATCTGCTTTGACTTTCAGGCAGAGATAGTGATTTTATTCCCAGAAAATAGAGCTGTAAATTCAGATGATGCCAAACAAACACTATGCAGTGTCTGTATTAAGGTGGGCTGGGGGAGTTCTATCAGAAAAGGATGATATTTGTCACTCACCTGTCTGAGTGCTGGAAATGCTCTTGTGTTCATGTACTGACTGCTTGATTTTCACCCTGCCTGCATCCTGGCCTCACTTTTTGCTCAGGTGAATTCTGATCTTAAGACTGCAAAGCTCAGTAGAAAAATATTTCCTTTTCAGCTCAGCACATAAGTTTGTAGCAAGGAAGAGCTGTGGGCAAAATTGTCAAACAGGCAAATAAAGGAAGGTGCTTGGGGTGTTTTGTGGTGTCAATAGAGCGTGTATGGCAAAAAAGAGAAAGATTAAAAATCATATTTTTTAACTGTCCATCTACCTGACAGACCCCTGGATGGGGACATTAGAAACCTGATGGATAAAATAGGCAAGGCAGGAGTAGCAGGATGCTAAATTACATAAAGTGAGGACACAAATTGCAGGCACAAAAAAAAAAAAGGAAGGACAGCTCAAAAATTGTAGCTGAAGTATCCATTTCTAGAGCAGTACTTGTGGTGCTAGGAAACAGATATATCATTTGGGTCTGAAGGAGATGAACTATTTATTTAGCTTGAAGATTGCCCCCAGCAATTGTGAATCGAAGGTTATCTAATGTCTTTGCCATAGGCTCTAAGTGTCTGGACAGTTAGCATATGCAAGGGAATTACTCACAGATAAGCATCCAGTAATTTATACAGAGCATTCCAGATAGAAACCTCTCCCGTATCAATTTCTGCCTGCTCTGTAAACTGCTCCCATTTGTCAGGCCGGATAAATTCACAGGCGGGCTGAGGGGGGTGCTGAGACCTGTGTATGCTTTATCAGTTAATACTCACTGAGGTCCCTTTCACATGATTGGAGTAAATCTTTCTCTCCTTTTCTTTGGTTATGACCAGTCTATAATCTTCCAAGCTAAACACCATTCCCATGAATGAAGAATAATACTGAGAAGTAGGAGAAAAAAATAATATGTAGAGAGAATGCATTTCATCTCACTTTGGAGGTAATGAAGCAGTTTAGTGTGACATGTCATTTAAAACCAGGCTTTTCTTTTTTATAGATTCCATATCCCCGAAGAAGTGACTGACAGATCAGTGCACAACATATTTTTCCCAAGGGAAAAAAAATTGAGGTTGACACAAAGGGGAGGCAGCCGAGTCGTGATGATCTTCAGGAAGACAAAGGGATGAGTCTTTCTCCATCAGGTAAATATCACAGACCTGAAGTTATGCAAATTAAGCCCAAAGCTTCAAAACCAGAGTTTGTTGGATCAGGGTGTGGCTGTGGTACCTGCGTCCTTCAGCTGCCACCTCTAAGAAGTTCCCTGACCAGCTCTGCTGTGGAGGCAGCCCCAGAAATGAGCCCTGAGCTGTAAAATCACAAATTCACCTGGTCCAACCTCCCTGCTCAAACAGGATCCCCAAGTGCACTTTACTCAGGATTATGTCCACACAGCTTTTGAGTATCACCAAGCAAGGAGACTCCAGGCTCCATTTGCCCTTTCCTTGGGCTTTGCTGGCCACCTGCTGCTGTTTGCCAGAAAATTCCTGCTCCATGCCCTGTTTTCCCTGTGCTGTGGCTGCCACAGGAGTATCAGCTGAGGGAGAATTTGAGGTTTGCTTTGGCTGGGAAGATCTACTGAGGCTGGGAGTGTGCTGAGGACTGGATGGATCCCAGCAGCTGCATTTTGTGTTGGCTGCCAGCAGCTCACTCCAGGCTACCCAAAAGGAGTGCACATCTGTTTACTCCAACCAGACAGATGTTTCTCTCCCCTCGAGTGTGAGTGAGGACTGTGGAGCGCATCACAGATGAGACACACCTTTGTTATACAAGAAAGGAGCTATCACCATGATCCCAGATGTGAGAGATGTTGCCACATACTTGGATAGAGTCCATACACAGCTCTTAAAAAATAAGAAAAAAAAGAGGTGCATAATGAGTCCTGGCACGCGTGTACTCGAGGCCATCTGTTAATGTGATCTGTGCCAATTTGTGGAGCTAGGAACCAGTCTCTGCAGGTCATGGATGCCAAGAGAGATGGGCTTAGAAAAGGCACTTGCAGGATGTGCTAATGGCCAGTGTTTATCAGAAAAGTCTTGTAGCAATGAATGCCATCAAAGGAGACAGTGCTGCTCTTTGGTGTCCACAGCAGCCCATATAGATGGAGTGTTTGTCATGTCCTGATGTCTCTGCCCCTGCAGTGAAAACAGGAAAGTTCTAAACCTTTGTAAACACAGCAAGAATTGAACTTCTAACCAACCAACTCTGTAAGTTGTTTCATATTTATCCCTCTGCTGCATCACTGATGTACATGTGAGCATCCTTAGGAGAAGGAACACAGATTACAGGATGCATAAAGAGCCATCTCCCCTGTGGCAAGCACAAAAACCACCCCGATCAGCTCATCAGCCATGCCTGGAGCCTCACTTGCAGGACACCCTGCAAGCAGGAGCCTTCCTTTCTCTGCTAATTTCCAAATGACTGGACCTCAGGGGACAGCCCAATATGGAGGAATGAGCCAAGGTTACAGCCACCAGACACCTTTTAAAAAACTGGATTGTTGATAAAAAGGGCCCTAAGCAAATCAGATTTATTTTCTAATCAGTGCCTGGTAATGTCATCATCATACATTTGCATAAGCAGGATGTTTTATGCATTGTTTTCCTTTGAGCAGGTACCTTCTCATTTGTGTGCACTTGCTGATGTGCTCCCTTAACCTGCCACAGGCTTCCCCAAAGCTACTGTCTGTGAATGCTGCTCAGATAATAATTAGGAGTATTCTCCCTCTCTACATCCTTTTTCCAACACAGCCTTGAAAAACACAACATGGTTTTTATATAATTTTCTTTTTTTCTGTTTTCTCTCTCTTTGTCCTTGTTCAGGTAGCGGCTGCATGGAGGGCAGGTGCCTTTTGTCAAAAGACAAGGAGTCATCTTCTCCTTAGGAAATGTTTATGTGCCTTCCACAGCACCAAATTGAGAAAACAGATTACCTCTCAGAAAGCCATCTGTTTCAGCACCATGTGAGCTCTCAGGTTGGTTCTTGCGTTTTATGAGACATTTGAATCCTCCTGTGATTTCTCCCTTTCACCTGTCTGCCTGTTAAAAAAATTGTTCCAAAGGCTCAGCACACCCATTCAGACACGTCAGTGCCTGATTTCCAAATGTTGTTTTAGGGTTGCATTGAGCCAAACCCCACCCAAAAGAACCCTTCCTATTGTGCTTTAACATGGATGAGCACAGACTAACAGGAACTGGATGAGAAAAAGAGAAGAGGTGGGAATTTGGGTGGTTTTTATTATTCTTTTATAGTAAACCAACATTTCCCCACCCCTAAACCAAAAATTATGAGAGGAAATTCGTTTCCATAAACAAAAACTGTGACTTTCCAAGGAAAATTTGAAATCTTGGGAGGATGGCTGATGTATTGTGTGGAAGGAGATGTTTACTGAGAGCACAAAGGATTTTCCAGAGAAGGGCTTCAGCTGCCATGTGCTGCTTGTGTACCCATCACTAGCTGCAGACCTACAGCCTTTTTTCTTGGTGTGCGTTGTTGTTGGGAAATGTGGAGATTCTCCAAACTCTAGAGTGGTTCCTCTTACAGACCTCTTTGAGTATTGAAAAGTTCATCTATTCCAGTTATGCTTTCTTCCATTTGCTCATCCTCCTCTACTCATGTCAGAACCACTTAGTCTCTCCTTAAAATCCAAGTGGGCATAAGATGGACTAATGCCAAAAAAGCACTCATTGCATACCAAAAATACCCAATAAAAAGCTCTTCAAGCTTTAACACAATACATTTTCTGCATAAAAATAGGGAGCATGTAAAGCCTGTAAACTGGAAAGAGAGTTGTCACAAAGCACGTAGAAATTGCTATTAATTTAAACATGTTTATCTTTGGAGTCATTAGCTGATGCAAGGGATATGGTAATGGGATACACAACTTTTCCCCTCTGGATCGTGGGTTATACTGTGATACAAAGAATTAGTGACTAAAATAATTAGCAGACATTGTTTGGTGGCATAACTGAAATTGGATTAAGCTTGTCCATCCCTCTCCAAACAAGCCAGTGTCTCCATTGCCAAGGCCACCAGCACTTTTAGCACTAATGGACATCTCCTCCTGAAGAGATACAGCATGTCTGCTGTAATTTCCTCTGTAGAAACGTTGTTTAATTGGTAAATTTTCATCCTGGGACTTAACTGGGTCACTTTTCACTGCACAATTGATGTTCTGTAGTGCTGGGAGGAATAACAGTGTGGGTGGAGGAGATGTGGAGAGGTTTTATGATCTGGGGTGGTCTGTCCTCCCAGGAAAGATGGACAAATTCCTGTGGTGCACGGCCCTGGGCAAGCCCCATCATCACTCTGGGGCTGTTTCCCTTTCTGGCCTTGCTCTTTTCACATCCCACTGGCACTTTTTGCGAGGGAGCCCCTCACACCCCACACACCTTCCCTCCCAAGACTTTGCAGTTCACCTCCCTCCTGCCTGATCCAGCAGTGACTGTCTAATGGGGCCATTATTTTCATCCCTAATTGAATTATTTCTTCCTCTCCCTCCCTCTTTTTTATTTTTCTGCAAAAGAAACGTCCATAAAATCAGCTCTTTAAAAAAGAAAAATAGATGAACTGCAGCATCCAGAGCAGAAGTGCCAGCACTGCTATTTTTAGCAGGGTCTCCCACGGCTCAGAGCCACAGCAGGAAGGTCCTGGGAGGTGACCCAGCACATCCCAGGGGTGGGCAGAGGCTGCTGGTGCTTTGGCAGGTATAATGACCAGCCAGAAGCAGCGTTTTACTCGGCTTCAGATAAAGAATCCACGGTGCCTCTGCGGCCAGGGGAGATGCCAGCACTTCGATTAAGCCATGCTGGGTGGTGCCCACATGATTATCTGTTTTACAGGCAGGGAAACTGAGATGCAGGGAGATTAATTGACTTGCTCAGATGAGGTGAGACGAGAGAAAAACCCCAGAAGTGTAATTGTCTGCGCTAAGTCTAATTGCCATCACATACATTTCTGTCTGGGAGAGGCATCCCCAGAACAAAGCACAGAGCCATGACTGAGGATACCAGTGAGGCAGGAAAAGAGATTCCTCTTTCTGTATCATGCCATAAGTTCTGGGACTGCCTGGTATCCTGAGCACTGTTTAAAGTATGGAAGTAGCAAAAAAACAGATTGATTTATTTATTCATTAGAACTAAAACCCTTGGAAACCATTCTCCCTCCCCCCACTGCCTGCCATCAGTTCCCTTTTCTTTCACTGTTGTCAGACAGGGGATTGTCCTTGTTACCTTTCCACTGATTTTACAGTTCCTGCTTTTCAGTCATCATTTTGTAACTTAAAAGAAAGCGAGCCATCAGTGGATCAACCAGCCCTCACCCCATCCTGAGCCTGTGCTCTCCAGGCTGGATGCACTGCTGCATCCCTCCTGCCCCTCTGGAGCAGCTTCTGAGCCATGTCAGAGTTAATCTTTTGACTCGAGTGTTTTGCCTCCTCCCAGGTAAAAGAGAGGAGATATTGTTACAGTGGCAGCATCCCGCTGAGCCTAAAGTAGCATGAAACCTGCTCACCTCGTACAGGCAGCACAGCAGACTCCAGGTGTTCTTCTGGGAGAGACCACGAGCCCTCCAGCACTGCCCCTGCCACCCAGCCCTGTGTGCAGGGCAGGTTTTAGCGCTGCTTTGGCAGCTTTTGTCACCACTATTAAACAAAGCCAATGGCTGCACTGCTGAGCATCTCGGCAGGCTTCAACCCACGGGGTATCCACACTCACACCTCCACTCGGGGAAAGCTCTGGTCTCCTCTGCTGAACTGAGCTACAAAGAAAGGAGAGAGAGGTTTTCTCTTCCCATTCAGCAGCGGGTCATGGAAGAGGCAAAATTGAACATGAGTCCCCTGTCTGTAGCAATCAGAAGTGATGGAGGGCAGCCCCTCGGTGTCCCAGGGGAGAGCTGGAGTCACTGCGAGTTTCACAGAGGTTTGTCCCCATACGAAACCCTGAGTTCTGATGTGCAAAATGGATTTGGAGAGAGCTCTGTTGCTGCAGGGGCTGTGAAGAGGCAGGAGTGTTGGTTTTCATTGTACAGTGTTATAATGAATGAATAAATCGATAGCAATTAAGGCAGATAGTTTATTGATTGACGTCCCAAGGCAAACACTACATTTATTGCCAGGAGTAAAACACACTCCACCATATACCCCAATAACCACAGAGCCATAATTTGATACTATTAATGTATGACACAGTAAATCATGGCCTTGTGTCCTGCTCCATCCAGCTCCATCCCAGCTGATACAAATATACAACACAAAACCTCCCAGATGATGTTTGTTTATCTGAACACAGCAGCTGAAACTCTGCATGAATGTCCTCAGGGACTTTCTGAGATGCTGAAACGTTTCATTATATCTTTGATTATGATTTTTGAGTACAAAACTTTGCAGAGGAACTTCCTTTTCACCCTTGCCAACGATTGTCCCTTCTGCTTCTGCCAGCACTCTTTCTTTCTTTCCCTGTTTGTCAAATAGGATTTTGTCCCTATTCCCTTCAGCTTCCCTTTCCACTGATTTTCAGCCATCATTTTGTTTGGACAATTCTCATCTCTATGTCTCCATCTCCCCAGTTTCCCATTTATTCACTTCAAACACTCAAATGTGTTGTTTTTGTGGTGTAGCCCCTAGTCTGTCCATCTGACACATCATACAGTGAATGCTGTCTTCTTTCTGTATTTTCTGCCCACTCTCTTTCCTCACTGTCCATCCTACTTAGCCTGATATATCCACTTGACAAGAAAATGGAAACTTAATGTGGATTTATTAATTGGAATTAGCCATTCATGTAAGCAAGCAGTTTTCAGCTCCAGATTACTCTGCAAGCATCTCTACCACTCTGTCATATTTTCTTTTTGTTTCGTTGGTTGCTTGTTTGTTTGTTTTTTAAGTAGAGCAAGTCCTGGCATTTCAGTTTTTTATTGTTTACACTCTATTTAGTGAAACCCTCATTTTCTACCTGCCAATACTCTTCACTTACCACAGAATTTTTCCCAAAGATCATTCCTCAATCTGTTCTTCCACTGTCCTGTATCTTTTTTGCATTTCTTCTCCAGATTTCTGTCTTCCTCCATAGACAACAGCTTTGTTGATAGATGCTCCTTGGATCTATAATTTCTATATCATGTTGAAGCAGCAGGGTTTTTAAAATTATTTTTTAATGGACACACTTTATTTCTAACTTACTTCTAACTCCTGGTGAGTCAGAGATCTTTTGGTAATTTCTTATTTGTGGCCCCACAGCCACGCACTTGAGATGGGTCCTTGCTGGATCATTTGTGGTCCCACAGCAAATACACAATGCAAAGAAGAAATGCAAAGAAATTCAAAGGCTTTCTTAAATAAGGTGTCAGCAAAGAATAGATGTGGCATGTACACCAGTGAAACTCTCCCTGCCCATCTTCTCTCCTCTCTGGGTATCCCAAACTCATTTGCCCCTGGCTATATTTTGGGTTATTCTCTCAGGTCAGGGATCCTCCTTACATTCCCATATCAGCAATAAAAGTTTAGAATAAATGTCTGCAGCATTTCCCCTGTAATTCCCTGAGCTGGTTTTTGCTCAAAGCCACAGTGAAGGAAAAAGAAAAAAGCACATTTCATAAGATTAATGCCAGATTTGATGTGCTCCAACAGCAAACCCCACCTTGAAATTTAATTCCAGTCTTCATTCAGGGTATCCTTTCAAGTCTTGGTTAAACTCCAGCTGTGAATTTGACTCCTTCTCTCCAACTCAGACTGACTTTGGGGCACTTGTTACATTACCTTAGATCAAAATATCAAGTTATTCATCCTATCCTTATGTCTAAACATTGCTCAGGTTGTAAAACAGGTATTCCGAGAGTATTCAGAAACTGTTGGAATAGAAATAGGGCATCACAGTAGAAAACCATTCAAACATGAACTTTCAGCACAAAACTGTAGCTAAAGGGACAAATATGAGCCATGAATGAATAAGGAAAGAGATTAAAAGAAGTGCAGAGATGTTACATCTAAATGAAATGTTAGTGAGATGAGTTTGGTTCTTTCTTCAATTTGGGCACTCAAAGAAATTTGGGCACCTAAAACTCAAAGAAAGATGCTGGGAAAATTGGAGAGAGTTCCCAGAATCATTTAAGACCTTGAAAACCTTCTTTATTGTGAGTGGCTTAAACCCTAATCTATTCAGCTTATCCACCAGAATGCAAAGAGCTGGCTCAGTCACCGTCTGCAACCTTCCACTTGGGTTAGAGATTGCTCACATTTACGGCTCTTTAATCCCATCACAGTGGGAGCCGACCCTGGGTATGCACAGACTGGCAATGTGTGTGTTAGAGAGGCAGGAAAATAAACCTTTCAACAGCAGACCTGCAGATGTGATGAAGTCTCTGTCACTTGAGATGTCTAAGTCAAGACTTTGCATCTCTTTGGATGCACAGGTACGACTCACAGGCATGCCTGCAGTGTAGATACTGCTGGAAGAGCTTCTGCTGTCTGGTTAACAAATGCTGTATAAATAAATTAGCAGAGTCATTGCTTCAGGCGCTAAAAATCTATTAATACTTTCAAATCCTGATTTTTTTAACCATCATGCCTTTTACAAACCACATGCCCGAAACTGCGGTCAGATCATGAGTTAATTATGCTTGAGTACAGCTCTGGATTGTACAACTGAGAAATCCAAGGCAGCAGAACTTAATTGGCTTTTCCAAGGGCATCCAGCAAATCACTGGCCAAGCCAGCCACTGAACCCAGGGGATCTGGTGCTTTCTCACTGCATCTCACACCTCCAGCTGCTCAGAACAGCGATAGCACCAGGCTGGAACTGGAGGTCTTTGCAGTCTCCTAAAGGCTGTGGTTTTGACTCAGCATTATCTGATTCTGTGTCAATGGTAATTGATGAGCCTGGCTCCTGACACAGATGTGCCATCTGTGATGGCCCCACCCCTGAGCTCCCTTTTATCGGGATGGAGGAGAGAGGGTCACGTTCTGGCCCCTTGCCCCTCCAGTTCAGCAGCTCAATGGACCTGCCATGCACTCTGCTTCTTTTTGACCATACAATTTGTTGTGTTTAAGATTGTTCAATTTATTTCCCCGATGTGCTCAGTCATCAGAGGTTAAACAGCTCTTGGTATATCCATTAAAGGTGGCAGCAATTAGTTCCCCCACGCTGACTCTTAGTGAGAGCTGGGAGGGAGTGAGGTAACCTTGTCCCCAAAACTGCTGTGAGAGGATGGCACAAACCCCAATGCCTTTGTACAGTTCCACAATGATCACTCACCTTGGAGGAAGGAGATTTTTCCCCAAAGTGCAAGCAGTGGAGGGAACATCCCCCAAAGGCCCAGCTAAACATCTGCTTTGGATAAAAGCTGAGGGGAAAAACTGCAAGTTTGGCAAACACTGCTGCAGCCCAGGCAGGTGCCTGGGGGTTGCTTTGTGCAGAGACAGTGCTGAGAGCTCTACTAGAGCATGTTGTGTCACTTCTGCCTGGCAAACCCAGCAATGGAGAAATGTCAAAATGACAAAGCTCGAAAAGCTTCCACGAAGCCAGAACAGTGCAGAAATTCAAGCTGTTGACAAAATGCTTGAAGGAGCCTGCTGGAACTGGAGCCCACGAGCAGGCCAAAACCTGGGCAAGGAAAACACTAATCCCAACAGCACCTAGCCTGGTCTGGCCAGGGAAGTCCCTCCCAGAGATTTGGGGATTTATTTGGGGTGTGTTTCCAGAGTGATTATTACAGTGAGGGTCACATGTTGGCTCTTATGACCCCTCTGGAGATCATTCCTCAGCACACCACAACTTCCCTGCTGAGTGGTTAATTCTGCCAGTGGGCCCACACTTCTTGCTGCCCAGCACCTACCTGAAACTTCCATCTCTGCCCTTTATATTTTATACTTTTTCAATTAGATATGCATTGATTTGAAATTAAACAGTTTTCCAGGAGGTTTAACCAAAAGCATCAAGCTCTCCAGAGAGTCTCCATGGCTTGGTGGTGGGATGGGATGCTATGAGAAACATGACATCAGTCATGCACAAAGAATTGAGGTGAGTGATGAAATGTCCTGATCTGTGTTAGGCTGGGTGATGCAAAGTTCCTGTCTGGCTTTGAGCACTACTCCTCTGGGAATCTGCAAAGTGCAGCAAGCAACCATCCCTTCCCCACAGGGATCTGGGAAGAATAAAGACTGCCAGGCAATGGATGGTAAAGCAATCAGGGCTGCTCTAGGTATGTGAGATGGTTGGATTGACTGCCCTCGTGAAAGCAGCAGAATCTTTCTGTGCAAGACTGGTGATAAATTGAATGAGAAGG